>NC_136620.1:8325868-8908368 GCF_933228915.1 Telmatherina bonti
CATCAACCCCCCTCCCCACTTGACAAATCAGCTGAATTAAATGATAAAACAGGAGGAAAACTGGGGTAAATCTGTCTGATAGAAGCAGACAGTAGAGCTCATGAAGCACATGACTTCTGTGAAGAGTAATAGCAACTGTAGGCTAACTAACAAATTAGCATCTGCTGTTTTACATAGCCAGCAACAGGAAATGATGCGACTCAAACAGGAATAGAAAGTAGCTGCTGGACTACCTGCCCTGTTTCTAACATAACGCCAAAATAAACTTCATAGAGTGAAATTATACTTCCTGTTTAGTAGAACATGTTGTAGTAAATTATAACATGTATGTTGTTACTTACCTGTCCAGGAGAAGAAGCTGTAGCTCTGAATCAAACTGTAGCGTGTTAGCTTTGGCAATGCTTTCCACTTGGGTAACACACTGCCAATGTTAACCTGGTTCAGTTCCTTTGTTTGTGCATCTTCACCAATGATTGTTGTTGTTTTTAGAGATAATCTCTGATCTTAGCGGTCTTCACATCATGAATGTTTCATTTCATTCTCTCATTTTACTTTAAAAATGCTTGCAGGAGCCTTTTACAAGCAGGGAAAGCGGCGAGAGTGAAGAGGAGGCAGCGATTTACAGAAATGTACACGAAATCATGGCCGGACCGGCGAGTAAACACTGATATGATGTTAAACTCCATATGAAATCACACCTGTACGCAGTTTTCATTTCCTTCAATCCAGAATCAAGGAATTTCCACTTATTGTCCCTTTTAATGACATAATAAACTGTAAAAGCGTGATTTACGCTTGATGTTTTAAACAGCTGTGTTTTATAGAGCCTTTTTAAAGGTGCACTCCAGAACGTCTGACACTAATCCAGCATCCATCTTGCCAAGATAAGAAAGTCTTATCTTGACTCTTTCTTATCTTATGTTTGCTCTCTTTCTTTTTCTCTCTTCCACTCATAATGTTTGTCTTTTTACTGAATCACCAAAGCTGCATGTTCAAACTGGATGGTGCATTAATATCCGCTTGCTAGTATGACACGGTGCGATAGATAAAACTCAGCTGGATCGTCACGCAGCATCCTGGGACAAAAAGTTCTGTTGCAGTTTCTCAACTTCAGGATGCTGCCGGCAGGAACAGCTGTACAAATACACATTAAAGATGTCACTGTGCCATCAAACGGGTTCAGAAAATCCAGTTTCAAGGTTAGAAAGTTATATTCTGTAGCTTTAAGTAATCGTTACTCTGAAGTCGAGACTCAGAGGTGGTTCCAGGGAAGCTGAGAAAAATCCAGTTTTTTTTAGGTCAAACAGAAACAACCAGAAAATAAAACTTCTTTTCCTTTGTTTTTCAGTTCTTATCATGCTGAAATGATAAATATTTTCTATAATAAACACCACCAGGCTGCTCATTATGAGCAGCGCTGAAGGCATTGGCGAGCCCGTCCATGAAGAGACGGGCCAAATCTCAGACTTATTCAACGGGACGCCTTTATGATCTTTACAATCATATTTTTTTTTCCTCATGGTTTTGATCTAATTCATTGTCAGGCTTAACCAAGAAAGAAGACAGTCATTCCAGTGGTCCTGGATGCCATGCCGCTGATCGGGACATGGCTATACTTAGCTAAAATTAAATAAAAAAATGATTATACTTAGCTTGTTTTTGTTCTGGAGTTTCAGAGAAAAAACCCAAAATCTGTTTTATTCTGTGACCAAAACAAGGATAAAGGTCCTCAGCTTCGCTCTTCTTTGCCTTCAAGGGGAAAGTTGAACAAATCTGTTCACCTTCATCAGGAAGTGGTCATGTAGTCGCAGTTTTCCTAACAGCGGGCGGTTTTGGTGTAAATTTAGTTTAGGATCTCAATCAATGGGACTATATCTCATTTCATTCATGTGAAGTCTTGCTCTGCGTGTCCAGCCTGGACTTCGTGCACACGTTTGTGTCGGCCAGGCTGCTTGATCCGACATGAAACGCCTGCGATCATCCTTGGCAGTCATGTCCAGCTCTGGCAGCGGAACCAGTGAGAACTGGCCTCAGTGTGACTGATGAACAGAAATACTTTCCAGTTTTCAGCATATTTTACAAACCCCTTCTTTCTATAAATACTGTTAATGCTGAAGATCTTTGGAAACATGTCAGTAATGACATGAATGAGTGTCTGGTTAGAAATGTCGATGCTGTTGTGCTTCCAGGTGGCCTTCAGCTTTAGCTTTCAAATTTTCCTGTTGATGGAGGGAGTAAGCGCGATTTTTCCTGTTAAATCCTCTTATTTTCCTCTTATTAACAGAGAGACTTTCTCAGGTCAGTGTTGCAGCTAAAAATCATCAATGTCTTTGGGGAAAAACTGATAAATGAAATAAAATGTTTTATGTTGCAGAACTTTGACGAAATGCATCAAAACATGCTTCTCAGTCAGGAAGGGATTCAGTCATGATTCATTGTACAATTTTAATAAAAGCTGCGATGGACTGGTGAGCTGTCCAGGGTGTACCCGGCCTTTTGCCCAAAGACTGCTGGGATAGGCTCCAGCTTCCCCGTGACCCTGAAACGGACTAAGCGATTTTGGTAATGAATGAATGAATGTTAATAAAAGCACCAAAAAAAAAACAAAAAGAGAAACACAGAAATCTTGAAATTTTGAAATCTTGTAGATGAGACATACTTTACAATGTAAATATAATTTAATTGTTTAAATGGATCAAATTAAACTAAACTAATCTGCAATGTCAGAATGTTACAGAATACGAAAAATGACAATAAAATTTTACCATATTTAGCAAAATAATATCAAATATATATATAAAAATTAATGCACACTTAACAAATGAGCTAAAAATCAGAAAAAAGAGAAACATACTATATAGAGTTTAAGATTCACAAATAAATATCTAAGTAATGCACCATAATGAATGGAAAATGTGTAGTTTCTCAGTCTCATGATGCTGCAGAGCAACGATGGCTGCAGAACTGCACATTATTGTGCCTTCAAATGAGTCTTTTTAAGACTGAAAAGGTATGTAAAATATGGAAGCACTAACTACTAAAATTTAGTGGATTATTAAATTAAAACAAAGCTACAAGAGTCTGTCTTCATCTTAAGTAGATTTCTCAAGGTGCCGTTTTTGCACTTTCATTTATTTAAAGGCTTGTTTTGTGGTCCATGCCAGTCTGTGATGGGAAGTTCAGCTCTTTTCAGAGACTCGATTCTTTTGACTCGACTCACCTAGAAGAGTCGACTCTTTCTGCTTGCACATGGCTCTTTAATAAAGGCAGTATAGGAGATCCAGGAAAATTGATTAGAGGAAGATACATTATAAACCCCTTTCTTCAGACCCCGCTGAAGCCCCACCTCCAAAGCACAGACATGTATAATTACTTCTTTATGAGTGATTACAGGTTTGTATTTGGATGTAATATGCCATTCATTCCTAATTCCAAATAAAGTATTTTTTTATTCAGTTCACTTTACCGATCAACATTTCAATGTGCCGTTAATCAATCAGCAACACGGGGAAGCTGATTCAGTTTTCAATGCTTTCCCATTTTTCTTGATCTTCCATGAGTCTAGTCTTGTTTCGCCAAACCTGTAACCTGTTACTGCTCATAGTTCATAGTGTATGTAATTACTACAGCTTTACTCCCAGTGAGTGTCTGAGGTTACCTGCCACTTTTTCCTTGCACATCTTCGTGCATGCAGCACCGAAAGGTCACCATCAGGTTGCACATACTGCATGTCTGAAGAAGGGCTGGTGCCTGAAGCGTCACATTAAAACTCTGAAGTAGTATTTTCTGGAGTGTAGACTTCTTCAGATCACCCTCCGGTCAAGAACCATCTTAACTCATCTGGGATGTGAACGTCTTACACTTGTCTTAGTGTTTTAATCAGACCACCAAACAAACAGCTGAACACAGAGCGAGTGAAGCACACAAAGGCCACAATCTGAACATCACAACACTATAAACTAGCTATTTCTTCCATTTTTTCTCAACATACTTCTGGTCTGTACCACTCAAGCGGCAACTCAAGCGGTGAAAAGTGAAGCCGATGCAGAAGTGCATAAAACTGCAGTTCCCCCTTCATCCACTAGGGTCTGCAAAACAGAGCAAATCCCAATAGACTCCCATGTTAAAAAGACCAACTTCACAGCAGAAATAAACATGTTTACAGCAGAAATAAATATGTTTACAGCCTGGTACAAAAATCCATTTTCAGTTTAATAGGTCAGGTTTAGTCTAGAAATACTTCATATTTAGGGGCGTGTCCTTTTGATTGACAGGTAGCCGATCTCCCGCTTCAAGTAAGAAGAACGCAGAATAAGCGCAGTTTTTAGCCGGTTAACAACGTGACTTAGCTTTTTGCCAGCTTACCTCCTGTTATCTCCGAGTTAGCTTGGTTAGCTCTTAGCTACAGAAAGCTCGGAGTTCGCTCGATGTCAATCATCCACCATGACGCTCAGAGCCCCCCTCTCAGCTCCTCCTCTTTGCCCATATTTGTATTTTCCGGGCGAGACGACACAAATGATGCTGCCAAGATGGTGATGGTAGGAACCGCGCTTCAATTCAGCTCTTCAGAAACCTCCGGGTGACGTCACGGAGGCTACGTCCATCTCTTTTTATACAATCAATGGTACCACTACACTGTCTTTTAAGAGGCCTTCTGGCATCATCCTCGTCTTTCTTTGCATGCAGTTGTCTGCTTGTTGCGCCTGTCAAAATAAAGTCCCTCCTCTCAACGCGGCTGTCTCAGACAGGAATCTGTTCTTCATGTTCAGACTCGGCTTTCAGTCGGTTCGTTCATGGACGACACATCGCCATCGCCTTCCTCTGTCAGCTCAGCTGGGTTCTGCTTCTCCAAATCGTGTTAAATTTTTGACATTATTGAAATAAAAATTTCTTGTTTGGGTGGGTTGTAATTTTACGTCCTGACCTCACCAAAAGTTTGCTCAGCAACATTCATGTTTGTGCTTCGTCTCTGGAACAACGTTCAGCAGCAGAGGACTATTTTGCGGACCTGGCAGGGTACCGTGTTCGATCAGCGATGCAGACTCCGGATCAGATTACAGTGGAGCATCGTTAAAGCAGCTCTCAGCAGCGGGTGTGAGGTATCCGCACCGTCACACACTCCTGCCAACGTGATGCAGGTCATCTGTGCGTACAAACCCAGTGGGGTTTCCTGCCACTTTCTGCTTTCCAGCAGAGTAAGAATTTAAGTTTCCTGACATTCGCTCTGCTCTGCGAAACAAGCTGACATACCTTGCTCACAGTCCTGCAGGTTATGTGTCAAATTACAGCATAATCCTGGATGACTTTATATATTCAATAAACCCTTACTCAGCAATTTTCCTCTAAAACTGCCCGGTCATTCAGTCCGAACGAGACCACACAGCCTGGTGAGAGCTTGCATCCAACCTTTGGTCCAAGGCGAGTGGAATACTGTGATATCTGCACCTCTGAGTTAAAAGTATTGATGTTTTCTTTATGTTTGGAACAAAAGAAGAGTCAGCCTTCTTTTGTTGAAGCCGCCTTCGTATTTATGTCAAATCTAATTTGTCTTTCCTTGTGAAGTTAACAACCAGCTGTTGCAAAAATGTCAGAAAAAGAGCTGCGAAAATGTGCTTGAAATGAAAATTAAGCTTAAATGAAGTGCATAAAGGCTTTCTCGTGATGTTTTTAATGTAGCGAAACTAAACCTGTTGAGTAGAGCACAAGTGTCAAGATGTGGAGTTTGTTTTGTCCTTTTAGTTCTGGTTTCCTGTTTTATTTTGTAGTTTTCCTCATGTCTTGTTTCCTGTTTTGCTTTCCCATTCATTAAGTTTACCTGGACTCAATTAGTTTTTTTTAATACACCTGTGTTTTGTTCTGTTTCCATGTATTCATACCCCTCAGTTTCTGTTTCCACTTGCTGGTTCCTGTGTTGTGTTTCCTTGTCTGTTATTTCCTCGTGATGTTTCCGTTCTGTCTTCTGTTGAGTTTATAGATAAAAACCGGTTCCTGCATCCCGTCTGCCTCTCTGTCCTGCATTTGGGTCCGTGCACCTCCTCAAACCTTGACAACATGTTCTATAAACGTCGTTATGTATTTGATTCAGATTTTAAACAGATTTATTTTTACCAGGAAATTCCTTGAGACGACTGGTCAAGAAGTCAACACATAAAACACTGTACAGCAAAACGGTTCAATAAATCATCTTAAAAGTAACATTTACACCTGAGTTAAATCAGCTTTAAGCTTTAAATCAGTGTTACTCAATGCGCGGCTCTGAAAATGCATCTAAACAAGTCATAATGATCCTCAACGCTGCAGTTCTCTCCACTAACAAGAGCTGCAGGCTGCTTGCAGAAACTCTGCTGTCCTAACGGCCCTAACTGACCCTGTCAGAGTTGCCAGTTTTGGCTGATTTCAGCTGCACCGAACTCTACCAAAGAGCTGCTCCGTCGGTAGCTCTGTATATATAATGAAAAAGAAACGCTCACATTATTGTATTTTCATCATATACTGTTGCATAAGAATACCGTTACTGTCATGGAGTGGATGCTGAGGTGTGGACCCAAATCAAGGAAGAGATGTGGAATCTAGAGTATTTATTGTGAACAGAACAACTCAGGGGACCAACACAAACACAATGAACCTGCAAAACACAACAGAAATGAGGGCTCAAAATACTGACAAAACTTAAGACCAGGTAAAACTAACTAACAAGAACAAAGGCTACACAGGAAACAGGGAAAAATTACAAAATAAAACAGGAACCGGAAACAAGGAAACATCACATCATAACAATTACTCCGTGGAACGTTTAGGATAATGATTCCTTGCTGAAAAGCTGAATGTTACTGATTTGGCAGCATAGCAGGACATGTAGCGTTGGCTCTCCTCTTGTCTTAGTACGCTGAGTGAGGCTCTTGTTGAATTAACAGCAAGGATCACTACTTTAACTCTACCAGAAGGGACCAAGTTACCACCCACAGGTCACTGACCATGGCCGGCTTGCTGGTGAAAACAAACCCTGCATGTTTCATGGTGCGGTCCAGTTGTATTGGTCTCCTCAGAGTGAAGCTAGAAGAACATCTGAGGTGGAGCTAGTGGCAGCAGGACTGAATGAATGTCAGGAAACACGGAGAACGTCACAAAAACCAGTAAAAAAAAAGCCTCAACGATGCCTCAGCTGTTAATGTTGCTAATTAGACATTAATGAAACATAAAACTGCAGAATAATCTACAGTAGATTTCATCTGCTTTTAGCCAATCAGGATTTAAATCAGTCAGAAGATTAAAACTAAATGAAATCTGCACTTTTAAAGCCTCATGACGAGTCGTGTTTCTGTCGGTCGGGTTGAGATTTACCTGCAGAACGGTGATGCTGCTGCCTTCAACACAACTAACAGCAACCAGCATAAAGGCAGACTGATACGACGGGCTGCTGGCCTCAGGAACAACACACACACACACACACATACACACACACACACACACAAACAGAGCCTGCTGGGGTTTTCTGTTTGTAATATACGAGCTGCTCTGAGAACAAGCTGGGCTTTGTTTATGGGAGTAATAAAGTGTTGTTAAACCTGTGTGTGTGTGTGTGTGTGTGTGTGTGTGTGTGTGTGTGCGTGTGTGCAAACTGCTAACATAGCATTCAAAGAGCAGCCCGTGACCACCAACACTGCGGTCTTACTGACTTGTCTGCTTCTTCTTTGTGTGTTTTCTCTGCTGCTCTCCAGCTGTTTTCTTCTTCTCTGGATGTTTTTCCGCAGGCGGTTCTGTTGCCTCCCTCTCTCCGGTCCTGCTGCTTGAATTGGTTTCTCAGCACCTGATCTCCTTCAATCCTCTGATATTTTCCACACCATAACATATATCTTCTCCTGTGTGTATTCCCACACGGCGTCCTGCACGTGCGCGTCTTCATGAAGCGTTTTGTTTGCGAGGCTCCACCAGAGAGGCCCCGCAGGAGGTTTAGTCTTGATTATAGCCAGCTCTCGTTGATATACCAGAGGCTGCACAGCCACCCTTCCAGGCACATCACAGCTGAGGGCGAGCGAGGCAGGTATTAGAGTGGTGAGGAAGAGATGGTGGGCTTACCTGTACCCTTGGTCCGATATGAAAACACGGCGTCAGGAAGGATCTCGTCTCCGCTCCGCTAAATCCAACTTAATTGACTACAAATCTTTGTAGTCCTCAGTTTAGCTCCCATCATCTCAAACCAAATCATTCTTTCACTTCCCTCAATGCAGTTTTGTCAGATTTTTCTACAAGTTTTGGTTTTTTGTCCATTTCGCGCCCAGAATACCATATTTACATCACAGTTTATTATAATCCTGCCTCTTCTTTTATGTCAGCGTGTGTCACTTCTGTCTTCATCACTTACAGGAAAGTCGGCGAGGCCTGACAGGCTAACATTTACAGGATTTATGCGAGTTCTTTTGTTTATGCTCGTGCACTCTGTGCATGCGTGTGCGTGTGTGTGTGATTGTGTGCTGGTCTCTGTATTAAAAGGGAGTGGTTATGTTTTGATGGAAAGAGCAGTTCATTAATATTCATGAATAGAGGAAAACATCTACCAAACACTTGACTCTGCCCTCATCGGAGAGACTGACATTGGTGTGTGTGTGTGCGTGCGTGCGTGCGTGCGTGTGTGTGTGTGTGTGTGTGTGTGTGTGTGCAATGCAAACAGAGGAAGACAGAAGTGGTCCACTTTGTCTGCAAGGAGCGACCACAGGTTCAGGATTTTGCATTTCTGTGTAATCTTTGGTAGAAACTGGAAACGACGGCTTTTGTTCCAACATTTATCACCTATAAAAACTTTAAAGCTGATATGTTTGCTAAATTAACACATATAAGAAGAGAATAAGAGATGCATGATATTGGCTTCAAAATGAAATATCAGATATCGACTATTCCAGTGGTATAAGGAACTGGCGCTGAGAGAACACACTCCCAGTCCATTTGCTTAAAAACAGTAGTCATAGTTCAGTCTGACATGCTGTTTATGATGCAAGATGAAATATTTTTATGCACAAGGAGCAAACTTTTAACTTTTTTTCTGACATCTGCGTTTTCAAACAGACCAACAGGACAAAGAGTTTGAGTTATTAAATATCTGGTATATCAGAGATCAGCCAAAAGTCCAGCATCATGCATTTACTAATAAATGACTCCTTACATTAAAGTAAATCCTAAACATGCAGAGACAGTTGTACTTTTCATACCGGAAACACGTTGATCATGCAGGGCGTGATCTATACCGGCGTATAGATCCCCCTCTCCCACCATCTGTCAGTGTATCTGCAGGAAGCAGCTGGGTGAGATTAAACAAATCACATCAGCGGCGGAGCTCCACAGGGATGAGTCCTCTCCCCACTGAGCTTTTAGCTCAGCACCTGCATGGACAGAATCTGCAGAACACCCTTCAGTCGTCTAAAAAGGCGTCCAGAAAGTCAGCACATCAGTGCGAGGATGAGCAGGTAGAACTTCTGCGCAGTCGGAACAACCTGGAAGTAGACACAGAACAGATTTCGGACTCAGGGAGACCATTATCAATGACTCACCCCTCATGCATCTGAACGGCAGGTTTATTTGTAAATTCAATTCAATACTTTATTAGGTCCCCGTAGGGCAATTTGTGTTTGTTTGTCACTTCAAAATGTTTTATAGAAACACTAAACGCATTACAGCGACGGCAAGAAGCATTACAATGTGCATTAATAACAAACTTTACAAAGAAATCAAATTAAAACCCTTAAAGTTGGGGTGTCAAACTCCAGTCATCGAGGGGAGGGCGCATCCGGCAGGTATTTGTTGTTTCCCTGCTCCAACACACCTGGTTCAAATCAAATGGATCCAACAGCTTCTTGTCAACCTGTTCATTAATGTCGATCAGGTGTGTTGGAGCGTGGAGACAATAAAGACCTGCAGGAGACTGTCCCTCGAGGACTGGAGTTTGACACCTGTGCCTTAAAGTAAAACCACATCTGCTAAGGTGGGGTTTGGGAAGAACTTCCTGGGCCTCATCGGGTCCACCTGTCAATCACGTGGGATTCACATTAGAAGAAAATGTGAATCAAATATAAACCACATGCAAACTTGTGGTTTGGGAACAATTTTCAATATAAAACGCATGAGATTAACATGTTAAACACGTGGAATTCACATGTTAAACACGTGGGATTCACATGTTAAACACGTGGGATTCACATGTTAAACACGTGGAATTCACATGTTAAACACGTGGGATTCACATGTTAAACACGTGGAATTCACATGTTAAACACATGGGATTCACATATTAAACACGTGGGATTCACATGTTAAAAACGTGGGATTCACATGTTAAACACGTGGGATTCACATGTTAAACACGTGGAATTCACATGTTAAACACGTGGAATTCACATGTTAAACACGTGGGATTCACATATTAAACAAGTGGAATTCACATGTTAAACACGTGGAATTCACATGTTAAACACGTGGGATTCACATGTTAAACACGTGGGATTCACATGTTAAACACGTGGAATTCACATGTTAAACACGTGGGATTCACATGTTAAAAACGTGGGATTCACATGTTAAACACGTGGGATTCACATGTTAAACACGTGGAATTCACATGTTAAACACGTGGAATTCACATGTTAAACACGTGGGATTCACATGTTAAACACGTGGAATTCACATGTTAAACATGTGGGATTCACATGTTAAACACGTGGAATTCACATGTTAAACACGTGGAATTCACATGTTAAACACGTGGAATTCACATGTTAAACACGTGGGATTCACATGTTAAACACGTGGAATTCACATGTTAAACACGTGGGATTCACATGTTAAACACGTGGAATTCACATGCTAACCTCATGGGGTTCACATGTTAACCTCGTGGGATTCACGTGTAGCGATCATTGGTTTGTAAGCTCTGGAACAATCTCCGCAAACAGCAGAGTTTTCAACAGCTTGTGGCAGATGATGCAGAATCTCCACTTGCCAAGTCAATTCCTTTCCTGTCACCTGACACAACATTTAGCATCGTCACTTCCAGCAAAACAAGCTTGTTATTGGACTCGTCTACATGGCTTTGGTTTGGAATTACTTCAGAGTGTCTTCAGTCATTAAATTTTCCATTTGCAGAGACTCAAGCTGCGTTTCCATGAAATGTTTTTGCAAAATTAAAGCGATATTTGTGAGTTTCAATCAACAACAGCTGCGGTTTGCCGGTGTTTCCATTGAACAGTGCGTAGTGCATAAGCCAGATGAGATTTGACAAGAATTACGGCTTATACAAGGTATCCATGTGGCGTTAATTTGGGTTTTCCACTTGCTGCAGGAAATTTGCTTTTCTGCCTCATTTTCTTTTCTAAAACTTTGAACTGTTCCCCTCTATACCAGAAATGAACTGGTCACAATCCCCCACGTCACGACATAAATGCGCAAAAACATGTTTCCATTACACTTTTGTGATATATTTCTATATCAAAACATCTGAAAAAGCACCTTAAGGTGTGTAAAAACGTTTTAGTCTTTTTTTGAAATGTTGATGTTTCCATTAGCATTTTTTATTGGGATATTTAGTTTTGTGCAATTCTAGGTGTAATGGTAACGCAGCTTGTTAAGACAAGTTATGCAAGGAGGACCCACGATATCTAAACCGACGTCAACCAGTGATGTTGACAATGGATCGGTTAAAGCTCAAAAACGCAGCATAAGCCACTTTGAGGACGGCATCGGTCCACACACAAACACAAAGAGTTTAAAATGGATGATTTACTGAATGTTACTGATATACGGATCCGGCATCAGCTTTTCACCTGGACAGTGACAAAGCCCAGCACTGGCCAGAGCCAATAAGGGCGATTCATGAAGACAACAGCTCAAGAAATGAAGAGAAAGTCCAGCTGTCGTCTCAAACGTGCACACAGAGTCAGATGAGTTGGGTTTTTAACCTCTGCATGAACTATTTCCTCTTTTGGCCATCTTGTTCTGTACAATGTGACACAACTGCACTGGCACCATGGTACACCTTACACTAGTTTTTTCCTTGTACAACATCATGCAGACATTTACATTATCCTCCACATACAAGGAAAATATTGCTCAGATTGATCAAATTGGTCTCCACACTGCCCCTAGTGGTGACGCACGTTGCAGCATAACAGGATGTTCACAAATGACGCTTCCAACAAATGCAAGATATGCAGCCATGATGATCTATCATAAGAAGCAAGTATTGTTTCAGCTTTACACCAAATACCTTCCATGCTTCTCTAGTTTAACGATTTCAAAAGTTACATTAACGTAACAAAGCATTTATTAAGGCAGTTCCTGCCAACATGCACTTGTTCAGACAAACAAAAACAAAACAAGCTAATAACCATTTTTATATTTTGAGCGTGCAAATTTCCAGACATGTAAGCCACAACAGCAACTTCTATTCAGTATCTTCTGCATTTCTTTAAGGCCTGACACATGAAAATATGGTTAACATAAGATTTTTATTGGCTGCTTTAACAAAATCTATTAAAAATATTAACAACATGATTCTAAGCAAATTCGTTTTTGCATAAAATGATGCAAACACTCTGACTGTATCAAATATGTCATGATGGGTTATATGTGCGTATTCATTAGGGTGCATGTTAATACACAAACATGAGATATTCAGATTAGGCTTCCTGTTTATTCGGCAGCTATGACTAAGCCCCGGCGTTGTGGAAGATATCTGCATAAAGAGTATATAAGTGCATAATTGATTACATTTGGACTGAAGTTTTACATTCCTGCCCTAAATGGTCTAATAACTGTCTAGTCCTAGATCAGCTGATGCAAGCATGACGATGCTAAAGCCGCATTCCAGCTTTTTAAAACATCAAGAGTACAAGACGTCATTACCATGCATCATTCTAATTACAACAAAACAAATATAAAGAAATTGATCAGAGACCACGATGGGCTACAAGTGGTAGTGGGTCCAACCATTTTAAAACCTGGAATGTCTGGGTCTTCTGCAGGGCTCAGCAGAGTGATCCAGATATTGATCGTATTGATACCAAGGCCAATATTGGTATTATCCAGTCCCAGCATGAAGAGATATTGCATATTGATATTGCAATGTGAAAGAGGAAGCAACAGCAGTTTGACTTCACTTTTCTCAAACAATTTTGTAATAAAAGGGACACTGATGATGTTTTACATTGTTTACAAACAAAAAAGCTGAAGACAATAAAAGTCTTTTTGTACTGTTGTAATATAAAAGCTCATTTAAAGCAAAAAGTATCAGTTTCAGTATCAACGACACAGATTTACACCCACATTTGCAGAACTGCCCAGACCAATAAGCTCACCATGTTACCACCTTGGTCACACAGGTGAGAAAGGAAGAGTCCACACGTTGGTATGATTTATGACCAAAGTACTTTGTTTAAAGATATAAACCAAAGTAAACTAAAGTGAGGTACATATTGAAGGTCTGTAGTGAAAGGTCATGAATGGGTGTGTGAGAGTGTGTGTAAACGGATGCAAACCAAATCTTAAAAAATCAGTGTTATCAAGATGTGGGGGAAATGGCCGCCCACTAAGCGAGAGAGTGTGTGTGTCTGGCTTTTTTGTTTAACCACTCCGCGCTCTGCAGGTGCAGCACATTCTCCGCTGATCAACAAACACAAAAACAAAACCAAGATGGCGGGCCATCACAATGCGTCTGGAAAAACGTAACAACTCATCCATTCTTCCACCTGCAAGGACACCTGGGATAGGTTTCCTGCAGAAGCAGCTTCTGGTCTGCTGCCAGAAAAAATCACACATGGTTTGTTTCTGCTTCTTCGTAACATCATGAAGCTTCATGAGGAGAATCTCCATCGTAACGATGAAAGAAAAGCCACATTATGCAACAAAACAAGCTGAAGAGAAGAACACCATTCAGAAAGTCATGCAGTTTATACATTTCAGTAATTAATATTGATGTAAATCAGGGCTGAAACGATATTCTTTCTCCTGGTTTGATCCGATTATGATTTTTCTAAGTGCTGATTCTATTTAAATTCCAATTCTCAAGATTCTTTGATATTGCTGATTTTTGTAGACTCAAACTATTAAAAGACATTTCAAGTGGTGAAAACACAACACATTAGCCAGACCATCATTCTGCTGCTATAATGTCCAAGAAGACACGGAAAATATCAATAAAAACAATAAAAATGAAAAAAAAAAAAAAAAGGATTATTTTTATTTATTTAAAAAAAAAAAAAAAACAACTTTGAAATTGTGAAACTAAAAATCCAGATCTTTGTTTTTTCTTTGTCCCCCCCCCCCCCCCCCCCCCCCCCCCCCCCCAATGCATCCACCCATTATAAATGATGTCCCATTGGGGTGAAATGTATCAGTCGAGGATTATCATCAGGTAGCTGTACAATGGACAGTGTGTTGATGCTGCGCTCTCAGCTCAGCTGGAGCTCCGCCTGGTTTAGTCTTTTTATGTCCCGCTCTTCAGACTAACCCGATTCCTCTCCTCCGTCCCAGCTGTCGCCTTCTCTTCCATCCACCGTGGATGTGAGCGAGTGTGTAGGACATGTAGAGGAGAGCCGGTGCACACCTGCACAGTGTGAACTGTCCACAGGGAAGGGTGGGAGATCACAGCTGTCCACACACCCACATGAACACACAAATCAATTGTGAAAACAGAGAAATGAAGGTTAGGAGAGAGAAGCACATTTATGCACACTGCGCAAAGCTTGGGAGGGGTTTCTGTTTGCTCTTTTAGCACCTGTGTTTCACAGATGAAGGTCTGTTTAGAAACATATCCGTGAACCTCACATTCACATGAATCTGTACAGTTTGGTTTCAGCTTCTTGTCGTTGGGTCAGTATTTCAGAAATGAATGAAAGTTGATGTAATGTCCTCTGTAGTGATGGAAACATGGCTGGGTGTGTGCATTTATTAGTCATGCAGACAGTACTGGGCAGCTGTCAGTGAGTTCTGGCACCCCACTGTCAAAGATGGGTGGAGAAGCTGAAACACACACACACACACACACACAGCCTTCAGTCGGTGCTGCAGAACTCAGCAGTGCAGCATGTTGAGAGATCAGGTCTCTGCTGTGTTTCTCTTCTGTTTCAGGTGGAATGATACGGAAAGTCACGAGAAAGAGAAGGACGCTTCCCTGCAAACACACCATGTTTGTGTTCACACACCTGCTTCTGCGTCGGTCAGATGGAAACCACCTCGTCTGAAGTGTTTCACTCAGATGTTTTATTAAATCTTGGATTATAAAAGCACTCGGAACAATTTAACACACACATTCTGACAGGATGTTTGTGCGATTAAAAAAACTGGGCCGCTCTCTTGTGTGATGAGTATCTAACACTATAACACTGTAGAAAGCTCAGAAAATTCCAAACAAAGCACCTTAAATAACGCGATTAAACAAATCTGTTTATTTATAAAGTGAACATTTTTAAAAATGAAAATTTTCTTTAATGAAAAAAAAAAAAGTAAAATATTTTTTTTTTAATTAAGATTTTTATTTTTGTAAATTATTTTCTTTTCTGATTTTCTGGATGAACTCTTTTTCCCGCCTTTTTTTTCCCGCTCTTTTTTTTTATTTCTCGTTTGCTTGTTTCATTCTGTGTTTTTATTGTGATAAGAAGTGTATAAAGACAGGACATGGGGCGCAACCACATGGTAGGAGGACGAAGAGACAGATCTGACAAAGACAGAAGAACAGCTACCTTTTGATTTAAAAAAAAAGCTGTGGGTTTAAAACATTTTATCTGCTAATAACGCTAATAATCCAATGTGTTTTTAATGTGGAAGGATGTCCAGCATGGTGAGTAGGACGTATGAAGCTGCTGAACCAATGGAAATTCTCTCATTCAAAGCTTTAACTTCAGAGCTCCAAGGTCTTTTTTTGGCTTTCTGCTGGAAATAAAAACTTAAAAAGAATAATGTGATTTCACCAGAGACGGGAGCCTCACCACAAATGCCACAGTGTTAATGTGAATGAAGATGGAACGTCTTTCTAACCTTCATGTTTTTTTCTGCCTTTCATTGTTCACAAACATTTGCTCCAGGAGACAAAAATTTCCAGAAAAACCATGAATCAACATCTAGACACAATCTGTGCAAAGATTGCTGGAGATGAAGTCAAACAGAGCAAAGTTAGTTGTTTTTGTAAAGAGAAGCTGTTTCCATTACAGTTCACAAAATAAAAGCCATATTTAACATTTTTTTTAAGGATGAACGACTTTTCTTCTCACTCATTTTCCTTTCCATTTCCCCATAAAACTCTTTTTTGTCATTGTTAGCTTTTAAGGATGGCGGTTATATTTTTCTCTATAATTATCTGTAAATTCCCATGTCCTCCTCTGTCCATACACACCACGCCATCTTTACTTGAGATTAACAGGTCACATGACGCTGTAAGTGCGAAAAAACATTTTTGTGACATATTTCCATATGGACATGTCTGAAAAACCACCTCATGGGAGCATAAAAAGCTTTTAGCGACACATGAGAGGTCTTCTTAAATTTAAGTGTTTCCATTAGCAGTTGTTATTGTGATATTTAGAATGTGGTAAGCCATGTTGAAATTAAAAATAACCAATCAGAAAACAGCTTGGAGCTTTTCTTTGTATCATAAAGTAGATAAAGGTGGAGGGAACCTCGGCAAACAGGTAGCTACTTGCATAAACATGGAAAGCACACATCTGTGTTTACATATACACGTAGAGCCGGGGTAGGTAATGCTAGCAAGATGTGAAAGTGATGCCCTGTCTTAGCTCCTCCCCCTGTCTTGGCTCCTCCCCCTCTGGTTTTGCTCATTGTGTGATCCAAGGCTTTTTTCTTACCTCCACCAAGGAGGTTGTGTTTTTACCGCCGTTTTCTGTTTGTTTGTTTGTTTGTTTGTGTTCAAGACTAAAAAAAAGTTATGGACGGATTTTAATTCAATTTTCAAAAGTTATTGGAAATGTGAAAAAGAAGAACTGGTTTAGTTTTGGTGGTGATCCAGATCACCGTTTGGATCCAGGAACTTTTTAAAGGCCTAGGCGGAGGTTTGCGTTCTACGAGTGCTTTTCTAGTTCGCAGCTTTTTCCACCAACAATTTTCTCTTTCTCGGCTGTTTAGCAGGAGGAGGCAAGTAAACCGAGCCGGGTCGGGAAATCCTTCCTGCATTTTCTCAGCCATGTTTGACTTCCGAGTTTCTTCTTCACTACTTTGTATTTTCATCCTAACACGCTGTTTATATGCAGGGTGTGGCTATCAGGTATGCACTGCTGGAGGGGGAGGAGGGGAGCCGGGAGACGAAGCTACGAAATATAAGAAATGAACAACTCCAGTTGGGTCAGAACGTTTGGATTGGTCAGAGTTTTTACAGATTTACAGTGAACTGAGGGGTCTAACTATATTTCTTATTGTTCATGATTACAGAATGTATAGACTACTATCAGGACGAGGAACCACTTCACCCAGAGTAAAAGAAAAAGTTTCTGAGTAACATAGCTTTGGGCTACTTCAGAGGTTAATCTTTCGATGATATTGTAGAGGGGTCGGTGACATCACACAGCTCGACCTTTTTAATGGCTGAACTCACATATGAACTGTGAAAACACTCGTAAAGCATCTGACATCTTCCTGTGTAACAGTATTTTAGGGCTGAAACAATATTCTTTTGTCCTGATTTCTTTTAGTTTGATCACTTTTACTGGAAATACATAAGCCTGAAAAATCAGATCGATTAGCAGAAAAAAGACTGCAGCATGTTACATCATCAGTTACTACTATGTCTACACCTTTAATTTATATAAAGATGTCTCCATCGTCTCTCCATTCTGCTTTCCTTTCAGTCCAGTTTTTTCCTTCACCCAGTCCTCCTCTTCTCTTTCTTTTAGATTAAATTCCGTGTTCAGTTCTTTACCTCGTCCTTGTTTTCATCATTTTCTCTTTTTTCTTCTCTCTTTTCATTCCTTATGCCCACATCCTTCAGTTCTTACAACTTAAACATTTCTTGCAAGGACAAAAAAAGTTCTGCTGCGTGTTTTGTACTCTTTTAATCAGGGATTTTTTGCATTTAAAAAATTGAATTGAGTATTTCGATGGACAGAAGAGAAGGACTGCAAGATGTTTTCTTGCTGCTGTGAACAAACATATTTGTTACCTGGCAGTGAAAGGTTTAGTTTGTGTGAGCAAAACAATATTTTATCAAGTTTTTCCAACCTTAAAGGAGTAGTTTTAATTGCTGAAACATAACCAGATGCCATCTGAAGGAAAATTAATCTAATGAAACAAAAAAAATTGTAGAAAAATCCAACTCTGCCTGATTGATGTGAAACTCCACCATCAAACCCTCTGACCTTCACTGCTGACATTTTCACCTGGTAAATGTGATAAACACTCCAAACTACAGCCAGACTCTTCCTCTAAGCATTTATTGTGCTAAAAAAAGGGGAATTTTGTGTTCACAAACCTGAGTTGTGTTGTTAGAGAGAAAGTTCTGCTCATCAGTTAACTGTTTACATGTTCACACAACCAGTTAGCCAGAGACTACAGCCAGTTAACCAGAGAATACAACCAGTTAACCAGAGACTACAGCCAGTTAACCAGAGAACACAACCAGTTAATCAGATAAAGCAACTACCAGAGAACACAACCACAAATCAGTATACACAACCAGTTAACCAGAGACTACAGCCAGTTAACCAGAGAACACAACCAGTTAATCAGATAAAGCAACTACCAGAGAACACAACCACAAATCAGTATACACAACCAGTTAACCAGAGAATACAACCAGTTAACCAGAGACTACAGCCAGTTAACCAGAGAACACAACCAGTTAATCAGATAAAGCAACTACCAGAGAACAGAACCACAAATCAGTATACACAACCAGTTAACCAGAGAATACAACCAGTTAACCAGAAAACACAACCAGTAACCAGAGAATACAACCAGTTAACCAGAGAAAACAACTACCAGAGAAAACCAGTTAACCAGAAAACACAACCAGTAACCAGAAAACACAACCAGTAACCAGAGACTACAGCCAGTTAACCAGAGAACACAACCAGTTAATCAGATAAAGCAACTACCAGAGAACACAACCACAAATCAGTATACACAACCAGTTAACCAGAGAATACAACCAGTTAACCAGAAAACACAACCAGTAACCAGAGAATACAACCAGTTAACCAGAGAAAACAACTACCAGAGAAAACCAGTTAACCAGAAAACACAACCAGTAACCAGAAAATACAACCAGTTAACCAGAGAAAACAACTACCAGAGAAAACCAGTTAACCAGAAAACACAACCAGTAACCAGAGAATACAACCAGTTAACCAGAGAAAACAACTACCAGAGAAAACCAGTTAACCAGAAAACACAACCAGTAACCAGAGAATACAACCAGTTAACCAGAGAAAACAACTACCAGAGAAAACCAGTTAACCAGAAAACACAACCAGTAACCAGAGAATACAACCAGTTAACCAGAGAAAACAACTACCAGAGAAAACCAGTTAACCAGAAAACACAACCAGTAACCAGAGAATAGAACCAAATAACCAGGGAACACAACCAGTTAACTAGAAAATAAAGCCAGTTAATTAGATTAACAAAGTTGGTAGAAATGAATTAGTTTTATAAATGTCAAGAATACATTTATTCTACTGGTAAAACAGTTGTTACATTAATGTGTTTCCATCACTTCATGGTAACTTTGTAAACAAGCTGGTTCATCTACTGCAAACTGATAGCATGTTTACCACTAACCGATAAAAAGTTCCCTGCTGTAAGTGTGTTCACTCCTGTTAGCGCATTCACTGCTAACTTAACAAGTACCATCCATCCATCTATCTTCTACCACTTATCTGGCGTCGGGTCGCGGGGGCAGCAGCCTAAGCAGGGAAGCCCAGACTTCCCTCTCCCCAGCCAGCATTTGCCAAATCTGCGGGGGGGATCCCAAGGCGTTCCCAGGCCAGCCGAGAGATATAATCCCTCCAGCGTGTCCTGGGTCTTCCCTGGGGTCTCCTCCCAGAGGGACGTGCCTGGAACACCTCACCAGGGAGGTCCAGGAGGCATCCTGACCAGATGCCCGAGCCACCTCAACTGGTTCCTCTCGATGCGGAGGAGCAGCGGCTCTACTTTGAAGCTGGAATCTATCCCAGCAGTCTTTGGAGCAAAAGGCGGGGTACACCCTGGGCAGGTCGCCTGTTCATCGCAGGGCTCCTTATCTCATTCCAAGAATTCTGGCTTTGGGCTCCAGAATCAGATGAACATCCGGAATCAAAATAGCTCCAGTACAAGTGTGTTCAGCTATCAGTTTTTAACAAGAGCCATGGCTGGCTGCAGGGTCCAACACTCCAAGTAACAATAGTCTTGCTTCAAACTCTCTTTCAGCTTATTTTAGTGGCTGGAACCAAGAACGTTGGTCTCTAGAAGATACAAGATAGCACAATCCTTCCTAGACTGGCTCACTACTTCACCGCCTCAGATGTCCATTCCAGATCCTCCATCCTTCAACCTCGCTAAATCAATTTAAGCTCACACAGTTGTGGCGTTGTCCTTCCTAGTAAGTTAATGTGTTAACTTAAGGCACATTTTCAACAGCCTTTTTGATTTGAATCCCAGTCTGTTTGCTCAGGAAGTCTGCTTCGTATGGGGAAATGTGAATGTGTCAAGCGAATTCTGATTTGGATCAAAGAAGCAGACTCGGTCCGCCTACAAACGCAGGCCTTTGCCCAGTATACTAACATAAGACAAAATAAAAACCCAAAACAGCGATAGTTTTGTCTCCATGTTTAACTCACAGGTGCAGGAAACAGTTTTCTTCCTCTTAATGTCTTGTCCTTTCTTTTGTTAAATACTAGTGCAGCGCCACCTTTGGTGAGAGTGGGGATATATTATTCTAATGGTTTGGTTGGTTTGACCAAAGTCCAGCGTGAACATGATCATGATCTCGAGTCTCCAATCGGACTAGTCTAGCGGACTATTCTGATGTGAATGCACCCTTTGGTTCAGGAGTGGGGCCATCCCTCATCCACACCTCTTATTGCCCAACAACCCTTTTTATACTTGTTTTACTTTGTCAACTTTCTGTTTGTCTTGCTTTCTTGACTCTACTCTCCTATTCGCATTGTCGACATATTCTATTCTGTCTTCCAATCACTCCTATTTGCTGCCTTTTTGTCCAGCCTTCTATTTATCTGCTAGCATCTCCATCTTTCCTCCCCATCTCTCTCACCCCCCCTTCTTTTTCATTTCTCTTCTTCTTCCTGCCATCAACTTTTGTCCTTCTTTCTTTTGTGTTCTTTTTCTGCCTTCCCTCTGCTGCCTTTGTACTTCTCTCATTCCTTACTTATTCCTTGTCTTCACTTTTGAGGTTCCATCTGGGTGGGGCGTCTTCCCAGACCTCCCCAGATGTCCACTCCACATCGTCCTTCCTTCAGCCTCTTTAAATCACGTCAAGATTCCCAAGTTGAAGCATGGTTCTTGCTAGTGAACAATTTTTTAACATGGTCTCTGCCAACTGATAATATGTTTGGATGAATGAATTAGTCAGCCACACAGACCACAACATATGGAATGGTGTTTAAATCTGACTGGGTCTGTCTAGTGTTAGTTGGGCCGCTGATGCTGAGTTTTGTGGACCAGTTATACCAATAAATAAACTGTTGGTCCAGGAAACACATTGGTGAACTGGGAATACGTCTGGTGTGCCAGATGGCCGGTTCATTCCTGCCTACAACAGAATCAGAAAACTTACAGCACTGACTCGATATTAAACTCCTCTTTTCAATTCTAAAACTTTCTACATATATGACCAGATTTATAAGGTTTTCCAGCTAAGTTTGATTTGAACTGATATCAGAGTTTGTTTAATCTATTTCAAATGTCCGATGAAGCCACATCATTTAAGTCTGCCAGTGTTTGAGTTTTGAAACTCGTCTGGTGAAACAATGTCTTAGCTGACTTGGATCAGTGCAGACAGTCCAGCTCAGCTCAGTTCAAGGTCGAAGGGTTGAAAAGGAAAGTCGGTGTCAGCTCATTATACAGAAACCACATCCTCCTGCATTATTTTACACATATCTTGTCATGTTGACACACAGGTTGTGAGCAGTCTGACATAAACACACATGAGCAAGGACACATATTTAAATACCTGCACACCCTGCCTCGCTGTCAGGTTCAACTTTAATGATGCCAAAGGAAAAGTAGGACGTGGTGTGAGTTACTGCTGAGGTCATTCACTCGTGGGCAGGGATGGGAGGAAGAGGAGGATGGATGGATGGAAAAATGCAGCATGTTTCTGAAAAAGGAGGGAAAATCTGCATAATTTCTGGCAGATGATTGGCAGGATGGGATGTGGACAGAAAGGAGACGAAGGCAAACATGAAGAAATGAGTGAGGCGGAGATTTTGTTAACACCTCAATATTTCATTAACAGTTGTGGATTCTGCAGAAGGCAGAACAGGAAAAGCCACAATGTTTAACTAGAAACCTCACAAGCAGTTTTTTGCAGAAAATAAGCTAAATTTCTTAAGTTTCAACAAAACAGTTGCGATTTGCAGGTGTTTCTATTGAATGGTGTTAAGTATATAAACTGCGACTTGTAAAAACTCCTGCGTGACTCCACGACGTGTATATGCGAGATAAGTGTTACACATCTGTGATATTCTTCTATAATGACATCACAAAAAGCCCCTCATGAAAACATAAACCTTTTTGTAGCGATTATTTGAAAGGTTTTTCAAAATTTCGGTATTTCGATACAACTTGTGTTTGCGATATTTAGATGTCAACCAATTCTAGGGGTTGTGGAAAGACACAAAACAGGTCCACTTTGAAATCTGATGCATGGCTGAAGGCATGTGTGTTTTTTGTATTTACCACCTATCTGTTATTATGTCTTCTTTTCTGCAGTAGAGCCTTCATTAGTGAATGTGTTCTAACTTTACCATTACTGTCATTTTACATGCAAGCAAACATGCATGTGCCTTTTAATTCACTTGAGTGCATCTTTTTGGGGACCCAGAGCCCCAGGCAGGTTTGCAGAAATATGACAACCCCACACCTTAGTTCTCTCAGAGCAGAAAGGCTGAGAATAAACTCACTTTTAATAGACCCTATTGGTACTGCTGACTTTTCTCCCTCTGCTCAGCAGACGTTTTTCACACTACAGTACTTTATGCACTTGTTTGACTCCTATAGGATCACAACTGTCGTTTGTGTTTTTATTAATGAAGAAGGTCCATTTCCATAAATGATGTGCTAATTTAGCCTCTATCTCTGTGGTTCATCAGCAGAGGGAGTTTCTTCCACTGGGTGTGGTAGCGCACTGGGAAGTACCTCATGCCCAGACCTGAGCCTGCTGGCTGACAGTCCAAAGCTCATACACTTTCTGAATTCTTTCCTGCAATAATACAGGACCCACTGGAGGCCTGTAACACTCATACGTGCTTGTAACTACCAAAGAGCCAGAAAGGTTTATTTGGATTGTATTTTACTTTGAAGGAAGATCATCTTTTAAAATTCTGGTGAAATCTCTCACATAGATGCAGATTTAAAGAAGCTGAATGAAACTATTACAGATTGCCAGAGGTTCAAAGACTCTAAAACATCTTTAGTTGTATTTTTGTCGGCTAAACCAGCCCACCGTGTCGGTAAAGAAACTGGAGATGGGGCCCAGCTTGGGGACAGATCGAGGAATGACTGTTTTAAAGTGGATTTTAAAGTTTCCTCTCTTGTATTTCAGACAATGAATGAGAACAATCTGCATGCTGTGTCACATTTCTACAATACACACCTGTTTCCATGGTAATGAGCAGGTCATGTGACCCTTTCCAGGCTTTGGATGGAGCCGTCAAACAGGCCTCAGCGGGAACGCCAGACACCTGCAGCTCTCCTGGCTTTTTCTGAAAACAGCAGACTAAAACTCTGTTTCTATTCCTTTCATGTGAACTGAGAAAAAAATACTTATTTATGTTTTGTTCATGAACCGTCTGGTACAAAATGGCCAAAGTTGGACTTGCACAGAAAGACAACCATCCATTTAAACCCATGCACATGGACAGACTGGACATCTGGCATAGCAGCCATTTTCCTGCTGGTCTGAAGCTGTGTTTTTACTGGTCTCCCTGGATCATGAAACTCAGTGGATCGTTGGTGTTTCTTCAGATGAAAACTTCTTCCCTGTTTATGTGACTTCTCACAAAAAGGAGCCAAAGAGGAGGCATTGTTCTCATTTTCCTGCTGAAGACTATAGAGATTTACACGGACATCCCAGCTTTCTGACCATCTTGGCGAGTCATGAGCGCACGAGATACGTATGCATGAACGACTAAAGCCGTCCGTTGTTGCTGTCTGAGAAATTTAATTGCAGTTTCTGCATATAAACAGGGAAAAACCTGCAATGAGCAGTTTGCTTAACTGTTTGTTGTGATCTTTTTGTTTTTATTTCAATTTTATTTCAAACATGTAAAGGCACATAATAGTCATACAGTATTAACAGACTTGTTATGTTTGCTTGGATGAAGCAAACATAACCGAGAACTACGTATTCTCTTTACATATCCGAAAAAAGAGTGGGAGGAAGTAAAAACTTATAATATCCATCCTTATGCGTCATTAATAATATATCTCTTATCTTCCTGTCAATATCATATTTCTAATGATATATCATTATCTGTATACTTAACAAAAATATTCCACAATATTATAACTATAACATTAACAAAACTGAAGACAACACCAAAGTAACTTAATAATAAAACTTAGTAGTAACAGTAATAATTAAACATCCTCCTCATTTATACTCCTTGTAAAAGTTATTTCTTTATATATTTTTTAAACAGACCTATATTTGGAGATTCCCCTCCAAGCTATTCCACAATTTAACCCCGCACACTGAAATACAAACAGTTCTTCTTGTACGTAACTTGAGTATTTTACAATTAAATTTATTCCTTAAATTATATCCCCCTTCCCTACCGATAAATAACTTTTGAATATGTTCTGGTTGGAGATTATTATTTGCTTTAAATAGGATTTGTGGTGTCAGAAATTCCATAATATCAACAAATTTCATGAGTCGTGACTGTAAAAATATTGTGTTGTGAAGCCTTGATGTCATTTCTGCCTTCTTTTGCAAAATAACTAGTGGATATATTGTACTTATGTAGTTTTTACCCCAGACTTCAGCACAGTAAATGAGATATGGAACAACTAATAAACAGTACAATATGCAGGGTGGTTTATGATCTAGCGCCTGTTTTACTTTATTTAATACTGCGATACATCTTGAAATCTTAGTTTATACATATTTAATTAGTAGTTTCAAACAAATTTTTTCATATAACGTCAACCGTAAGACTTTTATTTTAGTTGCTCTAAATAGTAACCCCGTCCAACTGTACTATATGTAATTGTAAATTAGATCAGTAAATCAGATGACAGTTTATTTCTTTCAAGCCATGTTTTTTATTTATTCAGTTCAGTATTAATCACTTGAGTTAGAATTAATATGTTACTGTCAGAACAAAAATTATTTGAACCATCAACAAATAAAACCATCTTAAAAACTTTTGAAACCTAGCAGATGTTATTTATGTAAAATAAAAAAAAACAATTATGGCCCAACACTGATCCTTGAGGGACGCCGTTATGTCCAAGCATGTCGAACAAACATTTTCCAATTTCACAAACTGTTTCCTGTTTGATAAATAACTTTTGATCCATTCTAATGATTTTCCTCTGATGCCATGATGAGTTTCTAGTTTTGTGAATAATACGTCATTGTTTAGTGTGTCAAAGGCTTTTTTTTTTTTTTTTTTTTTTTTTTTTTTTAAATCTATGGAAATCCCTGCTGTAAATTCTCATTTTAGCTACGAGTAATTTCTTTCAAAGCATGAATGTCACACAGTCCCTCACTCTGAAGCTGTTTCAGATTCGGTTGGGTGACACATTGAAGGTTTAAATACCGGCACTTACTGTTAAAATGTTCAGAAAATTGTGGATTCACGTTTCCAAGCCCAACTCTAAAAGCAGTGGTGGACGTCTTTTATGGCATTGTCTTATCCATACATACTGGAATAAATCCTGGGTGACAACAACTGCTGTCCACAGCAGGTGGATGTCCAGATTTCTCGTTCTTTCTCCTGTTATTAGCCACCTGAGTGAACACAGCGCACCATGCTGAGGAGGGAGGCGTCTGCTTTAGGTCACGGTGTTGCAGTAACCTGAGAAGTCAGCAGGTTTTTGTAGGACAGCTACAAGTTTACATAGTTTTCACACAGCTGGTTCATGTAGAGGCTTTTAGTGTATGCTGGAAATATTTCTGTGATCCAGCAGCGTGTCCATCCAAACAGCTTTGTTTCCCCGTCTGGGGAGTCTGACTTAAAGTCTGTATGAAGAAATAAACATGGATCCTCAACTGTCCTGAGGGATGTCTGACAACAGAGTAATAAACTGAAGATTTTTACACACTCACAAATAGAGGTACCAGCTTGTACCTAAAAAGGTACAAATGCTTGTCGCTGGGGGTGTACTCTTTTGAGAGACATTTCTGTACCCTTCAGTTCTGGTCTATTTTTGTACCTTATCAAGTTCAACCTCACCTTATCAAGTTATGTTTTTTATGTTTTCACAGCATTAGGCCTGGTCCATTCCACTTAGCAATATTATCTTATCTTTAATCTAGAAATAATCTTCAAAAACTCAAAATACTGACCAGCCATACACTTAGTTTGCAGCATCTGACCTTCATTGTCTGGTGTAGTAAATGACTGTTAAGTAGTACTACTGTCATCACTCAACTCTGCTCTAGTTTGTAACATTACAGCCATTAACATTACATTTTTCAACGCTGCAGGTTCCCTTATGGTCGAAATGGTACAAATTTGTACTTTATGTCACTTTGAACCCTTTTTCGTACTCTGAAGGTGTGTTTCTGGTCTCTTAAAGACAAGTATTGTACTTTTGAGAGAACATTTCTTTAAAATGTACCTATAGGTACAGAAATGTCCTTATCTTGTACCTCTATTTTTGAGAGTGTAGATGTTATTTGTCCCATTTTTCCTGTGAGCACATCTCGAGATGTGCAGTAGTCTGGGGTCGTCGTTACTTCAAAGTTCCTGACACATTCTCAGAGAGGTCAGAACAGCAGACAGGCCAGTCTCGTACCCTCATCTTCCTCAGCCATGCAGCCGTCAGGTGTGCAAGATGTGATTTAGCATCTTCCTCATGGATATCTCTGAATTAAATGTGATCTTAAAGGTTGGATAAAATTAGAATTGGAGCAGATCTGATCAAATATCAGGCTCTGATATTAATGTAATCATTTTGAGTAGAAATCTCGTATCCGCCTCGTCGATGCGCAGAGGAAGCTTTTGTGTTCTTGTGTTTACAAATTACCAGAATTTGGCAGGTTTAAGATAAAATCTGTTGACACAGAATGGGATGAAATGTTTCCAGTAGAAGATGTTGTGCTACGACTTCTCCAAGTCGCCAGCTTCTTATTCTGCAGTTTGCTTTTAAGTTATGCTTTTTTCTACCACGTGACTTCAGTTTCAACTGAAATGACTCCTTTTCAAGTGAAACTTGCCTCTCTCACACACTAGTACAATACCTCTCACACATTCTAGTAAAATTTGATTTCAGAACGTTTACTGTATGTGTAAATAGTTTCAGTATTTGGGAGAATTTCAGTGTAATTTTACATGCCTTTGAGAGGGTATATCTGGATAATGTCTCAAATGGCCCCTCATAGCGATAAATCCCTCAGCGTACTCGCTGCCATCCATGTTTTCAAGCAACGCCTCCTTCCTTCCCCATCATTACAGCCGGCAGCCAGAGCTTTAATGCTTTGTTGCACTTGGAAATTCCTCGGCTGTAAAGTTAAACAATTACAAAAAGTGTTATGACTGCAGTTAATAGCTTTGCTGTTGTAAATATTAAGACACCGAAAAAAAATTTATTGTGTTATTATATATTTTTAAATTAATCGGTCATCGGATTATTTTTGCTAAATATCATAATTGCCATAACTCTCAAAACATCCTTGTACACTGGGCCCGTAGACTGTATATAAAGAGATGAACGGAGCCTCTGTGATGTCACCCGTAGGTTTCTGAAGAGCTGTCAGGTCGGGCGGTGGGGATGTGGACCCAAATGCAGGGAAGAGCCACAGGGAAGCAGATTCAGGGAGATTTATTTTCAACCAAGGAACTCAGGGGACTACAACAACAAACAAAATGATCCAGCAACCAAGAACCAAAACTGAGGGGTATAAATACACTGGGGAACCAAAGAAGAAACAGGTGTACGGAACGAACTAAAACAAGACCAGGTGAACTCAATGAACAGGAAATCAATAAAGCTAAACAACAAACAAGGGAACCAAACAGGAAACACTACAAAATAAAACAGGAAACCTGAAACTAAGGTAAAGCACAAACCACATCATGACATTACTCCCCCCCCCCCCCCCACCTCAAGGGCCGGCCACCAGACTGCCCAAAAAAAGTCCAGAGTCCAGAGAGACGGGTGGGAGGAGGGGGCCCGGAGGAGGGACCAGGGCGAAACAACGGCCAGGAAACCCAAGGCGGCATAATCCAGAAGAACGGCCGGGAGGCCGAGACGACGGGGGCAAGCCTGGCTCTGGATCCTCCTCGTTGGGCACTGGGGATGGTGGAGGAGGAGCATCCCGATCTGGGACCTCCTCGGGAACGAGGGACAGAGGAGCTGGATGGGTTCTGGGTTGGGACGCAGGCGGCGTGGACCAGGGCAGGCTAGTCTTTGGGCAAAAGGCAGGGTACACCCTGGACAGCTCGCCAGTCCATCACAGGGCCAACAAACCACTCATCACCACTAAATGAGACTAAAACAGACAATGTGAATGATGTGAAATGAAAAGTCATCTGGGAGCCAAAAGAGCTGAATCTTCTAGATGAGTCACAAGAGCTGAATCCTTGAAAAGAGGCAAACTTCCCATCACTGCTGGTGCTTAGTTCACGACTGCCTCCAAACCAGCACTGGAACCAGCTCAGTAAGAGCCTCACTGTGGTCAAACACGAAGAACCCCAGCTGTAGATGTTCTTCTAAAGCATCAGCAGATGTTTTTGCTATGAAGGTAGTTCCTTCATGGCGTCCTCATGTCTCGGTGTAACAGCTTTGTGTTAACGGTGAAAGGGAGGGTCAAACTGCTTTGGATTCAGTGTCAACTCAAAATCGCTCCAGGCAAGACGGAGCACACACCAATCACACTCTGATAGACAAGGACACACACATTCAAAAACAGCACACACTCATAAACAACACTCCATATCCATCTCATCCAACAGTCTCTTCCCCCCCGATCCCCTCCTGTGCTTTGAATGCTGCTTTGATAAGTGAACACTAAGCAGGAGGCAGAGAGGAGACGGCGAGGGCTGGATGAAGAGGAGTGGAATCAGATAAAGGTGGAGGGGGAAGGAGGACAGGAGGAACTGAGGAAGAGAAAGACGAGGAAAGGAGGAAGAAAGAGACCAGAGAGGTGTGTGTGTGTGTGTGTGTGTGTGTGTTGCGGTGCATCTGTGCTGTGTCCATGGCAGCAGTGGACACACACTGAGGACGGAGATTGGAGGAGGACAGCGCAGAGCACACCCACTCCTCTGAGCGGGAGGCTGAAGTGGAGAGAAGGAGGGGGGTGATGAAGACGAGGAGCGATAACACCGAAGATGAGACAAAAAGTGAGGCGGCTGTGTGTATCTAGCAGGATCAGTTAAACTCTCACCCATGTTTCCCCCATCACACACACACACACACACACACACAGTGATCAATTGCCACTTAGAGGAACACAACCCTCTCACTGTGTTTTTGAAGCCCGATTACCAGCTGGGTGAAGATATAAAACTGCTCTATTTGTCCGTCTTTCTCCATTTATCTATCGCATGCACAAACACAAACGTTCTCTATCAAACACACACTCTGAGGAGTGTGTTCTCCAGCTCAGCGGGGCGTTGACGAGGAATGAATGAATGAAAGGATGACGAAGGAAGCTGGACTTGCAGCTCCATGTTGATTATCATCTTAATTACGCATCCTAACAAATCTGAGACAACTGGAAAATGCAAATCGTTTGCCGCCTGGATGAGTGAACATCTACTCTGGAGGGGACTGCTGTATGAGGAATAGACCACCATGCTTTGTTATTTCGGGGGAGGGTGAAGGGTAAGTGGGGTGGCAGCTTGGTAGAACATTAGTATCACCTGCGTCTTGTCAGGCAGAGCGATAACTGTTTTCACATTTGTCTTTATGACTCTCCACTAACGGCAGAAAAAGGAAAAAGTAACCAGATTTTTCACTAGGAGTGTCTGAATACTCACTAAATATCGCACCAAGGTGGTAAATAGTGCAGTCACACCACACCACTCAGTCCGATGGGAACTTGGTTCTTTTGAAGTGGTGCAATATTCCGGCCCCAGATTGTGTTCACACTGCCCTTCTCACATGATTTGGACCTCTTACATAGTGTGTTCCACTTTCTACCAGAGGAGAAAGAACCAAGAAAGAACCAAAACTGGTTCATCTGTTGGTTAATGCAAAACAATGTTCCATCCATGTAAGAAGGAAGTTGGGGTATGGGGGGAATGAAACACAGCTTAATACAAGACCTGCAGACTGATTGTGTCTTAACTTGTTTTCGTCCATTTTCATCCTCCACTGAGAAGCTCAAGTTCTCCCAAACAGGAGGTTTTAACAATGGAAGAAGGTCTTCAAGTTCTAGTTTCTCCTAAAATCGGTTGCTACGCATTGAGTCTGCTCGCCATAATGTCACCTTGTTATAACATGCAACTACCCATAGCATCCAATAAAGATAAGATCCACTCGTCAAAACATCTGCTAGCCGTAGCGTCTGCTAGCCATAGTGTCCGCTGGCCACAGCATTCAATGAAGATAAGATCCACTCGTCATAACATCTGCTAGCGATAGTGTCCACTAGCCATAGCGTCGGCTAGCCATAGCATCCAATAAAGATAAGATCCACTCACCAAAACATCTGCCAGCCATAGCGTCTGGTAGCCATAGCATCTCATAAAGATAAGATCAACTCGTCAAAACATCTGCTAGCCATAGCGTCTGGTAGCCATAGCATCTCATAAAGATAAGATCAACTCGTCAAAACATCTGCTAGCCATAGCGTCTGCTAGCCATAGAATCTCATAAAGATAAGATCAACTCGTCATAAAATCTGCTAGCCATAGCATCTGCTAGCCATAGCATCCAATAAAGATAAGATCCACTCATCATAACTCTGCTAGCCATAGCGTCTGCTAGCCGTAGCGTCTGCTAGCCATAGCATCTCATAAAGATAAGATCAACTCGTCATAACATCTGCTAGCCATAGCGTCCGCCAGCCATAGCATCCAATAAAGATAAGATCCACTCGCCAAAACATCTGCTAGCCATAGCGTCTGATACCCATAACATCCATTTGCTATAACATCTGCTAGCCATTACATGCGCGAGCAAGAGGCTATAGCTGGCAAGGCCGTTAGTCTTCCATGTGCATGCCTGGTACATCTCTGTTCCATACTGAAAAATCTTAATGTAGATTCATGTACTGTTACACCCCTAGCACAACCTTGAACTGGGCTTCCTTTACAGTTTTTGCAAAATAAAAGCAATATTTGGAAGTTTTGCAGGTGTTTCCATTGAACAGTGTTTAGCGTATAAGCTTCAGTTCTCGTCTTTGAATTGCGGCTTATATAAGGTAGCCACGTAGCATTATTTTGGTGTTTTTCTACTTGCTGTGGAGAATTTGCTCTGGGTTTTTTTTTCTTTTTTTAAGCTTTAAGCTGTCCTCATTTTCTTTTCTAAAATGTTGAAAGTTGTTTATTCCATACCGCGCCATCTTTACAGGAAGTAAACTGGTAATGACCCCCATGTCAAGTAAATGCATAAACATGTGTCTAATACACTTTTGCAATATATTTATATATGGAAACATCTGAAAAATCACATCATGAGAGTGTAGAAACCTTTTAGCAATATTTTTTAAATGTAGGTGTTTCCGTTTTATTTGTTGTGATATTTAATTTTGCTACAATATTAGTTGTAATGGAAACACAACTTCTGGTAAACATCTGCTTTAGTCAACAAGCCAGTGTTCATGTTGAAAAGTATTTATTAAAACAGAACGAAGTGATCTTGTTTTTTTCCCTGTAATTTAATGAAATTCAACAAGTTGGAAGAGCTTTTAACTTCCGATGCTTCATATTACCGACACATTTAAAAAACCTACACAACACAATCCAACACAAAGGCACAAAAGACGGTTAAAAGTTCAAGGCCTTCTCAGCTTCTACAGGAGAGAAAAACACTGTAGAGTGTTGTAGAGGAGGCGTATGAAGACAGAAGTGTGTCTCCTATTGAAATCTGCTGGCCTTGTGCTTCTCTTATGTCAGCTGAAGGCGGAGCTTTGGGATACAATGAGGAGGCCCCCGTCGGTAAGCATGAGCACCGCGTTCCCGTGTGCTTTCTTTGTGTATGTGCACACAAACACAGCCATGTTTCAGGTAGCCTTGGGCATCAGGACGCACACACCGAAGACTCATCCTCCTTTTGTCAAACAGCTCTATAGAAAAGTAATGAAGTGAGCCGAGCTCGTTCCAGCACTTTCTATCCTTCTGCTTCTCTGCTTGTTGCGTCTCCTAGCCATTGATTTAGTCTGAAACATTAAAGTTTCTCTTTGCATAAGAGAGACACATGCACAAACCTTTTCTGTTTGCCTTATCTTATTTTAGTTCTCCAAGCAGTTTTCCTGGTTAATGTTGAAACCCTCTGTCTGTTTCCTCCCCTCCAGTTCATGCTGAGTTTGCCTCCAGCCGTCTCTGCTTCTCTCAGCCTGCCTTCCTGTCCTCTCCCTTTCGATCTGTTGTTTTTTTTCTTTGCTTGTTTTTCTGTCCTCCACAGCTCCATCCCTCTGAACCACCTCCTGCTGTTTTAGCCTTTTCTCTTCTGCTTCTACACCTCTTTGTCTCAATCACCATCTCATTAGTTTTCCTCAGTTTTAATCCATTCTTCATCTTTTTATTTGTAGTTTTTTATGTTCTGTTGGAACGCGTTCAACTTGTTTTAGATGTTTTCCTTGTTTTAGCAACACATTCATCCCGTCGCTAAGGGTTTGGAAAGTTAGATATCATCATTGGGAAGCTGATTGGAACATCGAAGGGCACAAAACCAATGTAGAATGATTTTTTTATACAGTAAACTGTTGCTGGTGAGCTGGTAGCAGTGCATCTACTTTGTTTACCTTTTTTCCACCAAACGTTGCCGGTGTGAAAGTCATGGGGTCAGTGACAAAAGCTGCTGAGAATTGAGTATATTAATATAAATATTGATACATCAGTCAAAGGTTTGGACCTTTTTATCAATATTATATTATACAGGTTTATTGTCGGTTTATTGTTTTTGTTGTTTCTAAAGCAGCTATGTTTTTGGTATAAAGCATTTCCATATAAATCAGTGTGATATATTTGTTAAATGGACTGCATTGATTCAGTGATTTTAAAACCCTAATAGTCACTCCAAGTGCTTTTACGTGTCCATGTTCAGTCAGGGAACTTCTCTGACTTACATTAAATAAAATTAAAAAAAAAAAAAAAGTAGCAGGGAATCAAACGATATGTTTCTATGTAAACTGGCGACTTTGTCAACATATTGATGAATTAACAGTAAAGTAATTATGGCAGGTTAGGGCTGAATCTCAGGGTGAAAGTCCCAGAGTGGCGTTGTTGGAATTCTGTTTGGTCAAAGTCCACCGACTCATCCTGTCTCGCCACATGATTTTCATCAATTGATGATCAGTTAGGGGTCAATTAATCACATGAACCAACACTGGGATCATCATTATTCTTGTTGAGCAACAGGAATTCATGAAGTCTTCTTTAATTAATGCATTAGTTCATCATGAGTTATGCATTACTTACATATATGACTTGTACTATTATTGTAAAGTGTTACCCATAAACACAAACACACACACACACACACACACACACACACACACATGCACACACTGTAACGGGACATGCAGCTGTTTTAAATGTAAAAATGTCAGTCAGCTGATTTTACAGAGTTTACAGAGTGCGTAGTTCTTCTGTATTTCCATAAAACACACAACCTCTGTAGGTTCCAACTGGCAACGTAGTAAATGAGTTTTGATGTTTTTCTGCATGTTCACAACTTATCTTTCCTACCTCTGAGGAGAGGAAGCCTCACTGTAGTCGTTCCCTCAGGAGGATGGGAGATGAGTCCTGGATGGGACTATTTTTTCAGTCCTGCTCCTGCTGGAATGCAGAACTGTCTAAATATCTGCAGTTGTTATATTATAAAGCACAAATCTAATAAACAAATGCATCAGTATCACATTAAATCTGAACAAGACCTGATAGAGAATATAATAACATCCACAGCAAGCAACGAGGATGATGACTGGCTGTGTCTGTCACTGGTTTTAGTGTGTAGAAATGGTGACTGTCACGTCGTACACAACCAAAAATCGGCTCTGAACTCTTCCCCCCAACTCATCACAAACCCAGACTGCCATCGGAACGCTTAAGCCTGTTACATCCGCCACAAGAAGCCAGAACTTTTTTCTTGTTCTCGAGGCTCCGAGAAGAAAATGACGTCATTTTGTTCTCGCGGACGTGTTTGAGGACAGTTCTTGACACACCGGGCTGGCAGAACTTTTTTCTTGCGGGGCTGCGAGAAGTACCGTGTGATTGGTCGGACATTGGAGGTGGGCGTGGTTAACACAGAGAAAGCAGGAAGCGGAGTTGCTGCTTCCGTGTGTTTGCTGTTGCCGGCAAAACGGATTGTTTTGATAAAAGCAGCTGATCGAGGTGGTGAGAAAGTACGAACATTTTTACATGTGGCATTAAAACACTCGGACCCAGCCACGTGCACGACCCGCCCTGCCACGTGCACGACCCGCCCTGCCACGTGCACGACCCGCCCTGCCACGTGCACAACCCCGCCCTGCCACGTGCACAACCCCGCCCTGCCGGGGACGAAGTTGCTCGTTAAATATGAAACTAGAAACTCGGAGAGCGGAAACCTCCGCCAAGCACAATGTTAAAGAATCCTTTTAAAACATTCCTGGATCCAAACGGTGATCCTGATCACCACCAGAATTTAATCAGTTCTTCATTTTTACATTTTCAACAACTCTTGAAATATTTATAAAATCCCTCCGTAACCTTTTAAGTTATCTTGAGCAAAAAGACGCCGGGGGAAACAGCCTCCTCGGCGGAGGTAACAACCGGGTTCATTGCACCCCCCCGCAGTGACCCCTCCCCGCTGCAGACGTACTTCTTGTGTAGCATGTATGGACCTGCCGAACAAGACGTTTTTTCTTGTTCTTGTAGCCTCGAGAACAAGAACTCAGTTCTTGCTTCTCGTGGAGGATGGAACAGACCTTACCCCACCTGCTCGCCATTTTCCCCGATACGTTTGATACGACACCGTTAGTTTATGGTTTGTTAATCCCAGTTGAACAGCGTGTTTCCAATCCTCAGCTTTTTATAGCTTCATTTCACACTATTTGGAGAGAAACAGAACTGATGGATCAGAGCTGATCTGGAACTGGAGCACCTCTGTTGCAGCAGAACTGCCATCACTGCAGACACCAGCTGGTTGTGTGTGTGAGCACACACTGATGCAGGGCTGAGTCTCTTCTGTCAGTAAGGAAAGAGGAACTTGGAGTGATTTCCCCGGGATGTCAGGTTGGTTAGCAACCGATGCTGCCGTGTGCGACTTTCACAAATTTCCTTCTAAACTCATTCGGGTCAGAATGTTTTGACGTTTAAACGTGTTCACAGTCTGATGCTAACAACTTTGTTTTCAGATATTTAACCTGCTCTCTCAAATCAAATAAAAAAAACAGGAAAATTGTGGATTTTTTATGTAAAGAGACTATAAACCCTGCAAAAATTCCACCATTCTGATGCTTCATCGTTGTAAAAGTATCATCAGAGGCCTGTGAGGACGTGACACGTGTGCCGCCTGCAGAGTCGTCGCTTTTACTTTCAGACCAGGAATATAAATAACAGTGCTGATGTTAGACGTCATGGAGGGCGTTTTTACCTTTGATGCATGATCCAGCAAACATCTGAAAGTGATGCAGGTGAAGCTTGTAGAGGATAAAATGGACTGATTGCAACGTCTTCAAGTCATCATGCATCTCAGACACACTTGGCTGCAGCCACTCTGCTGTGACCACATGTCGGGCGTTTCATGTGCTCAACCCTTCGCCCCGTGCACGTTGGAGTCCAGGTTGCTCCAGCGTTGCTAAAGGACATGCTGGCTGGGAATGCATGGAGGCGTGGCACGTCAGCGTATTGGCCGCTGAGATGATTTCTCTCTGCGAAATGACGCCGTTTTCATGAAAACCTTTCTGACTGAGCTCCAAGAAAAGTTTCAAAGAGCTGAAAGGATCGCTGGAGACGAATGGTGGAACAGTTGGGGTTGTGGGGAGGAGAAACTGCTCCTCCTCTGCATCTGTCGAAACGTTGAAGCACAAGGAAGACCAGCGAGCAGAAGACGAGCTCAGTCTCCCGGATCAGAAACCGCTCGGCTGCAGCTCCAGGTTCAGCTGGAGGAGCAGAGTTTAACACATTCCTACAGATCAACCTGCCCGGCTCTAAAGCCACCTTTCTTCTTCTTCTGTCTCTGTCAGTAAAATTCCCCCTGTGACCTCTGCTAACGCCGCGCCTGTACTGCCTGGCGGAGCAACACACTCGCTAAGCACAGCTCTACACGGAAACAAAGCGGAGGGCTGCGGTGATGAGTGTGTTTCATTTAAAGTCTTATTGATCAGAACAGGTAATTATGCCCATTTGTTAACCTGCTTCTGTCGGTTTGAGGGCTGCGTGGTGATCCCATGGAGCGATATTAAAGACTTTTTGTTTGGAAACGCAGGAAAAGACTTTCTTCTCTTATTTTTAACTTGAAGTTTTGGAAATAATGAAGTTTAAACTCTGGCTGAGAGTTGAAATAATTAAAGTCAGGAGAAATAAGTGCTTGTCAGCGAGACGACAGAAAAGAGCTGCAGGACGGAACCAAAGTCTGGAACCAGAACTCAGGAACCAGAACTCAGGTGTGCCATGAAGTTAGGATTCAGGCTTTAGGATTAGTTCTCAAGACCTCTTCAAGGACTTTCCGAAACTCTTCAGATGCTTCTGCCTTTAGTCAAGAGAGGTGTTTCTCTATCCTGGTCCTCAGGTACCACTGGCCTGAAGGTCTTAGGCGGGTCCATACTCCAACTCACCTGTTGGTATACTCTCAGTTTTTCGCCCTTGTTTAAAATAAAAACAGAAAAAAAGTAGCCCAGAAACAACTCTGTTTCAGAGAGAGTGTCATGTTAGACTACTTTATTTAGATTACTCCATCTGTATATTTGCTCATTTTCACATAATTTCTGCTCTTCGTTTCAGGGAGGAAGAGTTATGGAATAACAGACTGATGAGGGAAAGGCTCATAGACATATATACATCTTTATTATGTCTATGTTCAGGCTAAAGTTAACACAGCTGATGGCTAACTGCACCAGTGTAGCATCAGTAACCATAGACTTTACATTAATAGATCTGAATTGAAGCTCAGTGAGCGGTTCCTACCATCGCCATCTTGGCAGCGTCATGCGTCTCACCTGGAAAATACAAATATGGGCAAAGAGATGGAGCTGAGAGGGGGGCAGTGAGCGTCATGGTGGATCATTGACATCGAGCGAACTCTGTAGCTTTCTGTAGCTAAAAGCTAACCGAGCTAACCCGGAGATAACAGGAGCTAACCAGCTAACGGAGGTAAGCAGGCTAAAGCTAAGTCACGTTGTTAAAAACCGCGGTTGTTCTACGTTCTTCTTACTTAAAGCGGAGGTTGGTACCTGTCAATCAAAAGGACACGCCCCAAACTTCGAGATTAAATTACTTTTAAAGGGGCGAGTTAGAAAAAAATTCCCTCCCCTCACAGTTGTCATGAAGGTAAACCTGACCTATTAAATCGAAAATGGATTTTTGAACCAGGCTGTAAACATGTTTATTTTAGCTTTGAACATGTTTATTTCTGCTGTGAAGTTGGTCTTTTTAACATGGAGTCTATGGGGATTTGCTCTGTTTTGGAGCCCCTAGTGGATGAAGGAGGAATTGCAGTTTCATTCACTTCGGTATAGGCTTCACTTTTAACCGCCGGAGGTTGCCGCTTGTCAGTAACATTCGCCGAGCGACGTAGCTACATGTGTAGGGACGTTTGTAACTGTTAAAGCAGCATCACAGGGGGTTTAGAAGTGGGTTTACTCAGTGCTGACTGAAAAAAGAAGTGGTTATACTGTGTATCCCCACGCATACCGTGGACTACACCCCTGTTCATCGCTCAAAGAAATCCGCAGCAAACTAAATATTTGTTTAAAAAGTAGGAATAAGGAAAGGAGTCTAATAAAGAAATGAGCTCTGCTGCTGGGTACAATCAGAGCAGGCAGAGATGAGGAGTTTTGGCGGGCATAAAGACTGCAGTGGATCAGGATGAGGAGAGCCTTCCAACCAGTTCTCATGGGGGTCCCTCCTTTGGGATGGCAACTTGATGGATGGGGCTCGTTTCTTCTCTGGAGGAGATTAATGAGGAGGGGTCAAACTGTAAAACCACTGTGCACACAGAAACACAGAAACATGTCATGCGTGCAGGTGTGTACATGGAAATACTCGGAGAGGCAACAAGCCGAGCAGGGTTCCTGAAAAAGCTCCCATATTTTCAGTATTTTGTATTTTTATGGTATTTTAGCTTCATCAAAGCATTTGAGTTTGCAGGTTTGGATATTAAAAGATAAGTTTAATGGGATAAAAAGTCTTAAGGACACCTGCTGTGTGCTGGAGGCCAGTAAAGAAATGAATGAGTCATTTCTGGATGCAGAAAAAACTTTATACAAACCTGGAAACACTTGCAGCTTAAAGACGTCATGAAGAAGAACCATTACTGCTCAGGTCCGATGTATCGGAACACAATGAAACCAATCCCTGTCCACAGGTCAGCTTGAAGCTCCGCAGCGTTCAGGTCTGCCCGTTAATCCCAGAAGAGCTGTAAATTCATGACGACTGTCTGGAGTCTGTCGTTCTGCAGAGAGAAAGATGATTACAAAGTATAACCCATTACAGACAGCTGTGAGCCTTCAAACCATGTGATGCTCAGAGAAACACGAATATCCGCATCTCAGACTCTCCAGACCTCCACTGGCATGTTAGATGTCACGTTTGGGAATGTCACTGAATTACATGCTTCCAGGCATCCAGAACAGGAACAATGTTCTGAATACTACCATCCAGAGCAGGAATAATGTTCTGGATACTACCATCCAGAACAGGAACAATGTTCTGGATACCACCATCCAGAACAGGAACAATGTTCTGGATACTACCATCCAGAACAGGAACAATGTTCTGGATACTACCATCCAGAACAGGAACAATGTTCTGGATACTACCATCCAGAACAGGAACAACATTCTGGACACCACCATCCAGAACAGGAAAAACATTCTGGATACTACCATCCAGAACAGGAACAACATTCTGGATACCACCATCCAGAACAGGAACAACATTCTGGATACTACCATCCAGAACAGGAACAACATTCTGGATACTACCATCCAGAACAGGAACAATGTTCTGGATACTACCATCCAGAACAGGAACAATGTTCTGGATACCACCATCCAGAACAGGAACAATGTTCTGAATACCACCATCCAGAACAGGAACAACATTCTGGATACTACCATCCAGAATAGGAACAACATTCTGGATACTACCATCCAGAACAGGAACAACATTCTGGATACCACCATCCAGAACAGGAACAACATTCTGGATACTACCATCCAGAACAGGAACAACATTCTGGATACTACCATCCAGAACAGGAACAACATTCTGGATACCACCATCTAGTACAGGAACGACATTCTGGATACCACCATCTAGTACAGGAACGACATTCTGGATACTACCATCCAGAACAGGAACAACATTCTGGATACTACCATCCAGAACAGGAACAACAATCTGGATTCTACCATCCAGAACAGGAACGACATTCTGGATACTACCATCCAGAACAGGAACAATGTTCTGGATACTACCATCCAGAACAGGAACAACATTCTGGATACTACCATCTAGTACAGGAACGACATTCTGGATACTACCATCCAGAACAGGAACGACATTCTGGATACCACCATCTAGTACAGGAACGACATTCTGGATACCACCATCTAGTACAGGAACAACATTCTGGATACTACCATCCAGAACAGGAACGACATTCTGGATACTACCATCCAGAACAGGAACACCATTCTGGATACGACCATCTAGTACAGGAACGACATTCTGGATACCACCATCTAGTACAGGAACAACATTCTGGATACTACCATCCAGAACAGGAACGACATTCTGGATACTACCATCCAGAACAGGAACACCATTCTGGATACGACCATCTAGAACAAGAACAATGTTCTGGATACCACCATCTAGTACAGGAACAACATTCTGGATACTACCATCCAGAACAGGAACAACATTCTGGATACCACCATCTAGTACAGGAACGACATTCTGGATACCACCATCTAGTACAGGAACAACATTCTGGATACTACCATCCAGAACAGGAACGACATTCTGGATACTACCATCCAGAACAGGAACACCATTCTGGATACGACCATCTAGAACAAGAACAATGTTCTGGATACTACCATCCAGAACAGGAACAACATTCTGGATACTACCATCCAGAACAGGAACACCATTCTGGATACTACCATCCAGAACAGGAACAACATTCTGGATACTACCATCCAGAACAGGAACACCATTCTGGATACTACCATCCAGAACAGGAACAACATTCTGGATATGACCATCTAGAACAAGAACAATGTTCTGGATGCTATCATCCAGAACAGGAACAACGTTCTAAATACTACCATCTAGAACAAGAAGAACATTCTGGATACTACCATCCAGAACAGGAACTACATTTCATCACTACAAGAGAACAAACACCACAATGTAGCTGAGATACTGTGGATTCATTATCACTGGATCTGGAATCTGATAGTGGAATCAGTAGAAGATGAACGTAGAACTAGAACATCTGCTGGAAATGAGCTTCTTACTGCAGATCTGAACTCTCGCTGGCTTTTCTATGTATGCTGATGTTATTTGTCTCAAATGAAAACCCTGATGGTTCTGAAGGTCTTTCAAAATGTTGTTTGCCGTGTCTGTCGAACTTTACATATCACAGAAAACCAGTTATACTGCAGGATAACATAAAATGATCCGATTTATTGTTTTTAATGTGAGAATTTAACATAACTTCTTAATAAAACCAGAATCTTCTCATAATGATGATTCATCACAATTCAGCAATCAGACTTTTATTTTTGCTCATCCGTGGTGCGTCTGAGGGGCGTTTCTCCCATCAAAACAGGAGACTTTATTTGTCTTTGATATTTCAATCCTCATAACGTCTATAATGTGATTGAATGTAGCTTTGCATCCTTACATCATCTGTCTGAAGATGATATGTTTTTAGAGCCTTAGCGAACATATCCAGCGTGATGTGTTTTATCTGTTATACTTCCCTTCTTCATGAATCCCAAACACAGTCGGGAAGCAGGCAGGCGAAGAAACAAACAACCAGGATTATCACAAAAAACACAAAGCACCTGATCTACAATCGAAGCTGAAAACAAGTCTGTAAATGAAGAAATCAAAGTCAGGGAAACATGAGGAGCACATAGAAAAACAGGTTAAAAACAGCCAGTCATCACTGGTTGGATGGCTGCTAACCAGAAGAAAACAAGATGATAAATAACTGACTAATGAGACCAGGAGCAGGGTCAGCACGGGAACAAGGACAGCGAGAGGAACTAGAACCGGAAGAGACACTCGAGGAAAGAAATGATAGAAAACGGTTACATGAAAAGGTTCACAATTTTCCACATTAGTGAAGTGAAATGGGAAGAAATGAAACTTTACTTCTAAAAAACTGTAACTTACCTTCAACCAGAAATCCTCCAAATGGAGAAAATATATTTTAAAGCTAATGCAGACATTTATTCACCCTCTAAATAGGCTGTTTATGATAATTACCTTCATAATTAAACTGCACACAGCTGGACGTCCGTCTAAGGGTCACATGATCTCAGTGTAAACCAAGCGGCAACCTTCAGTGGCTAACAGTGAAGCCTATGCGGAACTGCTAAGAACTGCAGTTCCCGCTTCATCCGCTAGGGGCTGCAAAACAGAGCAAATAACTCTGAAATAAACATGTCTATAATCTGGTTCAAAAATCCATTTTAGGTTTAACAGGTCAGGTTTACCTTCATGACAGCTGTGGGGGGAGTAAATTTTTTTCTAACTCACCCATTTAAAAGTAATTTAATCTCAAAGTTTGGGATATTTAGGGGCGTGTCCTTTTGATTGACATGTACCAATTTCCCGCTTCAAGTCAGAAGAACGTAGAACAACCGCGGTTTTTAGCAGGTTAACAACATGACTTAGCTTTAGCCCGCTTACCTCCGTTAACTGGTTAGCTTACGTTAGCTCTGAGTTAGTTTGGTTAGCTTTTAGCTACAGAAAGCTCGAAATTCGCTCTATGTCAATCATCCACCATGACGCTCACAGTGCCCCTCTCAGCTCCACCTCTTTGCCCATATTTGTATTTTCCAGGTGAGACGACGCGCATGACGCTGCCAAGATGGCGACGGTAGGAACCGCCCACCAAGCTTCAATTCAGCTCTTCAGAAACCTGTGGGTGACATCACGGAGGCTCCGCCCATCTTTTTATATACAGTCTATGGTGTAAACACACCTGATGGGCTCCAGAGACTTTAACACCACTGGGAGTGGGGCAACATAAAGGCCGAGGAGAAACTGTGTCAGGAAAATCCCACAAAGCACCACTAAAACCAGAAAGAAAAGCTGCTGTACCAGAAGAAACCTGCAGAGGGAGGAGTGTCTACCAACACTCAGAGGAAACAAAGAGACCGAAGTAACCCTGAAGGAGATGCACAAGAGACTGTTGCATCCGTCCGGAGTAGCGGAGGGCAGGTGTAGTTTTCTGAGTGAGCTGATGCATAATTTACCAGATGTCTGTATAATGAAGCGGGATTAAAAACCCACCTGGGCTGACTCATCCAGGCATCTAGGGGCCTCATAAGCAGTCCGACAAAGATGGTTCCATGTTGGAACGGTGCAGTGTTTGACCAAACCCTGAAGAGAAACCCTGCAGAGCAGCTACCTCACCATGAAGAAACAGACGCCTATTCTGCATTTAAACGCATCATCCAGACCACAAGCAACACTGTTGCCGTTAACAACAGCCGGGAAGAAATGCAGGCTCAGCATAGTTGGCTGTGTCAGCGCATAAATACGGTAGATTATGCAAGAACTAAACAATGAGGTAGGGCTGGGTAATTAATCGATCTAATCGATTCATTTGAATTTGCTATTTATGAAGATTGATTTTTTATGAAAATCGTGATTTTTTTTTTTTTTTGCCCTGCTGGCACCTTTTGGGCTTTTGTACCTTATAGTGACGTCACCGCACTCCCGCTGTTTTCCCACAGAACCGCATAAACACAACAACATGGCAGCTAGAAACGTACAAGTGCCCCCTCTGCGTTTCCATTACATTTTTTTTTTGCAAAATAAAAACGATATTTGTCCGTTTTGACAAACAACAGTTATGATTTGCAGGTGTTTCCATTGAACAGTGTTTAGCCATTAGCATCACGTTTTGTAAAATCTCGTTCCTCGTGAGAGTTTACAAAAATTGCGATTTATGCAAAGTGGGTACGTAGCGTTATTTTAGGGTTTTCTACTTGCTGCGGAGAATTTGCTTCAGATTTTCAAAGCTTTTCTCCCTCACTTCCTTTTCTGAAACTCTGAAATTCCGTTGTTTATTCCACACTGCGCCATCTTTACTGGGAATTAACTGGTCACGACCCCCCCCACGTCATGTCACGTCTGAGGACATGTAAACGTGAAAAAATGTGTTTCCATTACACTTCTGCAATATAGTTCTATATCGAAATGTCTGAAAAACCACCTCTTGCGATTGTAAAAATTTTTATAGCAGCTAGTTTTTTTTGGTGATATTTAGTTTTTGCGCAGTTCTAGGTGTGATGGAAACGCAGGGTTTTCAGTGTGGGAGGGGGCGTTGTCACATGCCACAGCGTTCTGAAGCCAGATGCAGCTGACAGGCTCGTCTTTCTTGCCAAAAATGTGTAAATTAAACAAAAACAGCAAGAATGTAATAATACATGTATGTTAGAAATATAGCTTTAATTAACATTCAGGGATTCTTTAAAAATGGTATTTTGTATCAAAGAGGTCAATTTTTTCTAAACACATGTTAGGGGTAAAGAAACGTTCATTTTGATTACCTCATTGTGGGAAATTGTTTTGGTTATTTAATGTCAAAATACTCTAAAAGGAATAACTATTTTTCTGCCAAGAGGAGGCATTTTTATTTATTTATTTATCTATCAGTTTTTTATTTTAGAATAAAGTTACACAAGTGAAGTTAAGCCTATTCTTAAATGTATGATCAAAACTTAAAAACTATCTCACAGTGGAAACGCAAAAGTACAAACATGCTGTTACTTATAGCTGCCATCTCTTTTTACAATCTTGTTTAACAGTGTTTTTAGTTGCACTTTAAATTTAGGTAAACCTCTAGGCTGATCGCAATGAAATCATTTTTGAAAAAGAATAATTTTTGACATTTGTCATTTTTTTTCTTTACAGCAAGGGGAAAAAAATAAATTAAAATCGGATATCAAATTTGGTTTAAAAAAATCGGAGAGTTTATTTTTTGGCCATATCGCCCAGCCCTAAAATGAGGACTCATGCATTACACTGTTATAATGCACAATGTGGAGTCTAGCACACTACGACACACATCGGAGAGCCGTTCCTCCACAAGTGCATTATAACCATGTAATGCACTGATCCGACTTGTTTAATCCACTTACACCGCCGTCACATACAGTAAACATTTTGTAAGAAATTAGCATTTCTTGTTTTTTTTTTTTACAAAACTTGCTAACTATTCTAATGTACAGGAGCTATTTCATGTTAGCCTGGACATAGCGTTTTATGCTAACAGCCGCTGTCAAGCTACAGCTTGTTTTTCTCATTCACGTGTTGAAAGACAGCTGATCTGAACCAGCTGATTAACGCGTTGCTACGGTGATACCCTGTAATGGAGTGATATCACAGTGACTTAACTTGGCAAACTACGTGTGCGTATAAAGTTCTAGACCAGTTGTCGCTATTTGTCACTGTTTAAACAGTATTAACAGATCAGACAATATAAACAGACTTTCTGATCATGTTTTTACAGCCAGACGATTTGGGCAGAACTTCCTCCGTTCCTTGTTGATGTCATATCTAAAACATAACCTGCTCAGCAGGTTAGCTGTTAAGCCGAAGTTAGCACGGTGACTAAGCCCGGTAAGAAGAAAACCAGAACGAGGCTTAACCCTAAAGTTACCTGGATAGGAGAAAACCCAGCTTCTACATACACACAGCTGTTCTTTTGTTTACATACTTTTTTAGACGTGAGATTTTTCTTATTTTTAACTATTTCTAAAAATATTTTTTATTCAATTCAATTCAATTCAATATAACTAAACTTTATTTATATAGCGTCAAATCACGGCAATGCCATCTCAAGACGCTTTTACGCTTAAAAAACATAATGAAAGCCAATTCATAATAGCCCATATAAGGAAACCCCATCCTGAGCAAACACACTGGCGACAGTGGGAAGGAAAAAACTCCCTTTAAACAGGAAGGAAACCTCCGGCAGAACCCGGCTCAGGACAGGCAGGACGTCTTTTTCATCCTTATTTCCCGTTTTTTTTTTTTTTTTTTTTTTTTTTTAATACTATCTATTTCTTTTTTTTTTTTTTTTTTTTTTTTTTTTTTCCACTGTGTGTTTTTCTGTTTGCATGTGTGCAGATTTATTCATATTTTTGTATCTTCTCTGACCTTTAAAGCACTTATTCTGCATTTCCTTTACAGTGCTGTGTAAATAAAATTAACTATGAATTAAACATGCTACAACCAGCAATTGTATAGAAATAATCAGCCGGCTTTGCGTTGCACATCTGCACATAAAAACAGGAGTTTAAATAATAATTTTGGAATCAAAATGACACATTAGAGATGGATCAGAGACCCACAGAGGAAAGTGAATGCATGTCTTCATCGTGAAGACTTGTCTGATTCTTCTGGGGAGAATTTAATCAATTCCTTCCCAGTCAGTCAGTTTGTAGAAAGTTGGAAAAGATAAATAAATACAGCTGCTGCAAAACAGATGGAACAAACACAAGAGTTCAGTTTGCTGTTTCTATCAGGAGGAAGGAGCAGAACAAGTCGCAGGATTACCGCCGTCTCTCTGCGTCTAAAGTCTGACGATGAGCAGATTCGGCTGAACGTGACAGCCAAACCAGTTTGATTAGCAGCTCTGCAGTGCAGGATGCAGCCGGCTCGGTGATGCTGCTGGCACCAACAACCGAGTGTCAGAGATGTTCCATCCAAGCAGCAAGAGATTGGGAATTACTGCTGGTTTTAATGAGGAGAATCCATCTGTTGTAGCGCCGCACCACAGAGAAGAATGAAGCTTTTGCACCAACGTTGCTGCAGATCTGAACAACACCTGTAATCATGGAGACGGCTGACGACTAAAAGCCTCCAAATGATGGATGGGCTGTCCTAAACTCAGGGCAGTGGCTTCATGTGGGAATTTAGTCGCTAACCTGAACATCCTGACGTGCATTTTGGTCTAAGTTTAAACCTGAAACTGGGCGCTGGCTTCCTCTGCTCATCGAGCCTCTACTCGGTGGACAAAGGAGACGTTCGGTCTGATTAGCATGAAGAACAGAAGCAAACCAACTTCCCGCCGTCACATCTCAACACCTTCCTGTATGTTTTCATTTCGCTGCCGGGGCCGTCTGTCAGACGTCCTGCTCTTTCACCTAAAGGTCAAGGTTTATGAAAGGTTGAACACGTCTCATCAAAGCTGCCTTCCCTCTTTCCGCATGAATATTTTCTCCCCTTCCTCTCCCGCCTTTCTTATTTTGCTCAGTTTTAACCAGAATAAATAAACTTTGTTGAGAAGGAGAGCGTCCTGACAACACCTTGACCTTGAAGGATAAATACTGCAGCATTCCTCTCAATTCTTTTGTGAGAAGGAAATTGAATTTACGTCCGCTCAATGTTTGGCTGCAGTTTCATTTCAGCTTCTTTTCTAATGTAGATCTCCAGTCAGTTCGCAGGAACTTTAACAGATATTCTTTGGACACAAAACAATGAAAAGACACAAACAAACACTGCAGAGTATGCAAACCTTCTTGTCCTCTTTGGGACATTTTTGTTCCATTTCAGCTGTGTTGCAGCGAGTCGTGGGAATTTTTGCAGTAATTTTTCCTGTTTTAGACAAATTTCTTTAAATTTAGCCTCTTTTTGTGAATGAGTGTGTGGAAAAACTTGTGTCTTTATTGTTTTTAAATGTCTTGTTATCTACTGTTTGTTTTAATCCTTATGACTTGATTTTTATCTTGTAAAGCACTTTGTGTTGCCCCTGGCATGAAAAGCGCTCAAGAAATAAAGTTTGATTTGATTTTTAGTCACACTTCTGGTGACCCTCGTGGCCAAAAGTGTGGAGACACAAAAACTGCCACAAAATTGTCATACGTCAATTTATTTTATTTTATTTTATTTTTTTTGCCATAAATCATTTAAACAAATTGTGTCCTGCTCAAAAATACTAAATATTACAAAATATTTATCTGTTTAATGGCAGTTTGAATATTTCAATTACTGCCTGATCAATACAAAAATAAATAATCTTCCATGTAACAAATATTAAAAGGATCTTTGGTGATAAATACTGAGATACGTTAATGATCAGCAACGTTTATTAGATTTAGTTTGTATTTTTCACGTAGAGTCAGAAAGTCCCTCTGAGGACCCTCCGGTACAAAAATATACGAAAAACTGCAGCATTTTTGGTCTTTTATCCTAAATCACTTGAAGATCTTCAGACCTGCAAAAACGTCCAAACATTCAATTATTTTGAGACTTTTAACACTTAAAAAACAAGTTTAATTATTTTGAGTTGTTTGTTTTTCATACAAAAAGATTAAAAAAGAAATATTTTCTACTGATTACGTCTTACAGGGATGGAGGGTTTTAATGGTTGATCAGAGTCTTGGATTGATTTGATGCTGTTAGTATTTTATGTAGTACTAAATACCGCCTCTGGTTACCATCATGGACACAACATTTCCCATTGACTTCCATGAAAACTGAATATTTTAATCTTGCTGTCATTACAGTTTAAAATTCTTCATTCTTTAATGTCAGCAGTAAGAAAAGTCATGATATCTGACATGTTTGCCAGATTCCAGCAGGTTTTACTGGTTTCCCATCGCAGCAGATGCAGGAAATCCTGGTGATTATTACTGTTTTATTACAGAACTGCGGAAAAAGCTTCATGTATGAAAATATTTTCCTAATCAGCATCTTGTTTGTCACATATTATGGAGCCACACAGAGTAAATACTGTATTGACTCTCTGTGGCCCCTGGTGGTCCCACAGCTCCACGTACGTCCCTGCATGTGGACACAGTGGGAATCCAGCTGAATCTGGTTGAATCAAGTCAAAATGGTGCGAAATGTGTTCACAGCATCTCAGAGCACTCATACACTCCAGTTCAGACCAACTCCCATCCAGTTACCTGTAAGGATAAATTCTGATGAAAAAATCCATATCGGTCCAGTTCAGTGTAAAAATGTTCATGCAGTTGCCATGGTAATCTGACCAGTTTCCACTCGTCGTCTCGGCACTAATTTCAACCTGAAAACAAAAAAACATGCAAACATGAGTCCAGTGGAGAAACAGTCCACAGCAAACCTCCCAGTAACCTCCCAGTATGTATTATGTCCTGGACGTTGTCTCGTTCTCTCAGGGGTCACCGACCCGCCTTCAATGTTCACTGATCTTTTGATGAAAGGATCAAAGTCGTGTTAAACGTCGCCGTTATCCGGAGAGGAAAATAATTAGCTTTGACAATATTCACAAATATTTTCAATATTTGGAAAAATTTGCAAACGTGTGTCAGGAGAATGTTGTCCATGGTGAGTCAGTGGGAGAAATGTTTCCCTTTAGATTTATTTCACTAAGCAGCAGCGGCGGCGTCAGTATTTCACACCCTTTTCCTTTTCAGGGCTTTTTGTGTGAATGTGTGGGTCATGGTGGAGCAGAAATGTTCCACTTCAGTACTTTTCCTCTCAACTCACCACAGTTAGAAGCTTAAAAAGCTTTTTCTTGTCTAAGAAAGTAAAAAGGACAAATGAATTGGAAAGTGTGGAACATGAGGTTATTAGCAGAAGTGATGGTGATTCAGCCTGTGGAGGCTGTTTGGAGGCTTCCTGCCGTTTGATGCTGTGGATGACGGCGTGGAAAGAAACACACACCCAGCTGGCTCTGCTAGCGCAGCTGTTAGGATTTGACAGAATTATTTCAGCAATTTCAGGAGCTTTTATCGATTCTGAATTACGTCTGTGTCAGGGTTTGATGGAGACGTTAACTCATCTTCTCCTTCTTTCTCTGCTTCCTCATCCATCTCTATTCTTCTGGGCGGCTGCGGTTGATTCTTTATAATGGAAAAAGCAGCCATTACCCCCAATCCCTCCCCCCTCCTCCCTGCCTTTTCCTCACCGTCTCCTGTCTTCCCCCTCTGTATCCGTCTTGCTTGCCTCCTTCTCACCTGTCAAAGCATCACAACACGTTTTCTGGCTCTGTTTTGCTGTCGGCGGCGCTGGTCGACACGATGGAGAGGCCAGAGAGGAGAGGTGGGGAGCAGCGAAGGAGGCCAGGAGGAGAACACAAGTCCTGTTTTTTCTCCCCATTTTCCCGTCCTGTCCTGTAAGCCCATCAGGCCAAACCGCCTCCAGGAGGGGTAAGTGTTGAACCACCATGCAGCATGTCTGCAGGAGGACGGAAAGGAAGGAGAAGCTGATAACAGAGACGGGAGGTTAGGAGACGGATGAGGTTCGGCTTTAGGTTTTCTGTCTTTTAACCCTTCATAGGGCACTCGGTGAAATACCTTGAAATTTATACATTTTAACCTAAAATGGTCCTTCTGGTGTGAACCAAGACCTCCGTTCTGTTGGTACATGAACAAAGAAAAAGCAGTTTCATGCTGAATATGGAAGAAAAAGAAGCAATCAAAAATAGGGTTAAACACCAGCGAGTTAAGAGATTAACGAAGACAACGATTGAAATAATCATTCTTCACCATCATCCTAAATAATAAAAAAAAAAGAAAAAAAAAAAGACACTTTTGCACACTAGAAACAGGATTTATTGTTTATTCTCTTGGTGTCTTTTAAAAAGCACTTTTGTATAAATATAAAAAACTGATCAATTCTGATTTTCTTTTATTCATTTAAAGCTTTAAACAATTTTTAAAAGATTATTATTATTATTATTATTATTATTATTATTATTATGATTATACTATTATTATTATTATTATTATGAGTATATTATTATTATTATATTGTTAATATTATTATTATTATTGTTATTATTATTATTATTATTATTATTATTATTATTATTATTATTATTATATTATTATTAATGATAATAATAATAATAATAATAATATTAACAATATCTCATTATTTCTAATTGCTTGAATTAATGCAGATCTGTTGCTTCTTTTCATCATCGCTCGTTTTCTGTTTTATTTTCCGACATCCGTTCATTCATGCAGGAGCTTCTTTCATTCTTCATTCACTGTCTTCATCTGGAAACGTGTGTTTCCGTTCACCAGGCACTTTATCAGCTCCACCTGTTCAACTGTTAACCAGACACGTCTCACCAGCCAATCACAAGGCAGCAACGCAACACATTTAGTCATGCAGACATGATGAAGACGACTTGCTGAGCATCAGAATGAGGAAGAAATGCAGATTAAAATGTCTTGCTGATGTCAGAGGAGAATGGGCAGACTGGTTGGCGATGACAGGAACACAGCAGGAAGTCCAGTCAGAACTGGTTCCAACCGAGATCTTCAGAACATCATCTCTGTCCAGCCTGGAAGCAGATGGTCTCCAGCAGCAGATGACCACAGCGGGTTCCCTCCTGTCAGTAAGAACAGGAAACTGAGGCTACAATTCACACAGACTCACCAGAACTGGACAATAGAAGATGGAGAAACGTTGCTGGTCTGATGAGTCTCCAGTTCAGCTCCACATTCACATGGTACATTTTAACAAATGAGCTGGCTCAAGGTAAAAAATGAATGGAACAATTTGCATGGATGTTTTAAAGTTATTCCAACTCAGCTAGTATTGAGAAACGCAACAAGATGCTCTAGTTGGGCAAACTCATTTACTGTTTTACAAGCAACATGATTTGCCTTGTCATCGAAACGCTTATTTAAGTTAAGCCAACTTCATGTGTTCACATTACTCCTTTCACTTATTCTAACTTATTTCTTTTGCTTTCATTCTACTCAGAAATGTCCATGCAAATTGTTACCTCCTTTTTTTAGTACAAGAACTTTAAGGCAGAATAAATCACAAATTCAAACTCTAGTTTAAGGATCTGTTTATTCAACACCTGTCAGTAACAGGATTGAGTTTATACATAATAAAAGTACACAAAAATGCATCTTTCAGAAAATGCATCACTAAATGTAAACTGCTAAACTCTTAGGGACTGAACATGTATTGTAAACAGAGACAGAGTTGAGTTCTACTGTATAAAAGTACCTTACTTTGTACTAGGTGTCACTAAGAAACACAACACTACACCACACAGTATGCAAACAACACTTAACAAATGATTTTCTTCCTAATTTGGGGCCAACTTCAATGTCTAAATTGTCAACAGTGTACCTAATATACAGTACATAAACACATCCCAAATACTAAAATATTTCTTCTTAAGTTTGAGGACCGCTTAAATGTCCCCTATACTCACATTTTTGTCTGGAGCACAGCAGCCTATTGTTAGTAACATTACCTTACGACTTGCTTTCAGGTCATCCGATTCAAGGAATGTCTTTTGAAATACTTGAAAAGTATTTTTCAGTTTTTCTTATATGGTAGTTGAGGTTTAGTGCGTACAGTAGCCCCATTAAGGCACAGGCTGCGGGAATATCCACATCTGTTCCCTCCAGGACCATCCTTGTACTGGCTGCAGGTGGACCACCATCTTCATCAGTTCACCTGCCATGTCCTCGTCACCATCCTGCTAGGTCAGAATCAGTAAAAAAGTTTTAAATTAGTTTGTAGTGAGCAAATTCACAGCAACGAACATATTTTATGTTTAATTGCGCAACACATAACACAGCCACAACACCAGTTACTTACTAAAGAAATTCAAGTTTATGTCCACAAACGGCACCTGCGGAGAGAAGAACCCAACTTTGTCTCCGTGAACTCAAAGTATAGTCGCCTGGTCCTTTTCTCCAGGGTAAACCATCAAGCCCTCTCCTTGCCTCCACAGACGTGTCCTGTGAAAAAGAAGATCAATATCTAACAGGAAGATGTGTTTTTGATAATTACATTAAAAAGCCATAATGATGAGGTTTATGAGGCCTGATCTCACTAGACTCACCCATAAACAATGATCCAACATTATAATCCCTTATATGAATTAGAGCTTCAAACTATTATCTTTTAAGACATGTAGGAGACCACGGGCGTAGGAATGAGTTCAACATGGGGGGGGGGAACTAGACAACACCTGTTTTTAAAAAACTTACACTAAAATATTCACAAATCTAAAAGTATAAATGCTTGTGTTCATATTTCACCTATGAAGCACAAAACTTGTTTTTGTGCTCTCATTTCATTATCTTCAACATCTTCACGCAGCGCACCATCCGTTCCCGCCTCGTCTACAGGATCATCCCCTGCATTTTGGGGACTGACATACCTCTTCAAAGCTCAGGCTTGAAGTCATCAGTGGGGTGAGGAGTGTGTTTCTGGCTCCTGTGAGAAGCAAAGGTTCCAGAAATCTTTGTTTTGAAAGGACATTTTTCAAATACAGCCTTCTAAAACATTTTCATTTTTCACAAAGACAGTGACGACGTTTGTTTCCTCCCAAACCACCTTCTCGTGATGGGAAGTTCAGGTCTTCTCAAAGATTTGGCTCATTTAGAAGAGTCGTCTCTTTCAGAACCTAAATGGCTCTTCGTTTAGCTTCTATTTTAGTCTAATTTAGCAGTTACGATTGGTTTGTTCATTGGTAATCAATTTTTATTTGTTTTTCCTATAAAAGCCTTGTTTTGTGTATCTTTTTCATGAGAAAATCCAGTTCTGTTTGTTATTTTAACCAAACCTTAGGATAAACAACTGAACACTGAACCACACATTTGTGTGTAACTGGTCTGTAACACTACACTCCCCGTCTTCCCTCTTTACACACTGCCCTATGACCTTTCCCTTCAAAATAAAGTCCTGCACTAAATAAAGAAAGATTTGCTTCTGAGACAGGAATCAGTTCCCTTTCAGCTCTTTTTCTGAACAACGCATCACTATAAGTTAACGTGCTGTCACATGTTTATTATTTCATCCTGTAATTCTAAACACAAATGTCGACCCCTGAATATTACTGGCAGAAGAGTCTGACTTCTGATTGTTTATTATAGAATTTCAACTACATTTACTCATTAATGCCTAAGTTTATTTGAAATAAAAATGAAAAAAAAAAAAAAAACACAGGAATATATCAAGGAAAAAAAGAATGAAATGATAAATTAATAAAAATGAATACAGATAAAAAGTAGTATCAGAGTTCTTGCAGGTTTAGTTAAATTTAAGACTTTTTACAACCATTAAAAATTAATTTTGGAGCAGCACATTATCAAAAGCATTTAAATGATTCCAGAAATTCAAAACCTTTCATTTTTATTAATTTAATTATGAAAAAGTATTGCATCCTGTTTACATCCCATGTTTCTACAACAGGCAACCATCAGGAAGGCTGGGAGGGGCTGCAAACAGGTCAAAAACTGGTCCATTTCCCGCCTGCAGGTATCACACGTACTACGTACGAACACCGGCAGCTGTGTGAGGCCCTCAGCCAGACAGACAACATCGGATCGGATACTGACTGTACCATTCTCGATGTATCTTACGAGGCCAGAATTTCTCAGGATTAAAGAAATTTGATAAAATTAAATTGAAGACCTTGATGAAAACAAAATCTGGGTGTTTTTAATCATTTTTAATGCTTTAAATGTAAAGCAGAACTCTGTGCGTAAAAGACTGAATAAAACCAAATGAATTTAAAAATGAATTTCATTTTTAAAAAATAAAGGGTCAGAAGTACTTTCAAGGGTTTACATGACAATGTTTTCTTGTGTGTCTACATGTTGTGTGTGTGTGTGTGTGTGTGTGTGTGTGTGTGTGTGTGTGTGTGTGTGTGTGTGTGTGTGTGTGTGTGTATGTGTGTAACCCCAGCGGTCAGCAATAATTAATGCATTGACATTCAGATGGAGACGGACAGCAGCAGTTAGTCATGTTGCCTCCTGGTTTTTTTCTACCAAACACTAAAATGACCCCACCGACCAATTAGCTTACTGACATTAGCAGAGCGTTGAACCAGCACTGGGCGACACCAGCAGCACTGGTGTTGCCTAGTGGCAGATGTGTCGCAGATGTCTGTTTGTGCGTGTGTTTTCTAATCATAGCTTGATAAACCTAGCTGGTAATGAGACACATTTATAGTACAGATCGTTGATCTGAAAACCAGGTTGTAAACATGCTAACACTTCAACATGCTAACCTTCAAGATGCTAACTGAAAAACATGTTGTAAACATGCTTACACTTCAACATGCTAATTGGAAAACAGGTTGTAAACATGCTAACTGAAAAAACATGTTGCAAACATGCTTACACGTCAACATGCTAATTGAAAAACAGGTTGTAAACATGCTAACGCTTTAACACGCTAACTGAAAAACAGTTTGGAAACGTAATGCTTCAACAGTCTTGAAATGCAGTTTCATGCAGAAACAATGTTGTACTTTGAGTTTTCTTGTATTGTGTCTGCAAACTTTTTTATTTACAAGAAAGTGTGAAGAAAAGTATCTCCTCAGCTGAGGTTGGAGCCTTGCAGACCAGCTTATTCCTCCAACCATGATGCATTGTGATGTAAACAGCAGTGAGGTTCTGGATTTTAAAATATGGGAAATTCTCTGGCAACCGCCCAGAGGGTTGTGGTTGGAGCGGGAGAGGTGTCCTTCCTAATTGTCGGGAGGGGGCAGGTCTTTGCATGTGGGAAAGGTAGTTATAGTTGCTGCTGTGTGTTTATTTTTTGCAAGGGCAGGAGATTTCCCTCATCATATCAGTGTATTTTCTTCATAAATAAAAATACAGAACAAATATGGGAAAATAAAATATGGTATGATGTTGGGAAACAGGGAAAAATACTGTAGTTTCCTGGCCAAAACAGGACTTGACAGCTCGGGCTGACGATGGGTGTTAGCAGTGTCTACTGATTTAGCCGTTTTAGTCATTTCCAACATAAAATTGAATTCAACAAATAGTTATTAAATCCATTTTTGAATGATGTTTGCAGTTTGTGTCACTGGCTTATTGAGCATATGATCAATATATTGCTGAAGTTTGTTGTGTTGATCCACCTCTTCTGCATACTAGTTAGCTTAGCGTGTAGCAGAGGTTCAGAAAGCTCCAGCGGCTGGAGGTTTGTCTTAAAAAAGACGTTTTGAATCTTTTTCCGTCACATATTTACAGACAAGTATGATGTAAATCCAACAAACCAGCGATTCGAGGTTCCTTCATCGCTTTAACAGCAACCATCACTGAACATCTATGTTGTTGATTGAACATTTCTTCAGATTTCCACGTCCCAGAGCTGCTTTTGGAAAACTGAAGACTTCTCAGGTGTCGCTGAACATCACGGTGTCTCATCGGACTGTAGCAATGATGTGTGTGTGTGTGTGTGTGTGTGTGTGCAGCCTTGTGGTCACTGCGGTGTAAATCTTTTCTCCATAACCTCTATTCAAGTAAAAGGGCTTTTTCTCAGTTCTCCTACTTTTAATGGCGGGTGAGAATGAATTGGATCAAAACGAGGAATTAAAGACTCTGTCATCTCCTCGTCCTCCATGGCCTGGCCGGAATGGTCTGGAAATGTCATGTTCTGCTGCTAATGAGGTGGGAGTGTGTGAGTGTGTGTGCCTGCAGGGTAAGAGGAGTTTAGGGTCTGCATGTCTACAGAGAGAGAAATGAACACACACACTCTGACATTTAGCAGAACCATAGACTCTAATTCTGTTTCAGTGACTGGCCCTCAGACTGCCTGTTCCTTACTCTCTTCTTCACACACACACACACGCACACACACACACATACACTTTTCTATAACCGTGTGGTATCTTACGCACTTAACATTTTCTGATTTTGTTCTTTAGTCTTCTCCTTGCTTTATTCCTCCCTGTGTCCCCCCTCAGCCTCCTCCTGCATGTAAACACACTGCTTGTGTTTTATTATCAGCAACCAGCCGGGTCCAATCAGCCCAGAACCCGTTCAGAGAACGCAAGCAAATTTTCTGCGTTCTTATTGGACCTGTAACAATGGATCTAAATCTGCACATGACGTACCTGGTCCACGGACATGGTTGTCCATCCTGGTTCTGGTTCTCATAGACAGTTTTTCTCCTGGTTCTGGTTCTGATGAAAGTTTTCCTTCTAGTTCTGGTCCAGATGGAGGTTTTTCTTCCTAATTCTGGTTCTAATGGAGGGTTTCCTTTTTGATTCTGATCCTGATGGAGGTTTTCATTCTGGTTCTGGTTCTGATGGAGGTTTTTCTTCTGGTTCTGGTACAGATGGAGGTTTTTCCTCCTAGTTCTGGTTCTCATAGAGGGCTTTCATTCCTGGTTCTGGTTCTGATGAAAGTTTTCCGTCTAGTTCTGGTCCTAATGGAGGTTTTCCTTCTGGTTCTGGTTCTAATGGAGGTTTTCCTCTCCCCTGTCTCCTCGTGCAGCTCCAGGTGGAAGAAGACTTGATCTGATCCGTTGGTCTTTCTTGGTCTTTGTGGTTTTGAGCTGTTTTACATGAAACTTTATATACTGGACTAATGAGGATCACATGATGCGTTTATATAACTGAATCACAGTAAAATTGGTTGTGTCAAGTCGAAACACACTGCGGCAGAATTTAAAATGATTTTGCATTCAATCGATTCTACAGTTTTGATTAAACCTGGAAAACTGGCCAAAGCCAGTAGAGACTCGTTTATGTTCCGTGAAATCAATATGTTTGTTTTAAACATAATGGCTCTCATACTTACATTGACGTAGTTGCTTGGCAACACATCCACCAGGAGGCGGTAGAGAGTTCAAAGTTCACCTCTGAGTTATGGCGTCTGTTTCAGACAGAAGATATGGCGACAGTGGACGAGGTTATGGTGATGTTCAGACGCAGTAGATGGTGGTTCGATACGCTTCTTTTTCTTCTTCCTGTTCCGTTCCTGTTCTGACTTCACAGCTCAACGCCGCCCCCACAGTTTGCAGTAGTACTACGCACTTTGTTCCACGAAGGTACCCATCTGCGAGGGCTCTGAAAGCAGAGGAAACTCTGCATGTAAAGGAAATGGACCAAATATTCGTCTTTAATGCAAAGGGAACCTTTTGTAATATCCTGAAGTGAACCAGCTACTCGGAAACGTATTACTGCAGCATTTTATGGTTCTTCAAGAACAAGAATCCCAAACTGGACATGTCTGTCCTGGTTCCAGTTCTGTAAACTTTCGGGTTAGAAACATTACTGTTCATGTCACCTGTTGTGTATTTTCTGAGCAGAACACTTAGAAACCGTCCGTTACGTCAGGTTGGTAGATCCAAACTGTTCTGCATGCAATCAACCTTTATTTAAACTCACACGAGCTCCAGAATGACTAATTAGCTCGGTGATGAGTGAAAACCCTGCACGGATTGACTCGTTTTAAAATGAACCGGCTGTTAAAGTGTGATGTAAATGTTTCATCCATGTCCGTGTGCGCGGCGTTTCACCCCCAAGGTGTTAAACGGCTCATGTGAGAAGCTTTAAAAGACAAAAATGAAAAGGTTACTGTAAATAATGAAATATTAAGCCAGCTTCTCTGGTTGGAAAGAAATTGCTCTTCTATGAAATGTTTGACATTCCCCATCTGTCTGTCTGTCTCGGTGTGTTCGCCTTGCAGTCATTCCCCTCTGACACTATCACACACACATCCCATCGTCCCTCACTGCTGTTGTTACACTTTCACACTCAACGGGAAAATAAAGAGGCAGAGGAAAACGCCTTGCCTCCCCGCCTCCCCCCGTACGCTTCGGCTGCCCTCATTAAAAGTGATGGGTGCACATCACATATACACACATGCATACACACATCAAATCACATCATCCCCAACTGTCATATTAGTAAAATATTAATGGTGAGCAGGCCTGCTTGATATCCTTTTCCCAGTGGGTTCCTGTGGATGGGTTCCCTGTCAGGGGGGGGCGGCTTTGTGCTGGAATTAGACAGAGAGGAAGATCTGGAGCCTGTGTGGTCATCTAACATGAAACGGGTTTGAGTAATTGGGTTGCAAAGTGGAGAAAACCAGAGAATAAAGTGTGCGCGAGCAGGATGGTTCCAACCTGCCGCTGATGGTGCTGATGTGGAGGGAAACATAACAGAAAGAGATGCAAAATTGTAGAGGAGAAATCAAACTGGGAGGGAAAAGAGAACGCGTGTGTGGTGCTGGTTTTCCGCCTGCAGACAGCAGAAGCGTGCTGAGACCAGCCTGAGTTGGTCTCCATCCTTTCTAACATCAAGTGTGCTTCTGGTTTCCTGTCATTGTTTGGCAGTGTCGACCAGTTCATTCAAAATGTTTGCAGGACAACACAACATGCTACACGCTACATGCTGCATGCTACATGCTACACGCTACATGCTACACGCTACATGCTACACGCTACATGCTACATTCTACACGCTACATGCTACATTCTACACGCTACATGCTACATGCTACATGCTACATTCTACACGCTACATGCTACATGCTACACGCTACATGCCACATGCTACACGCTACATGCTACACGCTACATGCTACATGCTACATGCTACATGCTACATTCTACACGCTACATGCTACATGCTACACGCTACATGCTACATGCTACACGCTACACGTTAGATGAACGAAAAGAGGGAACTCTTTAACATGCAATCCTACATCAGACTAACGGAGAAGAACATTGTCAGGTTTGATTTCTACTTAAAGTATTTAAATTCCCTTTTATTAACTTAATAACTTTTCTTTTCATTTCATATCTGCAACATGTTCAACGGCTCCATACTGGTTTCTATTGTCACATCCCATTTGGCAGCACTTCAGAGCCGCTGGTGCCGAAACCAAACAACCAGTTTCAGGTGTTGTTTTGTTTCTTTCTTTCTCCAGAGGAGGCCAGCCGGTCCAGAACCGGTTCCTTCTTATACCCCAGTTATGCTGCTGACATGTGTCAAGAATCTGGTCTTGTTGAAGATCACATGAAAAACCCTTAAAAAGATGTGGAAAGCCGATCCGACCTGGTCCGACCCGAAACAATTACAGAACCCTGATCTGACACGAAACCATTACAGAACCCTGATCTGACCCGAAACCATCCCAGAACCCTGATCTGACCCGAAACCATTACAGAACCCTGATCTGACCCAGAACCATTACAGAACCCTGATCTGACCCGAAACCATCCCAGAACCCTGATCTGACCCAGAACCATTACAGAACCCTGATCTGACCCAAAACCATCCCAGAACCCTGATCTGACCCAGAACCATTACAGAACCCTGATCTGACCCGAAACCATCCCAGAACCCTGATCTGACCCAGAACCATTACAGAACCCTGATCTGACCCGAAACCATCCCAGAACCCTGATCTGACCCAGAACCATTACCGAACCCTGATCTGACCCGAAACCATCCCAGAACCCTGATCTGACCCGGAACCATTACAGAATCCTGATCTGACCCGAAACCATCCCAGAACCCTGATCTGACCCCAAAACCATTACAGAACCCTGATCTGACCCGAAACCATCCCAGAACCCTGATCTGACCCAAAACACTCACAGAACCCTGATTCCACGTATAGCTATTGCGGAACCGGACTTTTGGACTCCGGCACACTGACTGAACTGACCACAGTCCAGGACTCCAGCATGTGATGATCCTTCCCGATGCCCAGAGAAGTTTCTGGACCAGGCGGCGCGGCTCGTGCTTCTGTCAGCTGGTGATGAATGATGTAGTCCGGAGATAACACACACGTTTCCATGGAGACCATTTCTGATGAGGCTTCGGCCAACAGGATCACCTGAAGGTCCTGGTTCAGGTCTTTGTTGGATTGGTTCCATGTCTCTTTAGGACGTCTCTTTCAGATCCTTTGACTCTTCTTCTTTTGTCTTTCACTTGCAAAGTTTTCCGCCAACATCTGGCATCTAGTGTGGTTGTTCGGAGATGAAACATGCAGAACTATGGTCTGGATCAGAACTGCATGTAACGAAGAGCGACTTCGCTCTCCAGTCTGCTCACAGTGGCACCAAACTGACCAGGCATCTGTGGGTACATGTTGCAAACAGCTCCGCATCAATGGTTGCCCAGCAACAACAATGGCACCACAGGTAATAACAAGCAACCTTTCCAACAAACAGGCCCTCAGGGAAGCACTGACCCCCCTCCCAGAGCCGGTGGTCACAACTTACCACAGGGGCGTGCAGAGACATTTCTATGACATGTAATAAAGTATTGAGGTAAGATGAGGAGTAGGACGGGTCGGGGAAAGTAAAAGGAATTGTTAGGAGCAGCGGAGAAAGGAACACGGTTGGAGAAGGTGGTGGGAGAAAGATGAAGAATACCTTGAAGCAGCAGCTCAGTTAAAGAAGACAAAGCGTTATTGCTGTTCGGTTACACGGCGATGAGCAGGGGTCCTCTCTCTTTTTCCTCCTCTCACACATAAATACACACCGGGGGCAGAGGGAATGCCTCTGTGGGCACCAAGGTCTTTCCTCTCAGTAAATTAAAACCATTAATAACCAACTGGGACAAGAGGAAGGGAGATGGAGACAAAGCAGGGAAACAGATGCAACAGAGGATAAAGGAAGAGTGGACGGTGGCACCAAAAGACTCCCGGATGAAGGTAAACTGATGGGAAACTGATTAAACACAGAAAATGTGAGAGCATGGCGAGCATACTTTAATATTCAGCGCCGGCCAGATGTGTCCAGCACCAGCAGTGAGAGCAAGACGGCATCCTTACAAACTGGATCCCTGTGTGTGAAGCTGCCGCTGATGTTTCATCTGTCTTCTGGACTGCAGCAATTTGAGGCAACATTGCTGATTACTCTGAGAACACAGAAGGAAAAACACGTAGCGACACACGGGGAGTTTGAACATGACAAATGGCTGAAAGACGGCCTTTCCTCTGCAGGAACGGCACAAGAAGAACATGCAAACGGAAATGCACATTTAGCTTTGTAACATTTATTTTATTGTTATTTGACAGAGACAATTACATGACCGCCCCAGCCCGAGCTAAACACTCCTTATTAAATGATTCTAGGAATCTAATAGTGATTCCACATGACTGAATGTAGGACTAGAACCTGCTGGATGGGTGGGAATGATGCTTGGCGGAGGTCTGCGCTCGCTGAGTGCTGTTCTAGTTTGCACCTGCAGGCTCTGAGCAGGTAAACAGGCAACACGGTAAAGACATTACATAAAACTTAGAACATGTTAAAACAAGAAACAAATACAACAAGACAATGTAAACTACTGCTAAAAATACAACAGTAACTGTATAGTCTAGATGCCAGGATAAAACGAGAAAAGCAGATAAGACCTCCAGCAAGCAGTGATTCCAGCAGATCTTCTGGTCCTACATTCATCTTATATGGATCCACTATTAGATTCCAGATGGAGAATGAATCCACAGTGTCTGGGCTACATTGTGGTTTTTGTTTAATGTTTGTTTTCTTGAAATGATGATAAGTTGTTCCTGTTCTGGATGGTAGTATCCAGAATGTTGTTCCTGTTCTGGATGGTGATATCCATAACGTTCTTCTTGTTCTGGATGGTAGTATCCAGAATGTTGTTCTTGTTCCAGATGGTAGTATCCAGAATGTCGTTCCTGTTCTGGATGGTAGTATCCAGAATGTTGTTCTTGTTCTGGATGGTAGTATCCAGAATGTTGTTCTTGTTCCGGATGGTAGTATCCAGAATGTCGTTCCTGTTCTGGATGGTAGTATCCAGAATGTTGTTCTTGTTCTGGATGGTAGTATCCAGAATGTTGTTCTTGTTCCGGATGGTAGTATCAAGAATGTCGTTCCTGTTCTGGATGGTAGTATCCAGAATGTTGTTCTTGTTCTGGATGGTAGTATCCAGAATGTTGTTCTTGTTCCGGATGGTAGTATCAAGAATGTCGTTCCTGTTCTGGATGGTAGTATCAAGAATGTCGTTCCTGTTCTGGATGGTAGTATCCAGGATGTTGTTCCTTTTCTGGATGGTAGTATCCAGAATGTTGTTCTTGTTCTGGATGGTAGTATCAAGAATGTCGTTCCTGTTCTGGATGGTAGTATCCAGAACGTTACTACCATTGTTGGATGGAACGTTGTTCCCGTTCTGGATGGTAATATCCAGAATGTTCTTCCTATTCTAGATGGTAGTATCCAGAATGTTCTTCCTATTCTGGATGGTAGTACCTAGAATGTTGTTCCTGTTCTGGATGGTTGTATCCAGAATGTTGTTCCTGTTCTGGATGGTAGTATCCAGAACATTGTTCCTGTTCTGGATTGTTGTATACAGAATGTTGTTCCTGTTCTGGATGGTAGTATACAGAACGTTGTTCCTGTTTTGGAGAACGTTGTTTCTGTTCTGGATTGTACTATCCAGAATGTTGCCGGTATCCACAACTATCTATGATATCTTAAAAAACCTGTTGGGAACTTCTTCTGGATTTTCTCTACATATATTGTGGAGTTTTATGCAGATATACTGAAAATGGTTCTATCTCTATCAATGAGGACGAATCCTTCACAACATTCCTGCATTTAGATGTTGATCTGGATCACTGCCAACATTTACTGGAATCTAAGTTAGACCAAGACCTGTTCTCAGAAACAAATCATGGAAATCCCAGCAGTATATCTTGCATAAAGTTGCCAACAAACAAACAAACAGACAAACATATCCTCCTCGGTGGAGGCAAACATGATCTTTTCAATGCATGAATATAAATAATAAAAAGGTCCTCCTGGAATTATGGCAGCCTCTTTCAAGGGTCAAGTCACTAATTATGGTTGTTTTTTGTTGGTCTCTCTCGATCAGTGCTAATCAGATAACCCCTCCCCCCCTTCACACACAAACACACACCTGCCACATGTACACTTATTAACAGCCACATTTACGATTATAAAAGTCCAGCGAAAAACAGCAAACTTTGTTATCTTAGACTAGCTTGAAAAGTGAGTATTTACCAAACAGATCCGTCCTGCAGCATTCGTTGCTACGGGTTGCTGAGACATTCGTTCTCGTTTTCGGAGTCCGGTTTGGGTTCGAACATGTACTGCTGTATGTTTGGTGTTTTGACCTTGTTCCCAGAGTAACTACTTCAGTTTGTTGCCATTTCTGCCTGTGTTTCCACGAAGGAAACAGCTGATGTGCGCTCTCTGACAAATACTGCCAGCAGCTGACCAATCAGACGCAGCCTGCAGGCGGGACTTGGGGCGGAGCTTTCTCTTTTTGCTCCCTCTGGCGGAGGCAGATCTGGGAAGATCAATATGAAATTATAAAAACGAGTGTGTTAAAAATGTTTAGATTTTTTCTTGCCCTGCTGGATTTGCATAATAAATTAGCCTGAAATGTGCAGAATCGAGCTACTTTAAAGAGGGCTCCAAACTCCAGCTTGATCATTAATAGAAACATTTATTACAAAAATCTAGAATCTAAGATGCATCTGCAGAGTCTATAAGGACTCTTAAAGCTAAATATGGATTCCTACTGACCCTCTGTGTCAGCCGCTTGCAACCTCTATGCAACCCTGAGACTTGCATACCAGAGACATGTGAATTACACCTCTAAACAGAAAACAGATTAAAACAGCGAGTTGGTTAGTAGATCAAACTCCATGTCTATGCTACGCTGAGGATCAGACACAACATTGGCATAAAACTTCCAAATCCAGACCAATTTACAAGAGATGAGCAACACTAGAACATGTTCCATCCTCCGAAGCAAGAACTTTGTTGTTGCTCTAGAGGTTACAATAAAAAGCAAAAAATTATTTTCGCCTGGTTTATTCATCCTCCACGAGTAGGTTGGTCTGCAGCGGGGAGGGATCACTGCTGGCGGCGATGTTTGCTTTATGTGCAACAAACTCTGTTATTTTACATTTAACAATCAACTTTGGCCGCGGCAGGCGGGCTGTGCACGAGGCTGCGTCTGTGTGTTTAAAAGTCACATATTGTGAAAATATTCATACTTTTTCACCACCTTGATTAGCTGTTTTATCAAAACAATCCGTTTTACCTGCATCAGCAGAAAAACAAAAGCTCAAAAAGTCACCGCTTGGATGAAATATGTTGTGTTTTAACTCAAAACTCTGCTCCTGCTCTTCAGATTTAGTATTTTTCCCCTTCGTCTCCCTCGGCCACATAACATTTCCTCCTTTATTTCTTCCTGCATGCTGCGGGGTTTGCTGTGCGACTAGCATAATTAAATCGTCATTGCCACTATGTGGGCGCGCTCATTTTACTTCAGAGCAGATGATCCAACCAGCAGCTGCATCCATTGCAGAAATTACGCGTCAAGGCCGGATTATCCAATGGGCCGAATGGGCACAGGCGCAGGGGCCCACCCCCTTTTGGGGCCCTTGTGGGGAAAACACCAGCAGTTTGGACATAAAACAAAATGTATATAAAAGCCAGATAGTTACACCACAGTGTCCAGTGTGTTGCTATTGGTACCACTGGCTGAGAGATGTTAGAAATGTTGTTTCACAGAGTATCATTCACAATTTTCACAATGTTGCAGTGGGGAAGGGGGGCCCTGGAACACTCTGAGCCCAGGGGCCTGTGCACTTTTAATCCGGCCCTGTTACGCGTCGTTCCCTTCTCAGTTTGCACCTCCAGCCGCTCTGTTACCACTGCAGACTTATCATCAGCCTGGTCAATGGCGACTTAGACTGGATAGAACTTTCTGCTACATGTAGCTACTGCTGGTTGCTTGGTAGGCTGAACTGAGAGTGTTTGGTGTGTGGGCATGTGGCATCTAATGACATCTCCCAGTAGAACGGAGCGGTCCAGAAGGAGCTTAAACAAACAAAACCTCTGCCTGTAGATGCAGAAGTGACTGAGATTTGAGAGATGCCTCATCCAGGTCAGTGACTTGTAAGGTCACATATGAGCTTCGATGCAGCGTTGTCCTGTGGAACAACCCAAAAGTTTCACTGTTCATAGACCACCATGACCATGTGTGAAGAGGAGGCCACATGGTTTCTTCTGCTACTGTAAGGAGGCGTGGCTGAGAGTCTGATGCACCATGGTCTACTGGGAAGAACTGGACTCTAACAGCCATGGTCTACTGGGAAGAACTGGACTCTAACAGCCATGGTCTACTGGGAAGAACTGGACTCTAACAGCCATGGTCTACTGGGAAGAACTGGACTCTAACAGCCATGGTCTACTGGGAACAACTGGACTCTAACAGCCATGGTCTACTGGGAACAACTGGACCCTAACAGCCATGGTCTGAGATGACAACACGTAATGTCCCTCAACCACTTCATGCAAATCTGACAGTGTGATCCCATCTAGACCTCTGGCAGGCTGCTTTAACTCCATTCTGCTACTGCTCTGTTCCTGTGGCTGGCTGTGCCATCACCTGTCCAGGATTGGCTGACTCTTCATCCTCTCCAGCTGGGTCCAGCTCGTCAGCCCGATGTAAGGAGCAGGCTGACGGAGAGTAAGAGCTGAGTGGTGATTGCTCAGTTTGCCTCACTTTGCCTCGGTTATCAGCCTGGAATGTGGTCTTGTGGTGTAGTACGGACCTGTACTTTGTATCTTTGTGTTGTGAGTACAGTGAACAGTCAAAGTTCAAGCAGTGATTCTTTATTTGAGTAATTTTGACACAGTTATCGTCTGAGTGATATTGTGACTTTCACTCCTGATGTTGCACTGGGTGGGAGGACCAGTAGCTCAGTCTGAGGGGGGTTTTAGTTGAAGACAGTGTCAGTACATTCACTTTTCACGCTGAACTCCAGCAAGTTTTAACACAATCTGTACTGTCTGTGTTTTTCGTTTTAACTGTCTCATTGTAGTCGTTATGTTATTGTGATGTGGTGATCTTGTCATTTTTGTGGATTATAGTTTTATGTTTTATGAGAATGCGAGTCATTTAGCATCTTGCTACATCAGGCTTTACCACCAACCTTCAACCCGCCTTCAGCCCACCTTCAGCCCGCCTTCAGCCCGCCTTCAGCCCACCTTCAGCCCGCCGTCAACCCACCTTCAGCCCACCTTCATTCCACCTTCAACCCGCCTTCAGCCCACCTTCAACCTGCCTTCAGCCCACCTTCAACCTGCCTTCAGCCCACCTTCAGCCCACCTTCATTCCACCTTCAACCCGCCTTCAGCCCGCCTTCAGCCCGCCTTCAGCCCACCTTCAACCTGCCTTCAGCCCACCTTCAGCCCGCCTTCAGCCCACCTTCAACCCGCCTTCAGCCCACCTTCAACCCGCCTTCAGCCCGCCTTCAGCCCACCTTCAACCCGCCTTCAGCCCACCTTCAACCCGCCTTCAGCCCACCTTCAACCCGCCTTCAGCCCACCTTCAACCCACCTTCAGCCCGCCGTCAACCCACCTTCAGCCCACGTTCATTCCACCTTCAACCCACCTTCAGCCCGCCTTCAATCCACCTTCAGCCCACCTTCAGCCCGCCTTCAGCCCACCTTCAACCCGCCTTCAGCCCACCTTCAACCCGCCTTCAGCCCGCCTTCAGCCCGCCTTCAGCCCACCTTCAACCCGCCTTCAGCCCACCTTCAACCCGCCTTCAGCCCGCCGTCAACCCACCTTCAGCCCACCTTCATTCCACCTTCAACCCGCCTTCAGCCCACCTTCAACCCGCCTTCAGCCCGCCTTCAGCCCACCTTCAACCCGCCTTCAGCCCACCTTCAACCCGCCTTCAGCCCACCTTCAACCCGCCTTCAGCCCGCCGTCAACCCACCTTCAGCCCACGTTCATTCCACCTTCAACCCGCCGTCAGCCCGCCTTCAATCCACCTTCAACCCGCCTTCAATCCACCTTCAACCCGCCTTCAGCCCGCCTTCAGCCCACCTTCAACCCACCTTCAGCCCACCTTCAGCCCGCCTTCAGCCCACCTTCAACCCACCTTCAGCCCACCTTCAACCCACCTTCAGCCCACCTTCAGCCCGCCTTCAGCCCACCTTCAACCCGCCTTCAGCCCACCTTCAACCCGCCTTCAGCCCGCCGTCAACCCACCTTCAGCCCACCTTCATTCCACCTTCAACCCGCCGTCAGCCCGCCTTCAATCCACCTTCAACCCGCCTTCAATCCACCTTCAACCCGCCTTCAGCCCGCCTTCAGCCCACCTTCAACCCACCTTCAGCCCACCTTCAACCCACTTTCAGCCCACCTTCAATCCACCTTCAGCCCACCTTCAACCCACTTTCAGCCCACCTTCAATCCACCTTCAGCCCACCTTCAACCCGCCTTCAGCCCGCCTTCAGCCCACCTTTAACCCACCTTCAGCCCGCCTTCAGCCCACCTTCAACCCGCCTTCAGCCCACCTTCAGCCGACCTTCAACTGACATTTCTCCCTTCTTTAGACTGTCTTTAGCCCACTTTCAACCCGCCTTCAATCCACCTTCAGCCCACCTTCAGCCGGCGTTCAGCCCACCTTCAGCCCACTTTCAACCCGCCTTCAATCCGCCTTCAATCCGCCTTCACACCACCTTCAGCCCGCCTTCAGCCCACCTTTAGCCCACCTTCAACCCACCTTCAGCCCTACCTTCACACCACCTTCAGCCCGCCTTCAGCCCACCTTTAGCCCACCTTCAACCCACCTTCAGCCCTACCTTCACACCACCTTCAGCCCGCCTTTAGCCCACCTTCAGCCCGCTTTCAGCCCGCTTTCACCCCAACATGAAGCAGTAGAAGCTGTGGCCAGCTGAATCAAAGAGGCTTGTCTACATAAACCATCAGAATCAGAGGAAAAGGGAGCTGCCTGAAACGAAGCATGGTCTGAGAACTGCTGTGAAGGGGGGGTAAGAGAGAAGCAGCTGCGCTCAAACTACGGTCCACATTTACCAAAGCAAGGCTCCAAGGTTTAATTGATAAATCTTAGAACTGTTTCAGATTGTGTTTAAATTCCATTCAATTTCCTCTTTAAAGCAGGAGGTATGGCTATTGATGAAGGTAGAGATACAAAATCTGAATAAAAAAGTTTCTTTTTTTTTTAACAAATCTACCAACAATAAATAAATAAATATAATTAAAATCAAAAGAATCATAATCAAACCAGAACCATGCTGACATTTACAGATTGTCATGAAACATGTTGGAAGCTCAGATATCACAAACCTGTCAATCAATAGTGACCAATGATGCATCTCGTCTTCCAGCCAACCACAGGGTGATTGGCTGGAAGTTAAGAGGGCCATTCAGTTGTTTTCTGATACGTGTGGTTTCTGTTGCCGTAGGGACGAAGCCTGGACTGGTCAGACCAACAGGAACTCTTCCCCCGCCAGAGAATCGTAATCAATTAGCCAACTTTAAAGGCCCAGTGAAAATGTTATGTTTGGAGTGTGTTCACACTGCATTCACCAAGATAAAGAAGAGAACCTAAACTTTCAAAGAAAGCACAAAATTTTACTGTCTTTATTCATTCTCGGGTTAGAAGCCGTTGAGTCTCGGTCATTTTTATAAAGAACAGCATTTTTAAGAAAAATCTGAGAAAGCTGTTTTTTCAGACACTTATTTACACGATAAAATAAATTTGCTGTTAATTTTTTTTTTCATTTAGATACTAAAACTATCAAAATGATCTATCAAATTCTGTCCGCTCTGCAGAGTCCCTGTCTACTTTTAAGAGCAAGCTGAAGACTCAGCTCTTCAAGGAGCACTTCAACACTTAGTATAGCTGTATTTGTTGGAAAGTTGGAGAACTTAGCCCAGTTCTTTGCAACAAACTTTATGGTATTAATCCTTTGTACTTTAATATTGGTGATATTATGGGGTGGGAAGAGAGTAAACAACAACGACAAAAAAAGCCTGCAGCACATCATGGAAGGACTTGCGTCCAACTGGACAGTCCACCAGCATCTTCCTACCATGTCCTCTACTGTTTGATTTCCTGCTTGTGTTGTTCTCACTCAGATGTAAGTCGCTTTAGATAAAAGCATCTGCTAAATGACTGTAGAATAGAATAGAAAATTGATCTGATATTATTATTAATAATACTATGAAAATAATTAGTTTGAAAATATCCTAACATATTTCAGAATGCTGAGTCACCTTCATCTTCATAACTAAAAGCTGCACATTTTACTATGAACTTTATCTCCACATATAATTAAAACTTCTTTTTTTTTTAAATAAATAGCATTTCCATATTGGTCATCCATAAAAAGTTTCCTGGTCCTGGCTGTGATCGGGGGTTTTCCCATCTCCGTGTCCCCCGCCGTGTTGTCACTCATTCCCCCCCGACATCTTCCTCGTCCCTCATCGCTGCGTCTGACGCCTCTTTCATCCTCCTCCGTCGCCGTCACCGACAAACTCCTCCGACAAATCAAAGATGAGGTTGTCGGAGTCCATGTCTGTAATAATTATTCCTTTGTATTCATCAAATCAGCAGCAGCGCGGTTGACACTCTATCAAATCAAATCAAACTTTATTTCTCGCGCTTTTTGTGCCAGAAGCAACCCAAAGAGCTTCCACATGACAAATCACAAGCAGATAAAAGTAAAGCAAAATCTGACAATAAAATCTGTGAAAATAATTAAAAACAGTTTCAACTTTTCTTTCACACAAACACACACAAGGACAGACAGCAACACCTCACCCCCACCAACACGACTACCTAGCCACAGTTTCTTTAACTGAATGTGGAAAACAAACAAATAAATAAGCAGAATAAAATATAAAATTATTTAATAAACATCTGACTTGATACTGATGTGAGGAAATTATATCTGTTGTATCCAACCACGCCAGGAGCCAGTCCCCCCCATGCTCATAGGGGCCGCCACCATGGCGACAGTCCCCAGACCGAGCAGGTAGAGACCCCAGCGTAGAGGGTCCCCGTAAGGGAAACACTGGAGATGAAACAGCCGTGAAAAATCTTAAGAAATGAGAAGAACTATTAAGACATTGCCTTAAAGGACTTTATAAAAGCAATGTTAAAAAGACAAGAAATAAAATGGAATAATTAAATAAATAAACAAATAAATAAAATGAAAACAAAAATGAAAATATAAATGAAAATGAAAATGAAAAAAAAAATAAAAATAAAAATAAATAAAAACTAATATCCAATGAAAAATTCAGTTAAAAGCTAAGCTCTAGAGGTCTGGATACGATACCAGTGAGATGAGATTGATATTTTTCTTGCAGATGGTTTTGGGGGCAACAAGCCAAATAATTGGAATGAAAAATAAACACTTGTAGGTTTTGCTTTTGCTTAGTTCATTTCTATTGTTGACTTTACTTTTCTCAAACAACACGGATAAACAACAGTTATTCTATTATTTTGTTACATTGATCAAGTTTCATTCTGTTTACAACAAAAAAAGATCATATTTTATGTATGTCTCAAAAATCGTAATACTGTCATATTTTTATCATAATTATGATCAGTTGTTAAAAAGCAAGATCATTAAATGACTGAAAGTATCAGTATTTGAATCAGTATCGACGATACTTCACTTAGAATTACTTGGTACTGAATTTGCAGTATCACCCAGCTCTAGTTTGGGGCGGAGGGAGTCGGTACGAAGCCGACAGATTAAGTAGAGTTTTTTTTTTCTCGTCACCACGGTTACGGCCAACAGCAGCCTGCATCTCCCTGTTAATAAACTGTAAGCAAGGCTGGATCTAGTTTGGCTGTTCAGAACAAGCCGGGATTAAGACTGACTGACCACTGGTGCAACGTTTTAGCTGCTGGGATTTGGTGTTTGGTGTTTGGTGGGAGCTGTGGGAGCTTCATCCAATCACCTGCTAATTACTTTTTAAAACCCGGCCGCCCTTTTCCAAGCAGTTCCTATAGAGGAGTTCCCAGATGGTTGCGGCTGGTAAACCATCTGGAACGCCGGGTTAAAGCACACCTACAGGTACAGCTAATTAATTCAGATCAGCGGCGAGTCACAGTGAGGACAGATCGCCGCTGCACTCGCACACCGACCTGCGCACCGACCTGCAACAGGTCAAACCAGATTCCCAAACGCCTTGAAGGAAGATATGTTTGAACTCGTGGAACTATAGAAGACAAAAGCAATCTGGATTTATGCCAATTAATACGACTCTGTGGGGAGTAAGAAAACAGCTTTGGCTCTTTGCAGGAAGAGCTACATCCAGAGAACAAGGTTACTGATATTGCCTAGCAACTGTTAGCCCCCCGCATCACCTCTCCCTCTCTGTTGTTCACATGTTCATTTATGTTCATTGAAATCTGCCAGATAGTTCACCGGTTTCATAAGCAGCCGCGGCCTTGAGTCAGCTCACTGCGTTTTTCATCAGCACACAGATGCATGCCTATTCACACACACACACACACACACACACACACACACACACACACACCTGAATGTGTTTGCTGCTCACAAAAAGATGTTACAGAGTGTCAGACCAATGCCTGTCTCTTCAGTGCTGCCTACCTCTCCATTTTCAGCTCAAGGACAGGAGGAGGGAGGCAGATGGAGGAAAAGCGACTGAGGAAGTGATGGAGAGGAAGGAGGAGATGAAGAGACCACGTTTTAATAGAAATGCATGCAAGCAATTTAATAAATGTTAGAAGCAGATAAAAAATGCTTCAGAAAGAGTCTAAAGTAAGACGCAAAGTTTATATCCAGCTCAGAATACGAGACTTTACAGAGAGGATCTGTGACTTGTGTATCAGGCAGCCAATTAAACTGTGATCAGGTCGCACAACATTTGTTGTGTGTCTCTCACATTTAATTCAAGTTAAAAACGCTAATATCATCAACATCTACTGTGGCTTGACATGAATTCGCTCGGGGAGTTTTCTACCAGGCAGGAGCAGATGAAGAACCTGTTCAAGCTGCAGAAAAAGTCGTATTTTTCAGGGAAAATCTCCCCGCTGAGCTGCATCGTTTTGCTTAAAGGGGATAAAACATGACAACAACATTTACGTGGATCTGTAGAAGGAAAATGCAGGATAAATAATGACTGGATGTGCCCAAACTTTCTGCTGCAGAGGCTGTCTTTAAAGCCAAAGATAAAGGTTAAAGGTCACCACAGCGCTTCATTCTACACACTTAAAGACCACTGATCAGACCAGGAATCTGGGAGTAGGGATGAACCGCTGTCACCGCTGGATTTATACATTAGTTCACTGATACAATGCCTAAATCCTCTAAACAAAACCGGGCTGAACAACTCTGCGAGCTCACTGAGGATTTTTCTTATCACAGCGATGATGCTCAGGGCTCTGCTAATGCTAACGCCGCCATTGCTACACCTGAACTTTCCACAGAGGATCTATTCAAGCATATCTCAGACACAGTTGCAGCTGAAGCGCGGCGGACTGAATCGATCATGAATGAAGCTTTTGTGGTACACCACAAAAATTCACAAAAATTGTGAATTAAATATGCATCCAATTTTATTTAATTAAACATGCATCTTATTAACAGAACAGCCAAAATTAGGCTTCTGTGCCCTTAATATACCTGACGGGAGAACATGAGAGTATGTGGTGGTAACGCGGAACTGTGTACACAAGAAAAACTTTGTTCCGGGTTGTTTTGTCGGTGAGCACTTCCGCCCGCCTTTCAGACGCAACCTGGACGACAGACTGTCTACGTGTTCCTGCTTGCTGCTCATCCTTACCTCTCTGTTAACAGAGAATCTCTTTGTTGCTGTGGTACCATACCTGGGACCCGTAACAAATTGTGGGGGCTCGTCCGGGATCTCGCTCCTACACAACCAATGAAGGGGAGCAGATCCAGCGATAACTGAACCACGAGGCCGAGACGAGGGGACGTGACTGCAACTGTGACGACAGCCGGTGGGTGTCCACGAGGGGAGATCATCAGCGCCTGGGGAAGGTCCACACTCTTCCAAGGGAATCGCACTGCTTCGTCAGTAGATCAACGCACGTCATGTCCACTGCACGCAAAGAACTTTTGTGGTCCATCAAAAAGAACTTGTTCAAGCTCTCCGGTGACCAAGTCTACAGGCTGGCAAAGGAGGTTACGGCCGACACTAGAGATGTGGAGGACTTGGAGCCCACAGATGAAGAAAGTTGTGTCAACCATATCCTTACTTATATGCAATCTGAAGCCCTGCTCAGTTCTGAAGATGAAGGCATGAGCCAATTGCTAGTGTTGCATGACCTGGTGTGTAGCATTATTTGTAATTATACCGTTGGCGTCTCACATGGGTTAACTAAAGAACAGGAGATACACACACCTGATGCTACAACGCCCCCACTTTCCCACAGACACAGTACGTCCTCACCCTTAACAGACTATGCCACACAACAACAAGCTATTCCTAGTACAGACACTGCCAACTCAAGTGTAGATCAGCTTCAAGCAATGTATGATGAGTTAGGCAAAAAGCTGCAACACTTTAAAGACGCAGCTAATACGATACACAGTAGCCAGAAGAGCCAAAGTGAACCAAAATCACAACCTCCTCAGCACCAAATGCCACCAACAGTTGACACAGGGAAAATGGTTACCTTAAAGGACCTTTCCTACCTTCAACGGAGGGAATTCAAGGTACAAGGGGGACAGATTGGGGACCAGAACTCTGATATCACCTATAATAGCATCTGCAAGCAGATAGATGAGGGAGTAAGAGAAGGTTTCCCAGAGACAGAGATCATTCGAAGTGTATTAAGAGTTATTAAACCTGGTGCCTTCAAGGACATGCTCTCTCACAAAGACGAAATAACAATCTGTGAACTTAAAGGCTTCCTCAGATCCCATCTAGGTGAGAAGGCAAGTACAGAACTGTTCCAGGAGCTAATATGTGCAAAACAAAATGAACAAGAACCCCCTCAACAGTTCCTGTACCGGATGATTGGACTCAAACAGAAAATTCTCTTTCAATCTAAACAGGCCAGTACTGACATTCAATATGATCACAAGACCATACAGGAAGTTTTCCTCCACACTATCTACCAAGGCCTCGGGTCCAAACATACTGACATCAGACAACAGTTGAGACCACTTCTGTCCAACAACAATGTAACCGATGAGGAAATAGTAAGCCACGTCATGAAAATAATCAGTGATGAGAATGAACATCAGCGACGGCTTGGTTATGGACAACGTCAGAAAACGACACACATACACAGTGTTAGGGCAGGTGACACCGACCGAGCTGTGAATGAGAAAGATTCCCAGACAATCCAGCAGCTCAGTGCACAGGTAGAAACCCTGACAAACATGGTTACTGCTCTAATGGATCAACAATCAGCAGTTTTATCAAGAATTCCACCTGCTCACACCCAAAGCCAGCCTCAGACACATATCCTTGTGCCTTTTACTAACAAAGCACCTCCCTACTCACCAGGTCAGCCCTCCTTAACCAGAAAAGGAAAACCCTCCAGGTGCACTAACTGTTCACAGCAAGGCTCAGAAAACTGCAACCACTGCTTTGCGTGCGGAGATTTAGGACATCTGGCGGTCGGATGCATGAAGAGAACATGGCAGCAGGGAAACGGGAATCGGCCCCTGTCAAGGGACAGCCAGAGGCCGAATCACAGCTCCAGTCCCATCCAGTAGCAGCCACACCAAAGCAGAAACACTCCAAATGGAGAAACCCATTCAGAGAACCAACTACTGTATGTACCCAGGAGAGTTTGCCCACCCCTAACAATGCCATCTCAACCATACCTTTAATTGGTAAGAAAAGCTTGCTCAAATGCTTCCTCAGTGGCTTTGCAGTTACAGTGCTACTAGACTCTGGGTCACAAGTAAGCATAATTGACAGATCCTGGAGAGATAAGTTCATCTCCAATTACGCAGTTCAACCACTGGAAGAGCTCCTGGGTCCAGGCGAGAGCCTTGACTTATATGCTGCAAATGGAGAACTCCTGCCATATGACGGATGGGTGGCACTGACAGTAAACCTCACAGGCAATGATAATCCAAACCTGGCAATACAAGTCCCTTTTCTGGTGAGCCAAGTCCCACTCCCTCAACCACTGCTGGGTTCTAATGTCCTCAGAGAAGTGATTAACAGACAGGAGTCTTCTGCTGATAAATCGGCTTCTGTTGTTAACCTTCTCCGCAAAGCACTTGACATCGAGGAAGAACAAGTGAAAGCCATGGTTAACTGTATCCAGGCCCAAGAAAGACAAGACACCAACATAACCACTATCAGGGTGGGTAGAGAGAATGTAAGCATTCCACCTGGAAAAACAATGCATGTGCGTTGTAGAATACCATGCATCTTTGACACAACTAACCCTGTTGTTCTGTTTGAACCCCCAGAGCAGAGTGCTTTGTTAGAACAGCTGAGTATTGGAGAGGGCCTCTTAGAGATCAGTAAACACAGAATATCATCTGTCACTGTGCCCATATCCAATCACACAAGACACGAAATTATCCTTCCAAAGAGAACTGTTTTGGGCTCAATCCAAAATGTGGCCAAAATCATTGAGATCGGAAGAACAAAGACACCACAGATTGAACCACCACAGGCGGCAGAGGTGAGGGCTGAAGTCAACAACGTGTTTACCTCAAAGACAGCCCAGACTGAGCCATGGAGACCACCTGTGGACCTCAGTCACCTCCACCCAGAGCAACAACGGGTGGTTGAGGAGATGCTTTATGAGGAGTCTGCAGCATTTGCACGTGACAGCAGTGACATTGGATGTATTCCAACACTTCAGATGTCAATTAGAGTCAAAGATGACGTCCCTGTTCAGAAGGCGTATGCTTCCATCCCCAAGCCGCTGTACAAGGAAGTAAAAGAATACATCCAAGAGTTGTTACTGAAAGGATGGATAGTGAAATCCCAGTCCCCATATGCTGCACCTATTGTATGTGTTAGGAAAAAGGATGGGTCATTGCGACTTTGCATTGACTACAGACTGCTTAACAAAAAGACTGTTCCAGACAGACATCCCCTCCCTCGCATACAGGACTTGCTTGACTCACTTGGAGGCTATGAGTGGTTCTCTATTTTAGACCAGGGCAAAGCCTACCACCAAGGCTTCATTGATGAAGGCTCCAGGCACCTGACGGCTTTCATAACCCCTTGGGGACTGTATGAGTGGGTCAGAATACCCTTCGGGTTGTCAAACGCACCAGCAGCTTTCCAAAGAAGCATGGAGGAAATGCTTCACACACTCAGGGATGAGTGTTGCATCCCCTATCTAGATGATGTCCTGTGCTTCTCCAGGTCATTTGAAGACCATGTCAATGTCTTACGTCGAGTGCTACAAGCCTTACAGCATCATGGGGTCAAGTTAAGACCAGAAAAGTGTGAACTATTTCGTAAAGAGGTGAGATATGTCGGTCGTCTGGTGTCTGCTGATGGGGTGAGAGTAGACCCAAAAGACGTGGAAGCGGTGCAGTCCTTTATCAAAACCAGGATGGGAAAATGAGGGTGATTGGTTATGGCTCACGCACACTAACTCCAGCTGAACAAAATTACTATCTTCACAGTGGCAAACTTGAGTTCTTGGCCCTGAAGTGGGCCATCTGCGATAAGTTCAGGGACTACTTGTTTTATGCCCCCCATTTTGTTGTTTATACCGATAATAATCCCCTGACTTATGTTTTGAGCACGGCAAAGCTTAATGCAGTGGGTCATCGCTGGGTAGGGCAGCTTGCAGATTTCCAATTTGAAATACGGTACAAACCTGGCAAACTGAACACTGATGCAGACACTCTTTCACGTTGCCCCCTTGACATCCAGGCCTACATGAGTCAGTGTTCTGAGACATGGTCAGAAGATGCGGTATGTGCCACATGGGACAGTAGCCAGACAGCCCAGCAGAGGAATGTAGCATGGGTGGCAGCTCTTAACATCACATCTGAACAACAGACCCACACAGAACCATTCCCTGTTATTGACCCAAATGAACTGGCAAGTGAGCAGCGGAGAGATCCTGTCATTGGGATGATCTTGGAGTTGAAAGAATCTGATACGGAACTGACTGAAGACAAGCGGAGGATGCTGGATAAAGCCACAAGAAAGCTCTCAAGGGAATGGAGTAGACTCCATGTGGAGAATGGCCTCCTTTATAGAACAGCACTGGGTCGCAAACAACTTGTCTTGCCGTCCACCTACAAGCAAACCGCTCTCACTTACCTGCATGACAAAATGGGGCATGTTGGTGTAGAGCGAGTCTTGAGCCTTGCAAGGGAACGATTCTATTGGCCCTTTATGAAACAGGATGTTGAGGAGTATGTCACCAGGAAGTGTCACTGTATCAAACAGAAAAAGCCATCCCTTCCTGATCGAGCACCCATGGGGAGTCTGACATCAAACTCGCCACTTGACCTTGTCTGCATCGACTTTCTTCACCTTGAAACCAGCCGTGGTGGCTATGAGTACATCCTGGTTGTAATTGACCACTTCACTAGGTTTGCTACAGCATACCCAACCAGAAATAAGGCAGGCAAAACTGCAGCAGAAAAGATTTTTAATGACTTTGTTCCCCGCTTTGGATACCCGGCCAAAATCCATCATGATCAGGGCCGTGAGTTTGAAAATGAGTTGTTCAGGTCTCTCAGACAGCTTTCTGGGGTGAGCCACTCCAGGACTTCTCCTTACCACCCACAAGGCAATCCAGCGGAGAGGTTCAATCGGACCCTACTACAGATGCTCCGAACACTTGGTGAAAAAGAAAAAGAGAACTGGAAGGAACACCTACTTCCGGTCATTCATGCTTACAATTGTACCAAGCATGAGTCAACGGGTTATTCCCCATACTACCTGTTGTATGGTCGCCACCCGCGACTCCCTATCGACCTTCTCTTTGGGTTGGTAGCAAAAGAAGAGACAGACACACCAAGAGGGTATGCAGAGAAGTGGGCGAAGACAATGACTGAAGCATACAAGATAGCTAATGCTAACAGCCAACTGTCCAGTGCAAAGAGCAAACAACATTATGACAAGAAAAACAGAGGTGTGACTCTCCAGCCTGGAGACAGGGTTCTTGTCCGCAACGTAGCTGAAAGAGGCGGTCCCTGCAAGCTAAAGCCATATTGGGAAAATACGATCTACATTGTCAGAGAACAACTTGGTGATAATCCAGTTTACAAGGTGAGCCCAGAGAGAGGAGGAAATCGTCTGAGAACCCTTCACAGAAACTTGTTGCTCCAAGTAAACGACCTGCCTGTTGAGTTACCACCCAAGGATGCACCTGTTAAGTCAAAAAGAGAAAGAAGGATCCTGACAAAGCCATCAAAAACAACTGAACAGACACCGGATTATCCTGAAAGCGACTCAGAGGAGGATGAGAGACCACGGTATTGGCTGCGCATACCAAGGGAAATCTCAAATGCAGAGAACACCTTAAATCAGCAAACGGTCACCTGTAAAGCACAAACCCATCCTGATCAGGCAAGACCTCTTTCTAGAGAGACGACTTCAGTTGAGTATGTACCTGAGAAGGAAAACATTATTGGTGAGGATGTTGAGGGACGAACTGAGGATGCAATGGGCGAGCAACAACCACAGCTGTGTGATGAGGTAGAGTTGCCTCAGACCGAAAACCCTGACAGGGAGTTAAAGGAGGCCAACACCCAGCCCACACTGAGGAGGTCTGCGAGGGAAAAGCGCCCTGGCCAGATGTTCACTTACACTTCCCTTGGTCAACCAACCTATCAGCCACGCATCACTGTGAGTGCAGTAGAGGCCCAGCCCACCGTTTATACTTACCAACATCCCCAGTCTTACTTCCGCTCATTCCAGACAACACCCATCATCCTACCTGCCTATATACCCGCCACATATCCTATTCATTGTTATTAAATTGTAAAATACATGGGATGAGCTTTTATTGACATTCTTTAAATGTTTGAATTGATAGATTTGTTGATATTTTACATACTGAGAGTTTGTGCAGCTAAATGCAGTTTAATTTAAAGCAAGTGTCGGGAGCCACTTCTGTTTGTGGGGGAGTATGTGGTACACCACAAAAATTCACAAAAATTGTGAATTAAATATGCATCCAATTTTATTTAATTAAACATGCATCTTATTAACAGAACAGCCAAAATTAGGCTTCTGTGCCCTTAATATACCTGACGGGAGAACATGAGAGTATGTGGTGGTAACGCGGAACTGTGTACACAAGAAAAACTTTGTTCCGGGTTGTTTTGTCGGTGAGCACTTCCGCCCGCCTTTCAGACGCAACCTGGACGACAGACTGTCTACGTGTTCCTGCTTGCTGCTCATCCTTACCTCTCTGTTAACAGGTCAGTAGTTGGTCTAAGATTAATTATTGCTGCTGAAAGTCACATGTCCTATGTGCAAGGATTGTGAAGGGACTCGAATGTTACTTTGTTATTGTCAGAGGGACTTTGATATGTTAAAAACTCCGCTGTCTTGGGCGGGAGGCACGAACACCGCAGCGTCGCGGGTGTTTGGGTTTTTTTTACCTGAGCGCTGCCTTGCAGGCACAACGCTAGACTTTTATTTCATTGATATATTTGGGGCTCCCGCACACCGTAGGTTTGGAAAGAGTTATAAGCTGCACTTGTTAATAAGAAGATAAATGTGGGACTTAATGAAGTTAATGTCAAAACTGTATTGTTAGTTATTGATCCCAAATGTCTTTGTTTGAAGATATTTCACTAAGTGGCCCTTGTGTTCCTAAGTGTACAGTCCAGATAAATTATTAGCTTTTAGATGCTTCAGTTACAATAAGTTGTACTATGAAATCATAGTAGCTTTCATACACTTATGGCAGAAAGTGTACTGCAGTGACCATTTTCGCTGAGAATATGAATGGATGTGAATATGGAAATAGGAATGCTAAATTATTATGATTATTGAACTGGACATGTTTATGTACCTTGGTATGTGCTAATATAGCCATGGACATTTAAAGGATTACACATTCTGGTGATATAGTTGTTAAATAAAGAGACGCAACCTGGACGACAGACTGTCTACGTGTTCCTGCTTGCTGCTCATCCTTACCTCTCTGTTAACAGAGAATCTCTTTGTTGCTGTGGTACCATACCTGGGACCCGTAACACTTTTATTAAGTTTGAGTCCCTTCATGCCAAAATTGACCATGTCATCAAGCGTATCGAGGATGTAGCTGCTGCCAAGGAGACGCTCGCCTCCGCGCAAGCCGAGGCAGAGCTTCATATCTCCAGCTTAGATGACGACATAACTCTGCTAAAGCAACAAGTTGACTAAAGCAAATGCGCAGCTATCGGACAAGATTGTGGACATGGAGAGCAATTTGAGGTGCGATAATATTAGGCTGCTAAACCTAAAGGAGTTTGTAGAAGGAGATGACCCGATTTCCTCTTTGAAAAGTTTATCCCAACGCTTTAGTTGGGATAAACTCGCTAACATCTCCATAGAGGAGATATCCATAAAGGTCACCACAGCGCTTTATTCTACACACCTAAAGACCACTGATCAGACCAGGGATCTGGGAGTAGGGATGGACCACTGTCACCTCAAGAATACATGACGGTAAAAGACGTCATGTCACAGCAGGACCTGGAAAAACTAGTCCAGGCTTTCATCTTTGGTCTGCTTTACTGTAACAGGGTCTTCATGGGTCCTCCAGATCTCCTGCAGCTCTTTCAGAACTCTGCTGCTCCTCCAGTCCTCACTGAGACCATGAAAGTGGACCACATCAGTCCAGTTCTGAGGTCTTTAAACTGGCTGCCTGTCCGTCAGAGGACAGACTTTAAAGTTCTGTTGCTGGTCTACTACAACCAAGCCGTGCGCTCCTGTTTCTCAACGTTTAGGCACCACTACCGAAGCCACGGAGAGACATAAATGTCAACATCTTGCAGAAGCTGGAGGTGATGTGAGGTCGGGGGATGAGAAACAGAACGACACATAATTCTGTTTTGTTATTGATGCTGATAAGTTACAAGCATGTCCCCCATGTATTTTCTACCAAGCTACTGCTAACGGCTAATGTCATGGTGTGACTAAAGGGAGAACATCAAACCCCGTCCCCCTTGACAAATCAGCTGAATTCAATAATGAAACATTAAAAAAGAAAAAAAAAGCAAACACAATGATCCAGCAACACTGAACTGAAACCGAGGCTATAAATACAAGATGCAGGTGAACTGAATCAGCTAGTTGAGTCCAGATGGAAACTATGAACGGGAACGAAGGCTACAGAGGAAACAAAACACAACAGTACAAAATAACGGGGACGTAGAACTAAAAGCCCACAATAAACACAAACCATGACACTGTAGGCTGACCAACAGATTAGCATCTCTGCTGTTTCATACAGCAAGTAATGCGACTCAAACGGGAGGATGCAGTAGCTGCTGGACAACCTGCCCTGTTTCTAACATAAATAAACTTCATTGTTAGACTGAATGAACTTAATGTCCAGCAGACAGCTGCAGCCTCCACCTCAGTTCCCTGTTTCTTCCTCCCTCTCACAGGGCAGAGTATGGCTGATCCTCCATTTCAATGTTAAACAGCAAGTTGAAAGATCAACGGTCGTATTTGCTTGTTTCTCCTCCAACAATGCTGGGATTCACAGCTAAAATGAGTACGGCCAACAAGTTTGTCCCCTTTCAGACACCGTACACCATTTTCTTTCTGTTGGTTGTCCCGATGCCTCTCTATTTATAAATAACTCCTTTTAAGCTACAAGGAGCTTCCATTTGGATGTGATTGTGATTAGACTTCAGTAAAAGATGTATCTATAAAGTAACTTTTGATTTTTGCAAATAAAAACCTGAATTAGTTTCACACTGTTGCTTTAAATGGAGCAGTTAAAGTTCTCTAGACAACATGTCACAATCACACCGATGGGTGGATCTGGATTTAATCTCCCAACTTTCCATTGAAAGACGACAGCTCTTCCACCTGAGCTACAGCCACTATGTATCTTATATCTTATATTTACTCAACTAACTTTATTTCTAAATAAAGTTTAACTTTAACACAACGCCAGCTGTGACAAAGCGCTGAACAAAGAAGTAAGACGTTAAAATGTGTAGAGATCTGAATAATAGTAGTCAAAGGAATAAAGGATAAAACAACAAAAGCAATCATAAAGTAAAAGTAATAAAAACATTAAAACTGGGTGAAATGTCAGGTCATATAAATTGGTCTTTAAACATCATCAGTGATGCGGATTCTCTAACCTGCAGTGGCAAAGAATTCCATAGTTTTGGAGCAGTGACCAGAAACGCTCCGTTCCCTCTGAGCTTCCATCGGACCTCGGTACCTCCAGAAGAAGCTGATCTGAGGCGAATATAACTGAATAAAGGGGATAAAAGATTTGCATGTGATTGTGTTGTGTTTTCATTTACCTTTTACATCCCAACTTCACTGAAAGAGAGGTTGAATGATGCCGAATGATGCATGCAGAAGTTTAGCTGACCTGCTGATGTAATCGGTGATGCAGTGTGAAGGATGCTGAGGGATCGTCTCGATTCCCCATATCCGACACGTAAACAGAATCCGAACCAACATTTAAGCTCCACAGTTCCCACAAAATCTGCTAAAAATCCTCTTCACAGCAATAAAAACACAGATTTTTGCTGAGGTATGAGATCCAGTGTCCCGTGTGGGGGTGTGTGTAGGGAATGCTGTCAGGATGGATGGAAGTGAAGCTGGATGTGACGTCTCCATCAGCAGACGTAAACAGGCTAATAACCTGAAAATTCAGATATCTTCAGGTTATATTATGGCCATATTTAGCTGGTACCCTGCCAGGAGATGCTTGTGTTGTTAAATCTCTGGAGAACGTGCTGCCAGGATCCAGAAATCTCACACAAGGTGAATTTCCTCCTGAACGGGATTTGCATTCATCTTGGAGCCAGCCCTCTGCATCTGTCTGCCGCTCTCCTCCTCCTCTCTGCTCACACATCCTGCAAATTAATGCTGCAAAATTCCCAGTAAAGCTGCTCTTCTTCACATATTTTTCTGTGTCTTGTGGCAGATTGTGGCTGAAAAGCAGCCCGTTGAGACGGCGTATCAACCCACCGCTCTGATTCGTATTCAGGTTTTTTCATAAACAGCTTCATGTGACAAAACAACCGTCCACAGAAGTTAAAAAAAACTCCTCTGTTGGAAATATCAGAACGTCTCAAATGTTTTATGACTCAGTTTCCAGCCTCTACAAAGATCTCTGCAAACCAGCGATGAATCGGTCATCAGAAGAACGTTCTGCATCTCAGGCGTCTTCAGCCCCTTTTAGATGTAAAATCTTTGGTTTTTTAATTTTATGAGTTTCAAAAAAGAAAAAAAACAAACTATAATAGTGTAAAAACTACACACTACCTGGTTTAAAAAGTAATGTTGCAACACCCCCCCCCCTTGTAATGGTTTAATCTATTGATCTACTTTCCTCGACTCAGACAGGGAGAAATCTCAGCGCTCTCTGCTGAATGATTCGCTGTCTGAGTTGTTGAACCGTGATAGTAGTCTAAGTGGTTTTAACCAGGATTGTTGCACAATGTTTAACTTCTACTTCATACCAACACATTTTTATGATGACCAGTCCTCCTGATTGCTCCTGTGCCTAAACTGAGGTTACTCTTTATGTGTGTTGAGGTAGGAAATAGCCGATGTTTTTCTATCTAACGTTACAGGTGTTAAGTACCACTGTCCTGAGAAGCTAGTTGCTGCACGTGTTTAGAAAAGACAACGTGCTAATGATGGCAAGCTAACTGGATGCCCATTAACATTATAAATCCCGCATTATAAATCTTTTGATATTACACACAGTAGATGGTGGGATTTTCAAATCCTTCACAGTTTTATTTTAAACATTTTTTCTGCAATTGTTTCACTTTTTAAAGACTATATTCAATTCAATTCAGCTTTATTTGTATAGCTCCACTTCCCAACAATGTTGTCCCAGGACACTTTACATACACTATATTTCAAGCCAATCCTACAATCATACATATCCTATAATAGAAACCAACTGATTGCATCGAGTCATGACTTGGATCCAAGTTGATGTTGCTGCCATCAGATTCACAACCGGCTCATATTTTCCATCAAACGCTGAAATGTCTTAACATCATACTTATCGTCTACTGGAAATAAAATGTTTAGATGTGGACATAACTGCATTGTGTTTCATTTACCTTGTGGAATCCCAGTAGTAAATTTAGACTACATGATGTATTTAATGTCTCATGGATTTAATTTCTGTTCATTGGTTGGAGTAATTGGTCATTTGTAGCAACAGACGAGCCTTTAAATAACAGCTGTGTTGCTTCTGCCATGCAAAACAAAGTCACTTGTCTAAAACAAGCTGCTATGTTGGCTCTATTTATCATCATCAGTCTTCTAACAGCAAGACGAGGGGGGAGCGAAGGAAGGAGGAAGAGACGAGGTGATGGAGAAGAACAGGCAAAAGTAAATTAAAGCTGCATGGGACGGCCATTAGCATTCTGCCAGCAGTGTTTAACGGTGACAAGACGAGCTGTTGTGTGTGTCATTATGTTATTAGCGCTTTTTAATACACATCCGCGCGCAGTCATTTAATTCTTGCAGCGTTTCCCGTCCCAGTGATGGCTCGCTGATTGCTGCACTCAGCCGTTTTATTAGGCCTAATTAAATTACAGTTATTTTGGTCCCGCCATCAGCCATGAGCTGAGCCTTTCTGTGGATCTGATGGAGCATGCTGGTAATCTGTGTGTGTGTGTGTGTGTGTGTCGTCTTCAGCGTGTGAATTTCTTTCTTCAACTAATGTATAAGATATATAAAGTTAACCACATGAGAAAAACCTCTGAATTATTAGATTTACAAGAAGAGCAGCTGAAATGTAATTAGGAGCGCGTAGAGTTGCAGAGCTCTCCTCTCCGGGTGTCATCCATCATAATGACTTCATGCAGCATCAATAGAAAGGAAGAGTGTGTGCTCGCATCGTGTGTTTGTTTTATTACCGTTCAGTCAGAGTAGTTTCTCTGTGTGAGAGCGCTGCAGGGATGCCCCATCACCGCTCACCATCTCCCTCTTCCTCCCCTTGTTTCTGGAACCTTTCCATCTCTTATCTGCCCCAACGTCTTCCTCTCAAACTGGTCCTCCTCAACGCACACCCTTCTCTCCTCGTCTCCCACCTGCTGACCAGCTTTCTCCACATGTCTCGACTTTCGCTTCTCTGCCCTCACGCCAGGAGTCCGAAGCCAAGGGAATGGTTGAACTTAGTTAACGTGTTCAGAATGAAGGTTGGAGCCTCATTAAGACTCGGATCAGCAGAAGGTTTTTCTCTAAGACATTTAGACTGAATGGAAAAGTATTATGTTTCAAACAAAACAAGATCCCAATGGCTACGGTTACATGATGCTTTTTTATTCAGAATTAATCATTCAGAATTAACGTATTCTCCTACGTGTTTACATGGAAATAATAACTCCGAATAAACGTTTACATGAAACACGTCCTCACCATAGTATATGAAAGATGGACAGATCCTCCGGCGGTAAAAAGTGAAGCCTATGCGGAAGTACATAAAACTGCAGTTCCCTCTTCATCCACTAGGGGCTGCAAAACAGAGCAAATCTCCATAGACTCCCATGTTAAAGAGACCAACTTCACAGCAGAAATAAACATGTTTACAGCCTGGTTCAAAAATCAATTTTAGGTTTAATAGATCAGGTTTACCTTCATGACAACTGTGGGGGGAGTGAATTTTTTTCTAACTCACCCGTTTAAAAGTAATTTAATCTCAAAGTTTGGCATATTTAGGGGCGTGTCCTTTTGATTGACAGGTAGCCGATCTCCCGCTTCAAGTAAGAAGAACGTAGAACAACCGCGGTTTTTAGCCAGTTAACAACGTGACTTAGCTTTAGCCCGCTTACCTCCGTTAGCTGGTTAGCTCCTGTTAGCTCCAGGTTAGCTCGGTTAGCTCTTAGCTACAGAAAGCTCTGAGTTTGCTCGATGTTGATCATCCACCATGACGCTCACAGCCCCCCTCTCAGCTCCTCCTCTTTGCCCATATTTGTATTTTCCAGGCAAGACAACGCGCATGCCCCTGCCAAGATCTGGATGGTAGGAACCGCCCACCGAGCTTCAATTCAGCTCTTCAGAAACCTACGGGTGACGTCACGGAGGCTCCGCCCATCTCTTTATATACAGTCTATGGTCTCTTTGAAGCGGCGGGTTGGGAAGGGTTCTGATTGGACAGAGGGTGCACGTGACGTATGACATATACAGAAATTAACAAAGTTGGCTCCCTGCTTCTCGTCTTTTCAGTCGTAACTTATAAAAACTACATAATAAGAACCAGTTTTGCCGCTATTTTTATTATAAATGTGAAGTAGCAGCTCAACACCAGCATACTACTTCACTTTCTGCAGCAACTGGGAAGGAGAAGAAAGACAGACCACCGAACACGGGAGGTAAAACAACGCGCGTCATCGGGACAGGACAAGGTAGCGAGCATGCTCAGAACGACTGGAATTAAATTAGAGCGGAACGAAGGTTTACATGACAGAGGAATGAAATAGTTCGGAATTAAAATGCGGTATTAAGTTTAATTCCAAATAGAAATTTGCATTAGGAATTAAGTGTTTACATGGACGTTCTTCATCAGATTAAAGCGGAATTAACTTTTATTCAGAATTAAACAGGAATTAAAACTCCCATGTAAACATAGCAACTGACATAAACTGTGGGTTAAATTAGTCTCCCGCTCCACGACATACCAAAGATGGTGGAATGCAGCAGTGTCCAGCTCCGAGGTCCACCATCCTGCAGGTCTTCCATGTGTCTCTGCACCAACACATCTGACTCAAACTAACCAGTCACTGTGCAGAACGTTATAGGCTGATGGATCCATTTCATGTGAGCCAGGTGTGTTGGAGCAGGGACACATTGAAAACCTGCAGGACAGTCTTGAGGACCGACCTTAAGATTGTGTGCAAGTGTTGGAACAATGTAAACCAGCATTTAGAGATCAATTTAACAACATTCAGCCACATAAAAAGTTAAACTGGTGTCTTTACTGCAGGTCCCCCAGCTTTCCCTCCCAGCTCAGAGCAGAATCACACCTCCCATTTGTTCAGAAGTAACGAAGATAATTGGTTTATTTGTCCAGACGCTGCTTTCCATCCGGGGTTGCCGAGGTGATTGCTGCGAAGCATCACAGAGTCGTTCATTAAAATCATCCTGATTGTTTTGACACAAACAAACATAAAATATTTAAAGTAAAACCTTGGATATAAAATCTTGTATTGACTTTATATCCACGGATAAATGTCACACAAGTCCACCTTCCCACACCGCTGAGAGCGCCGTGTGTGTCCGTCCCTGCTTGGAGACAAATCCTACATTCATCACATGCATGCAGACACACACTTCTGACCAGGGGTTTGCCAATGAAACGCAGACGGAAGGTAATTAAACAGGGATCAGGCTGCTCTTTATCAAGGGCTCTTCACTGCTGGGCTAAATTAACCTCTGCCCACACACACACACACACACACACACACACACACAGACAGACACATTTAGATGCATACATGAGTATATAGAAAAGCTCATAAATGAGTAGAAACACGCATGTTTCGTGAGGAAATCATGGCTGAGTGAAGATTGGCTTCTGGCTTTTATTTAATAACCTGCTGAACAGAAATGTCTCCGTCTGTCACATGAACATGGCATGCAGCCATAGCGGAGACCTCTGCTAGACTTCCTCGCCGTTTAACATCTGTTCTGCATCGCTTTATCACAGTTGACAACAGGGGTGGGAAAATAAATAGAAAAATAAAAAAATCTTTTTTTTTGTTAAAAAAAAAATCTTTTTTTTTTTCAAATAAATAAATAAAATTAATCTACTGTAAAATTTTTGTCATTTTTATTGTTTTTATTGATCTTTATACTTATACAGCAGAATGATGGTCTGGCTACTCTGTTGTTTTGTCCTAATTAAAATCAAGAAAAACAACAAGTTTTATACATTTTTTGGGGGGGGGGTTTTAATCTACAAAAATCAGCAATATCAAAGAATTATGAGAATCGCAATTTACCAGCAGTGCAGACGAAGCTCCTCGTGGAGGATGGAGGGACCAATCGTTCTTTTGGCCGCCAGAGCAAGAACAAAGTTCTGGCTTCTTGTGGAAGTTGGAACAAGCTTTACGCATCTAAACAAATCTTGCAAGCGTTCCCTTCACTACAACTCATAAAGTACTCAAATGTACCTTACAGAAAAAACACATGTACCCCACATGTGCAAACATGTGAACCACATGTAGATCGCATGCAGATCACATGTGAATCACACGTGTTTAAAATGTGGTTTACATGTGATTCAGGATACTATTGGAGGGAGAGAGGGAAAAGAAGAGAGTGAGGTTACAGAGCAAAGGTCAAAGGTGAAAGTTAACAACAGACCTTTACTGTCTGGAGGGAGCTCAGAGAGGAGACAGGATGCAGAGTTAGCTCTCAGTGTGTTGCTTTCAGTCAGCACTTTACGTTTGGTTGTAGTCAAGTTATTGAAACATGAAGGTTTTCATAAACTCCTCCTGAAGAGGCTCAACATATGTTACCATGGCGATCTCGCTGAAGAGATCTGAAAGCTTTGACTTAAAGAAGCATGATGTAAGTTTCCAACCTTAAACTGCACATCCCGGACTTGTTTCATGGCACAGTGACATCTCTCATGTGCATTTCTGGATCTGGTGCTGTCCAGCAGTGTTCCGAGGTTGAAAAAGCAAACTAAACGTTTTCCATTCAGGATACCGTGTGATGTGGCAACCGAGCTAACACGTACTAACACGTCGGCCATTTTGAATCTGCACCATGATCAATTCATCAAAGAAACACACGAAGACATCAACGGAGGAAGAGAGGAAAAGGGAGAGAGAAAGGACAGAAGAAGAGTTGGGATAAGAGTATTTTACTGACTGGAGAGATCTCACAGAACTGGTAGGATGCAAGATGGCTGCTGGAATATGGCTCGGCGGACAACATCACTCTCCTGCATCGGTTACACATGTAACACATGCCAACAAGGAGATTAAAATGATCCTCATTGCTGCATTAATGTGACAGAAGCTCTGGAAACATTTTGTCCGCCCAGCTGAACAACAGTCTTTGCTGCTGCTGCTGTGGTTTGTCGTGTCCAGGTGGGTCCGGATCAGAGAGCTCTGCTTGTCTGAGCAGCTGTTCGGCCACCTGCAGAGGTGAGACGGGTGACATGCAGGGGAAAGGAAACACAAAAGGATGATGACGTGGGAAAAAATGTATGAAAAAAGCTTTTTGATGTCATCATATAGACTGAGGAAACAGGTACTGTTGTCTGGTTTCTGGTGGGAAACCAGTTTGACATCAATTCTGACATTTGTTTCCTCCTTTTTATGAAAATTAATGTAATTTACTCAAAACAAAACCATTCTTTTCTCTGTGTGGCAATGAAAGCCTTCTTACCAGCTCCATCCCAGTAAGGTTTGGCAATCTCACTGTCAAAGAAAAGAAGACTTGAAACAGACTGGTTTGCTCTGTTTAAAGAATAGACAGCGACCTACAGCTTCTGGAGGACATTTATAAATCCAGACTTTACAGATCATTAATGATCCCGCTGGCCATCCTGCTACTGAGTTGTTGTTGTGCTACCTGCCCTCAGGTAGACGATACCACGCTATTAAATGCACTACATAACGGCACACAAAAAGTTTCAGACATGCACCTCGTTACTATTTAAGTTATTGTTTTAGCTACCTTTTAAGTGTTGCTTTTCATTTATTTATTTATTGACATTATTTTCTACTCTATGTTAGGATGTCTTTACGTGCATTGTATGTTTGTCTAATGTGCTCTTACTGCTGCTTTCCAATGTGGTTTTAATCCTGCTAATGGCAAATAAACTGAACTGAACACGACTACATGTAATTATGCACAGAAAGAGAGCAAATTGAAGATATTGTGCGCTCTATATGAACTAATTCAACTGTTAAACACTTAAACGCCTAACCTAAGAAAAAATGGGGGCAAGTCAAAGTATTTCTTTTAAACTCACTTTTAGTTTCAAAGTCTTGACAGCCGTGACATGCCGTCCTGTTAAAGGAACCTTAAATGGCTTTTGTTGTGACTTAATGCTGCGTAGAAAACCAGATCAAATTCAATTGAGTTGACCCTCTAATGATGGGCGTCTGTCTCATTGGGGGGTGGGGGAAACACTCTAAAGTCTTTATTTGACCCTTTAACAAAATGTAAAAAAAAAAAAAGACAAAAGCTATTTACTATTTATTTTATTTATTTACCCTCGAGTATGGATGATTGATAACCATCAAACTCGAAGCAGTCTGTAGCTAAGAGCTAACCGGAGCTAAGGGGAGCGAATCATATGGGCTAAAGCTAATTCATGCTAAATCCACCATTGTGCTGCAGTCTGCTGGATGTCTGTCAATCAAAAGAACACACCTCAAACATCTGACACGTATTTGTTATGACCCCCCTATCCCCCCCTCTAAAGGTGAATTGGATTCATATGAAACTGAAGTTGGGACTCCATGGGGATTGGCTCCTGTTTGGAGCCCCTAGTGGATGAGGAAGGAACTGCAGTTTTTTAAATGCCAGAGATTGTCGTTTAAAGCAAAATCATTTATCATGAATAAATATAAGTCTCCTTAACAGTACCAAATATGATAATTATACAGTATTAAAAGATTAAAGTGAGAAAAAGTTATGACAAGCTTGGTAATATGCTTACAGGTAAGAAATAAGCTGACTTGGATCTCTTTGGGTTTATTTATTAACAGCTTACGAACAAGAGCTGCTGTTTCAGCCACAACTTACACTGAACTGACTCACGCGGTCTCCCCCTCAAAACATTACAATTTCCGCTTCCGCTCCCCAGAGTTTACCCATCACAACGTAAGTCTCACATACTGTAAAAATAACCCCTCATGCACAGAACAGCAGATCACAAAAGGCAAATAAGAACAATAACACTACAGCTATTACAATATGTTTCTAACACAGTTCAATGCATTTATATGGAGATTTTACTAAATGACAGCCATGTTAAGTGTTTATGCTTCATTTAAACCCAGCTGTTACTTATTAAATGGCTTTGTTTGACCTATTAACTTCCTAACAATCAACCCAGTCAGGCACTCTCAGGTTATGTTAGGAAGAGACTGCAGATCAGTGACAGGTAATGGCAGCACAACTGGAATAAATCCTCCTGAAAAGTCCCTCACATAAGTCCAAGTGATATGGAGATGAATAATTAAACAGTCGTCCCTGCCAGGATTAAAAGGTGGTTGTGAGAAGATCAAAAGACATAAGTACACCTGCTTGAGAGCTTAGCGTCGTTAAGAGGGTTATTTATTCATAATTTGGTTTTAATGCAAAGCACGTACGTTACTGTGGGGTCATTTTCAAGTAGTTATTGTACACAATTAGTGTTTATGCTGTGAAACAAGACTGTTTTTATGAAAATGATTCTGAGATCCAAGTTAAACCACTTCATACCAGACCATGTGCTTCTATTGTGGATCGATCGGGTGCTCCAGTTGTTGGAGGTGGTGACTACATGGGTCTGAAATGGGCATCTTATCTCAGAAAAACACATAAACAAGCCCATATTTGGGCAATTTTCATTAAGCAAATATGAAGCCATGGAGAATCATCCCAATTCACAAATCCAAGGAAGCTGTCTGCTCTCTGATTGTACAGTTTCATTATTCACCACCCAATCACATAGATGTATAAAAAGCAGTGGGATCGAAGTCACAAGTCACAAATTTTTTGCTGCTAAATTAGTGACTTTGTTGCTTTATTTACCAAGTTTTCAGACACTTTTTATTTTCCGAAAAGCAATTGATAACAAGTTTAGCAACTTTTCCTGCTGTTGGAGGATTTTAAAGACGGACATGAAATCACCTATCTTTTATTTATCTTTTTAGCTGCATATGGCCCTCCCACATCCAAAAGCAGTCAGAAGAGGCTTTGTCCTGCGACAGCAGCGGGCCCACCTCCCAGCTGCAGTCAGAGCAGGAGATGATCCCCACTGGTCCGTCACCAGACCGAGAATGAAACACGCAAAGCTGCTATTGGCTGATTACGTCCTGCTTACCTTCAAATAATAATGTGTATGAACAAATAGTGTGAACAAAAACACTTTAAAAGTGAGAAGTACTGTAACATGTTGCAGAGTCATAATTAAAAACAAAAGTAAACTTCATAAAAACTTATATATATATATATATATATATATATATAATGAACTATATATAGCTTGATTATGCAAATTAGGTGATGATGTCATTAGAACTATTGGGGCAGCCAATAGCTACTTTTCTTACAAAGGACTTGGCAACACAGGTCAAGTAAGTCTCAAGTCAAGTTACAAGTCCTGAACACTGAGTTGTAAGTCAAAGCCATGATGTCTTCATAAAATACAGTTTTTTGATTAAATAAAAAAGATTATAATATTAAGTTAACAAAAACATATATTTTTCATTTTGCTTGTTTATTTAAACATCTGAAAATTCAAGGGAGTTTAAAAAAACACTCCAGTAAAACATTAACACGGATTATATTAATTCCATTTTTCTTCAGTCATGTATTTAACTAACTACATGAAACAGGAAATACTGAGTACGTTTTTTAGGCCTGAAGATAACGACCTCAGTCTTGTCTGAGTTTATAAGGAGAAAACTTAGAGTCATCCAGGTCTTGATGTAAGACATCTTGGTATTCTGACAAACTGACTGGTTATACCAGGCTTCATGGAGACATAAATCGGAGTATCATCTGCATAGCAATGAAATTTTACACCATGCTGTCTGATTATATTACATAAGGAAAGTATGTATAGCGTGGAAAGTACAGAAGTACAGAACCCTGAGGAACTCCATGACTTACTCTGGTATATGAGGAGGACTTGTCATTTACATTAACAAACGGTTATCTATCAGATAAATGTGACTGGAACCAGTCTAATGGTCCCTTTAATCCCAGTAACGTGTTCCAGCCTCTGTAGCAGAATGTTGTGATCAGTGGTGTCGAATGCAGCACTGAGGTATAACAGGGTCAGACCAGACAGGAGCCTTTTATCTGAGACCACGAGAAAATCATTCGTGACTTCCTGCCGGTCTGTCTCTTTGCTATGATGCTAAATCTTGACGGAAACTTGTCAGATTGTTTCTGCTCAAACGGAAATACAGTTGGGTTGAAACTGTTTTCTCAAGAATTTTAGACAAGAAGGGGATGTTGGATATCGGTCTATAATTAGCTAAAACTCCTGGATCGAAGGACAATGCAGCAGTTAACATTAGCCTAGCATGGCTAATGTTAGCCTAGCATAGCTACTGTTAGGCTAGCATGGCTAATGTTAGCCTAGCATGACTAATGTTAGCCCAGCGTAGCTACTGTTAGCCTAGCATGGCTAATGTTAGCCTAGCATAGCTACTGTTAGCCTAGCATGGCTAATGTTATTGTGCTATGACACTGAAGTCTGTGGTGGTTATACAGAATAAATTAAGTAAATACATTATTTAAGGAGTTTATGTAAAATTTATTTACTTATTTATCTTTCATTTGTGCATAAATTAGCAAATATTGACTTTCAAGCTTATTCAAATAATACAAACGCAGTTGTGCTTCATAAACTGTATTTACAGTTGTTATTCCACCTGTATCAAAAAACACAGAAATGACATAAAATTCTATATATTTATTTAAAAGGACAGTTTTAATGCATTATTGTTCAAATCTGTGTTTGATTTGTTTTCTTGACTAAGTGTAAAAAAATATTGATATTTTCCTTCCTCTAATGAATGTACTGATTAAAAGTGAAAATAATCTTCAAACAAAGGCAAACAGAAGTGTTTTAATGATCGAGGACTAAGTTTGTCTTGTAGCGCCTTGTTCAATGTTCTAATTAATTCACAGAAATGTGCCAATAAATTAAATTTCTATTATTTAAAAAAACAAAGCCTCCTCAGATTAAGTGAGATTATCACACAGCAAAACGTCTGACCTGATGTATAAGTATGTTATTCAGAGCAGATATGTTTAAGCAGCGCTGGGGACTCGAGAAACTCTGCAGATAATCATGTAAAAGTCTTTGATGTGAATAACTGGCATGTTGGAGCCTCTCATGTCGTCCCCCTGGTGGGCATCTAAACTAGGACGTCTCTCATTATTTACAGATCCAGAAAGATGAAGCCTTTCTGGTGGATATTATTCCGGGAAATGCAGACATGTTGCAGCTTGTGGTGTTACTCATCCATCATGAGTCGTCAGTCCAGCAGGTAATCAGCTGCACACGTGTAAACCACATGAAACACAGGGTGCACACCAACTTCAAGGACATGTGAAATGGCATTTGGGTTGAGGAAATGTGTATTATTTAAACCTCAGAAATTGCTACTTGACATGATACTGGGAGGAATTCCAGACATAACAACACATGGAAGTGAAATCTGAACACACCAGTGGATGATCTCATTAACCATGGCAACATAAAAGATGTATAGAGGTATGAGGATGGTGACGTATGACAATGTTTGACATGGATATCTCCGTTTACATGCGTGGAGCAGAAATGGACCTCTAAAGGGCCAATGATGTCTGTTGGCCCCTTGTCCTCGTTCCCTGTCTTCAGGGCCGGATTAAAAGGGCGCAGGGCCCTGGGCCCAAAGTGTTCCAGGGGCCCCTTCCCCACCGCAACGTTGTGAAAATTGTGAATGATACACTGTAAAAAGACATTTCTAACATCTCTCAGCCAGTGGTACCAAATAGCAAAACACTAGACACAGTTCAAGTTCAAGTTCAAGTTTATTTATAAAGCACGTTTCTACAGAAGCAGCTGCCCAAAGTGCTGAACAGTAAAGCAACAAACAACAACAATGCACAATTTAAAATAAACAATGCACATTAAAAAATAAATAAAATCTGGACACAAATAAAAATCTAAAAATAAAAGTAAAAAAAAAATCAAAATACACAATGAAAAAGCTCAGGTATGACCAAATGCCGGCGCAAAGAAGTGGGTTTTAAGGAAAGACTTAAAATCAGAGACAGATTAAGCAGCTCTGATGTGAAGGGGAAGGCTATTCCACATCTTAGGAGCAGCAACAGAAAAGGCTCCATCATCCCTGGATTTAATCTGGCCAAAGGGACCTGAAAGTAGAACTATCATGTGCATTTCAGGCTAATTTATTTTTTATTTCTGAGACCAGAAGGGCTGGGATTGATTGAGTTATTGTCACAAATGGCTTTATTTACTTCAGACCGACCCTCTCCGTAGGCTGTCAGATCAGCCTGCGGGCAAAACGAGTGGATTGAGACTCTTCCGCATTAAGCCCCGCCTCCCGCCACTGCACTACATTGGGAGCGCGCACCGCACCTGCTTTCACTGTCATTGTAACATCTCATAAACAAAAGGATTAGGCTGATATGAACTCAATAAAAACACAAACTACAATGCCAACACATAGCATACAGCCTTACATGTTGGAACCTGAATCAGAGCCTGAAAACGAAGTGGAAAACAGCAACCCACAGCAACGAATGCAGCAGGATGTCTCTCTTTGGTAAACTCACCAGCCATCGTTGGAAATAACTTTATCCCACGTTTTCCACCCGCCTGATGTATTTGTACATGCCCTTGTTAACCAGTAGAAGGTAACCAATCACCGAACCTTATCCCCCGGGACGTCACAAGGATTTCCACGTAGAAAAAACTCTCTAAAACGACATGTTTTTCGTCGCCATGGAAACCGAACGGAGAGAGTGCTGGAACTCAAACTCAAACCCAAACATGCGTTTAGGTTATAAACAGTGCCGTTCACATGTCTGATGAGGATTCAACACTGTAACACTGTAGAAAGCTCAGAAAACTCCAAATACCATCATAGCACCACTTTAAGTAATAGTTGAGAAGAGGACCTAAGAGTCCTGGCTGGAGCATGTTGATGTAACAGGGCACCAAGGGCACCAAACCATTTAAGGCTTTAAAAACAATCCATAAAATCTTGTAAGTCCTAAAACTAACTGGAAGCCGGTGCAGAGAAGCGAGCATGGGGGTGATATGATCATAACGTCGTGTTGCTGTCAGCAACCGAGCTGCAGCATTTTGGACAAACTGCAGCTGGTGCAAAGTTCACTGATCAACGCCAAAATAAAGAGAGTTACAATAATCTAAACGGGACATAATGAGCAGGCGGATGACTTTTTCAAGTTGTTAATTAACTGTGTGGCCTTTATATACATTTTGTTTCACGTCCAAACTTCAGGTGTTTGCCGTACGTGGGCCCCACATGGGTCCCATTGGCTAATCCGGCCTTGCCTGTCTTCACTTTTTTCTTTTTTGTTTCTTCTAGTTTACTTTTGTCTTTCTTTGTCCCCCAAGCCTCTTTTTAATGTGTACATTCAGCTATAGAGAGAAAATAAAACTTACATTTTTAAGAGGTAGAGTCTTTTACGACTCGGGAGCCAGATCACCATTCTGCTTGCTATGATGCTGGGCAGGACAAGGAAAAGCAGAAAAATGCACTTGTTGCTTTAATTCTCAGCAGAACCGTCACAGCAGCAGTTTGGACCCAGTGGGGGCTTTTCAGAGCAGCTTTGGGACATTAATAATCAGGAATTCCAGTGGGATTCCAATCCAACTGGATTTTCTGCATCCCTGTGAGACAGGATGCCTCTGATTTAGGGAATTATTACGTCGGTGACCTGGACACTTGTTTTATATGTGAGTCAAAGGACAGATCCTGGTTAGAACCACAGAGGTTTAAACAAAGATTTCCAGGATTGAAAAAGCAAAACAGCTTTCTGTTTCTGGTTAGATTGTTTTTATTGTGCAGGAAGACCAGATAGCTGGGAGGAAGAGGAGAAAACCTTCGTGCTCAGACTGGGAGAATCATGGATCAGGCCTGTTTGGTTTTCTGGCCTGAAGGACGAGTCAACAGAAGGAAAATACAAACGGCAGATATGAAGTGAGGAGGAAAGCATGTAAAGCTATGAAAAGACAGATTAGTGATATGTGTGTTAGTCTGTATGGAAATGAGCATCAGTGTGTGTTTCTGTATGACCGCTGTGAGACTTCATCCCACGCTGAGCATTTCTGCTGAATCAGTGACTCGTCATCTCTCCGGGGAAAGTAAACACAACAAAACACACACACACACTTCTGCACACATGCATGGGAAAGATAGGAGATGCAGAGCCTGACTATAGTACAGATTTACCTCAGAAGCAGGAAGTTTCACCTCTTTTTACCAGGATGAAGCCGCCTGAAGGCCAAGACAAAGCTGCTTCATCGATGATGGAAAGGAGTGTGTTTCCTCTGCAGGCCTGAGTGGAAGGTTCCCAACGTGTAGCATGTGTTCAATATTTACACATCTGCACAGTCACACTCCCACCCTACCTTTATCCTCTTCACCCTGCCCCTCCCATTCTTGTTTACTGAAGAATATGGAAGGTAAATGTCAAGCATGTATTTCCTCCTCGTCTCTTTACCTGCGCAACGTGTCAGGGAGTCTCGGAGCTTGTTCAGTTACATCGTGCTTAAAGCTGCTCAGCATTCAGGCTGTTATTTAAACAGACAGCTTACTGAGTCCAGGTAGTTCCTGACAACTACCTGCGAAGACTTTTAGGATGTTTTACCTGCAGCAAGTAAGGCTGGAGACAGGAAAACCTCCAGGACATTAACAAGAAGAGAGATATCTGTGGTTCTTTACAGCTTAGAGAGACACATGGCTGTGAGACGCAGCAAGCATCAACAGCTGCATCTCCATCACTCCTAGCAATGCACAAATCATAAATATCACAATAAAACTCTGGTAATGGAAATAACTAAGTTTATAAAAACCTCTCAAATGTCGCCAAGACGTTTTTAAGCTCTCGTGAGGGTTTTTTTTCTGGAAGTATATTGGAAAAGTGTAACAGAAACAGTCTCTTAGCGTGTACATGTCATCAGACGTAGCGTTCCAGTTTGAAGTGAAGATGGCGCGGTATGTACGGACGGAGGAGGGGACAAAAATACTTTAGCAGATAACTAGGGAGTAAAATATGACCTCTATTCTTGATTCTGGATGCCATCCTGCTGCCAGAGAACAATCCCCTCATCCATGATGTCCTGTGCAGGTTTATGGCTGAAATCCTGCTAAAAATGAATGCATCAGGGTCTCTACAAACACGTGACAGCAGCTCCGTTCAGCCCAGAGGAACTGGTTCTTCCCGACTACGAAGACATTTTTCCTGAAGGTTCCAGGGAAACATTTAAAGGCAATATGAGAAATATGTTTGATATGTGTTGGATTTATTTATGGTTCCACATAAGATAAAAAGTACTGAATATTAGTATAAAGTGGTACAAACGTAGCCGCAGAGGGAGAAAAAACATTTTACTTTTCTTTTTACATTTTCACATGGTTAAAAGTGAACATTTTACAGCATATTCTTGCAGCATTCTTTGTTTCTGTGGCTCTAGTGGTTCATTTCCCTTCTTATTTTGCTTCTTTAATGCCTCCTCTCATATTTCATTATATTTCTGCATTGCTTTCTATTTTCGCCTCACTGTTCATGCCTTCTTTTTGCTTTTATCTTTTCCTCAGTAGAGACCCAGTTTGTCCCTCTGTTAATAATTACCCATCTCTCCTTTCTCTCCCCATTTGTCTGTCATTTCCACTATGTCTTCATTTCCCTCTCCTCCTCCTTCTCTTTTAATGTATTTCTCTCTGAAACCCTGGCCAATCTCAGACTCTTCACCTTTTTTTCTGCATGTACATAAAATTATCTCCAGCTCTGCTGGCAGACATGTCTGCGCTCAGCCTCTGAGAACCAGTCGGACTTTATTTCTGGTTTTTAATATAATGGAAAGGCCGACATCTAGAGAATAACACAGGCTCCGAGCTTATAGCACGTCAGATCAGGGCAATTTGATTCTGACAGGTTTTATTGGCAAAAGAGTTGCAGTGGACTGATTTTCATTGCATACATCACCTGGTGCATGACATTATTAGTATGTTTCACTTGCCATTCTGTGTATCATATTTGTACTTACATGGAAGTCTCTTTGCATGTCTTATAATTTAAACTATCTGGAAAATGACTTTCTCTGTTCACCATGGGCTCATTTGGACATAATCTTTATAGGAGGGGGGTAACCGTATAAACGAAACACATAAGAATCAAATAAAGGAAACATCTGTATGGTTTAAGTCACATTCATCTGGTAGTTTTCAGTTTAATTGTGTAAATAATCTCTGAACATACCACCTCTGTGGGGTTGTACCACAGTGTCTCTTTAAATGCCTCCTTTTACCAATTAAAGTTACTAAACAGACAATTTTACCATTTCATGCACTATATGAGCTCATTTTGAAAGTGATGGCAGCAACACATCTGTAAAAAGCTGGAACAGGAGCAGAATGCAACATGTTAAAGTCACACCACCAGTTCAAACCATTAGAAAAATGCTACATGAACCAGTTTAAGACAAACAACATTAAAGGTACATTGTGTAACTTTCCACCAACACTACACAACTTTTACATCCAGAACGCTGCGCGACGTTGCAGCAGAGTTTCGCTTCACGGTATGATAAGGAACTGTCTGTTTTGAACACGCAACGCTGCTGATTCAGCAAAGAACACAAGAAGATTAAAAGAGACAAAATAAGAGCCACCGTAAGATCGTCTTCTGCTGGCTGGAGAGAGCAAACAGGTCAGGTAGGAAGCAACATGGATGCCAAATTAGGCGTTGCGTGACGAAAAATGGTAAAAGTTCTTTAGTGCGTCTTTAATTTTTTGAACCAACAACATTTCAGTGTCATATTTACTTTTGCCTTCCTCAGTTACGTTCATGTGTGGCTACAGCAGCAACTGAGAGCCCACAAGTATCAATCAGTAAAGAACAACTGGTTTTCCATCCATCTTAACCTCTCAGTCCAGTTCAGGGCAGTGGGAAGCTGGAGCCTATCCCAGCAATCATTGGGTGAGAGGCAGGTACACCTGGACAGGTTCACCAGTCCATCACAGAGAGACAAACAACTATTCCTGCACACACACACTCCTAAGGACGATTTAGATCAGGAGTCTCTAAGTCCGGTTGTTGTGAGCAACCATCCTGCAGGTTTTAGTGTTTATCTGCTGTGACACACCTGACCCAAATCAATGGCTTGTTATCAAGGCGACAAGTCTTTCCATTTGAAGTGTGTTGTAGCAGGGAAACACTAAAACCTGCAGGGTGGTAGCTCATGAGGACCAGACCTGGACACCCCTCATTTAGAGTAACCATTCAACCTAACATGCTTGGTTTTGGACAGTGGGAGGAAGTACCACAGAGAAAACACAAAACAACACAGAAAAGCCACCGTTTGAGCCTCCCTCCAGCCGAGACTCCAACCAACAACCTTCTAGAAGTGAGGTCACAGTGCTAACTACTATGCTACACTGTGCGTAAATAAAGCAAAATCCATATTTTGTGTTGTAATAACGGTTCATCAGTCATGTTCGTCATGATGGTTGTATATGTATAAAATTTCCATGTTTTCCCGCTACCGGAAAACCAACACTTCCACCTTGTAGCTGCAGTTTTCCTAAAATTAACTAAAATACACACTCAATGTCCTAAAGTTGTTGGTCTGGTGAAGTGAAATAGGTTTTAATTACATCCTGATGGCGGCATCCAGTCAATCAGATCCACTGAGTTAAACCTTGTTCTCGTTTGCTGTTTGTGCCATTAATTTCCGGTCGGGTCATAACACCATCATTGTTTTCCCAGTTTGCTTCATTAATTCCAACTTTCTTCCTTTTCGTCAGCTGAGTCGCATCCTGATGGATGAGGTCAAACTATGGCGTGCCGTTTCTGACTAATTAGCAAGCAGTGACCTGGTGAAGCGGCACGGATCAAGGCCATATTTGAGAAGTTAATGTGAGCTGACAGAAACCAGTGTAATTCATTTAGACCATGATCAGTGTGTCACACCAACCTGCAGGCATAAACGCACCCAAACACCTCCAACACAAACACATGGAGACTGTCGCTGAGCAGCAAATGATACTTAACTATTTGCTGTTGTGGATTTTTCCTCTGAGGGCTAATGGCTAACATGTTAGCATGCTAGTCTGATAACTTGTCTGCAATTTTTAGCCATTAAACTTTTGTTGGTCTGTTCTGTTTAAAGGACATGGACCTCAACCACCAACTGGTCAACAAATCTGCAGTGTGGTAGTTTTTACAATGACTCTGCCTTTCATAAAAAACGTTTTCATTTTTGCTTTGTTCCTAGATGAGAACAGATCCTGCAGAGGAAAACGTCTGACTGTTGACATGTTTGAACAAAATCAGCGTTTGTGTTGTTTTCTGATGTTCAGAGAAACAATAATAACAAAACTATGCCACTGTATTTGTCAGACACAGACTAGATAGATTTAACTGTAACTCTAGACTCGCACATCAGCCTCATCTGCTGCCAGAACGTCTCTCCATAAACGTCCAAGTCATGAGACTCCCGCATCCACCTGCTGGATTTGCTCTTTAAAGTGGAACTATTGTGTGCATTTCAGGCTAATTTATTTTTATTTCTGAGACCAGAAGGGCTGGGATTGATGGAGTTATTGTCACAAATGGCTTTATTTATGTTAGAGCAATGTTTGCCACAGCATTGTATTTTTGGGCACTAGTTTGTGCAGCGCATTGTTACCCGGTTCAGGTATAAAAATAAAGGCGGAGCCTCCCCGGCATGAGAAAGCGGGCGGTATCCAGCGCATAGAAAGCATGTCTCTTGTGTCGTATGTTTGGTGCTGCTAGTACACATTGAAAGATGTCTACAGACGGTGGTGCAGACGGGCAAGGTGTCGATGCCTCCCGACCCGCTGGGAGCGATTCAACAGGTTATGGGCCCAGGCAAGTCCCGAGTACAGCGATGCACGGAAGGGGATTGCCGCCGAGGTTCGACGGAGACGAAGCCCGCTACCACATTTGGGAGGCAAGGTTTTTAGCGTACTTGAAAACCATAGGCCTCAAAGACGCTATCTTGGGAACTGAGTTAGCAATGGGAGCAAATGCACAAGATGCTGTGGAGATCGCTAGGAAAAATGAGCTGGCATATGCAGAACTGTGTGGTTGCTTGGATGATAAAACGCTAACGCTAATCCTCTATGAAGCACCGGATGACGGCAAGAAAAGCCTAGACATATTGAGGCGCCATTTTGAGTCAGAAGAAAAGCCGCGAATCGTCGGGCTGTATACCGAGCTAACTAATGTGCTAATGGCTGATGGGGAAGAGCTAGCGGACTATCTAGCCCGTGTTGAGAAGATAGTGGCCGCATTAAACAGAGGCGAGGCTGAGAAGTTTCGAATGCACACTGCGCTACCGCAGCAGGCCCCGGACAGATGAAGTAATGGCCGCTAACTTCAAGACGACCAAGCCAAAGTACAAAGAAAAGGAGAAGAAATACTTCAATGGGGAATGTTTTATTTGTGAGAAAGTGGGACATAAAGCAAAAGACTGTAGAAGTAAAGACAAGAAAATACAGCGGAGAGCGTTCAGTGCACAAAACAACAATAACGAGGTGGCCACCATTACTGACACTGGACAAAGCATTTCCCGCAAGAAAGAACGACATAAACCCGCGAAGGATGAAGAAGAGACATTTGTGCTCCAGGTGACTGAATGGCAACCCCATGGCAAGCAGCAGCAAGGTCTACTTGTGGACAGCGGTGCCTCTGCCCACATCGTGACCGACGAGGGAGCCTTCATCAGGTTTGACAACACATTCCGGCCCAAGAACCACATCATGCAGCTGGCGGACGGGACCCGGATCACTGGCAGCGTCCTCAAGAAAGGAGACGCCCAGATTGAGCTGACCGACGGCGACGGCAGGGTGGTGAGAGTCAAGCTCACAGACGCCCTCCTGATTCCAGGGTATCCACAGAACATTCTCTCTGTGGAGGCAGCAGCTTCGAAAGGAGCAAGGTTCAACTTTGAGAAGAACAACAACAAAATGATCCTTCCAGACGGCACGACATGTAAAATGAAGGTAAAAGACAGACTGTATTATCTGGACACTGTAACAGAAAAAGGTGTTAACAGTGAGGACTCATGTAATGCTACTTTTGATATGAAAACTTGGCATGAGATAATGGGTCATTGCAACTATGGTGATCTTGCAAAACTTGAAACAGTTGTTGATGGTATGAAAATTAAAGATAAAACATGTGGACCTAATCAATGTGAAACCTGTGTACAGGGAAAATTTTCTCAAAGTAGAAATCGGCAAAGTGATGTAAGGGCCAAAGAACCTTTAGAGCTGGTTCATACAGATTTAGGTGGGCCTATTTCCCCTGAGTCATTTGACGGGTACAAATATGCTATCACTTTTACTGATGATTTCTCTGGTGCTATATATGTGTATTTCCTCAGGAATAAAAACAAAGCAGTTGAGGCTACAAAGCAGTTCCTGGCTGACACAGCACCTTATGGTAAAGTGAAACGTTTGAGATCAGACAATGGTACTGAGTTTGTGTCAGAGGAGTACCAGTCACTGCTAAGAGACAGTGCTATAAAACACGAGAGGTCAGCGCCCTACTCCCCCCATCAAAATGGTACGGCGGAGAGGAACTGGCGTACACTCTTTGAAATGGTCCGATGCATGCTGATTGAGTCAGGTTTACCCAAAGAGTTGTGGCCTTATGCAGCCAGAACAGCTGCAGTCATAAGAAACAGGTGTTACTGTAAGAGGACAGGGGAGACGCCCTATTTTCTTTTCACTGGAAAAAGACCAGATTTGTCAAAAATGAAAAAGTTTGGTTCAGAGTGCTTTGTATATGAGCAGAATAAGAAAAAGCTAGATCCAAAAGCCAAAAAGGGAATCTTTGTTGGTTATGACCGTCATTCACCGGCTTATATGGTTTATTTTTCAGAAACAAACAAGGTTAAAAAACACAGACTGGTCCACTTCATTACAAAGAACGTGACTGAGAGTCATACACAGACTGATGCGGATCACAGGAGGACCACTACTTAGAGTGGGTAGCTATACCAAGTCAAACTAGTCAGCCACTGACTGAACAGACAGAACAAAAGGACTCAAGCAGTGAGTTAGACTCAAACGCGGACAGTGACACAGAGTTGACCACTGACACGCAGACTCCTCGAAGTACAGGCAGAGTCAGACAGAAACCAAAATACTTGGAGGACTATGAATGTGCAGTGCAGAGCAATAAGATAACTATTGACTATTGTTACCGAGCTACAGTTGGGCTGCCACAGACCTACAACGAGGCTATGGCATCACCAATATCTGACAAGTGGAAAAAGGCGATGAAAGCGGAAATGGCTTCATTTAAAGAAAACAACACCTTCTCACTCGTAGAGTTACCAGAGGGTAGACAGACAGTGGGGGGAAGGTGGGTTTATGCCCTAAAAGAAGATGATAAAGGAAATGAGACATATAAAGCTAGGTATGTAGCAAAGGGATACAGTCAGGTAGAAGGACTTGACTATTCTGAGACGTTTTCTCCGACTGCTAACCTAACTTCACTTCGTGTGCTGATGCAGCTGGCTGCACAGCATGATCTTCTACTAAACCAGATGGACGTTAAGGCAGCATACTTGCATGCACCTATTGACTGCGAAATATACATGGACCAACCCGAAGGTTTCCAGGTTAAATCAAAGAATGGTGTACAACTGGTGTGTAAGTTAAACAAATCAATATATGGACTTAAAAAGTCTGGCAGAAATTGGAACATGATGCTCCATGAGTTTTTGATTGAAAATGAGTTTGTACAGAGCCAGTCTGACTACTGTATCTACACTAAAATGTCTGATGAAGAAAAAGTGATTTTGTTAGTGTGGGTCGATGATATAGTTGTGGCTGCAAGTAATGAGATGTGTCTAAGTCAGGTCAAAGAGAAACTGAAAAGTAAGTTTAAAATGAAAGACCTCGGGCATCTCTCTCATTTCATTGGGATAGATTTCACTCAAAAAGTGGGTACTGTAAAAATGAATCAGTCCAGATATATTAACAAAGTACTGGAAAGGTTTGGCATGGCTGAGTGTAAAGCCAGAGCCACACCTTGTGAAATCAAATGTGATCTGATTCCAGAAGGGGACCAAACTGATCAAAGAAAATACAGAGCAATGTTGGGCAGCCTCATCTACATCATGACCTGTACAAGGCCTGATATATGTTGGATTGTGAGTAGATTGTCTCAGTATATGTCCGATCCCAGAGAGAAGCACATGACAGCTTTAAAGCATGTGTACAGGTACTTACAAGGGACTAAGGACTATGAGTTGTGTTATAACAAGTGTGACACTAAACTAGAGCTGATGGGATACTCCGATGCCGACTGGGCCAATGATGCTGAGGACAGAAAGAGCACTACAGGCTATTGTTTTAGCCTTAGTCAGGATGGTGCTATTGTTTCATGGAAAACAAAGAAGCAACAAACTGTAGCACTGTCAACTTGTGAAGCGGAATATGTAGCGCTGGCAGCTACAATCCAAGAAGCGCTCTATCTCACCCAGCTACTCAAGGACATGGACTACAGTTTTGAGCAAACAACGAAAGTGTTTGAGGATAACCAAGGGACTATACGTCTAGCAAAGAACCCAGTTAATCGCCAAAGGAGCAAACGTGGACATTAAGTATCATTTCATAAGGTCCAATGTGTTGCAAGGCAATATTGTTTTGGTGTATTGTCCAACTGAAAATATGGTTGCAGATGTGTTTACAAAATCTGCCACTAGGGCTAAAATTGAAAAGTTCAGTCCATATATGTTTGGTAAATAGTGCTACAGTACTAAAGGGAGTGGCATCATCGAGTGGGGGTGTTAGAGCGATGTTTGCCACAGCATTGTATTTTTGGGCACTAGTTTGTGCAGCGCATTGTTACCCGGTTCAGGTATAAAAATAAAGGCGGAGCCTCCCCGGCATGAGAAAGCGGGCGGTATCCAGCGCATAGAAAGCATGTCTCTTGTGTCGTATGTTTGGTGCTGCTAGTACACATTGAAAGATGTCTACAGACGGTGGTGCAGACGGGCAAGGTGTCGATGCCTCCCGACCCGCTGGGAGCGACTCAACAATTTACTTCAGACCGACCCTCTCCGTAGGCTGTCAGATCAGCCTGCGGGCAAAACGAGTGGATTGAGACTCTTCCGCATTAAGCCCCGCCTCTCGCCACTGCACTACATCGGGAGCGCGCACCGCAACTGCTTTCGCCGTCATTGTAACATCTCATAAACAGAAGGATTAGGCTCATATAAACTCAATAAAAAAACAAAATACCATGTCAACACATAGCATACAGCCCTACATGTTGGAACCTGAATCAGAGCCTGAAAACGAAGTGGAAAACAGCAACCCACAGCAACGAATGCAGCAGGATGTCTCTCTTTGGTAAACTCACCAGCCATCGTTGGAAATAACTTTATCCCACGTTTTCCACCCGCCTGATGTATTTGTACATGCCCTAGTTAACTAGTAGAAGGTAACCAATCACCGAACCTTATCCCCCGGGACGTCACAAGGATTTCCAAGTAGAAAAAACTCTCTAAAACGATGCATTTTTCGTCGCCGTGGAAACCGAACGGAGAGAGTGCTGGAACTCAAACTCAAACTCAGACATGCGTTTAGGTGATAAAAAACAGTGCCGTTCACATGTCTGATGAGGATTCAACACTGTAACACTGTAGAAAGCTCAGAAAACTGGAAATATCATAATAGCACCTCTTTAATCATTACAATCTATTAAAACATTGACTTTTTATTATGATTAGTTTTATTAGGAAATAAAGGCTGTGCTCTGGTCACCTGGTTAATAACAGCTCTGTCCTCTGGAGGGTTCATGCACCGCTATAACTGCCTCTTCATGTGATGCCACAGCAATAGGGGACTTGCTTTACAAACCGTAGAAGGTGTTGCAGACAAAGTAATGAAACTTTGCCCTCTGGAACCACTTTCCTCTGGTCAGGACACCACAAACACTTTAACTGGACCAGACTGCAGGCTGCTGTCAAACTTCAGGACTAATTAATGACCCTTTTAACTTAATCTTTAGATCATATGAAGCTCAGTGTGTGGATATTAATAACCATGTGTATCATCTGTAAAGTGAGTTTTCAGTGCACATTTTTGTTATGTTTGTTTTCATTCATTCTGTTTGCTTTTTATTTAAGAACATTCATTTCTGATGGAGGTTCCTGTAAAATGTATATGTTCATAAGGATTCGTGAGAAGATTTTGGTGAATGACCTCATCGTTCCAGACGGTTTGTGGTTTGTTTGGAAACCTAAGTTGTGCGTTCTCTTGCGACCCTTCCAATCAAGCCGTACTGGTTCAGTCGTTGTCTAACTGGACTGTCATGAACTTATTTAACATGCCAACTGAGGTTCAGAGAGTCTGAGATGTCGCTCTTTCAGTGTTTGCAGCTGCTTCTCTGAGATCCTGCTGATGTCTTTCCTCCTTGACACTGAGTTAACGCAGCGGGGAAGAGGCAAAACTTCTGCTTTTATAGAAGTGATCACTGATGGTAACTTAATCATGTGGTTTAATGTGAAGGACCTGACTACAATCGCTGGAGAATCGTGTGTTTTTGTTTGTTTTTCATGTTCAGATACGTCGGAACCAAAGATCTGTAAATCTGATGAACTCCTTTCTGACATTATTCTGATTCCTGATATTCCGCCTCCCTCTCCTCCTTCCACTCCTATTAGCTGTCCTCCTTTCTCTCCCCCTCCTTCTCATCTTCCCTCTCCTCTCCTCCTTCTTTCTTTGCTCCTTCCCTTCATTCTTCCTCTCCTCCGTCATTTCCTACTTTCTATCCTCCTCCTGTTCCTCCGGCCACCTGATGACGTAACACATGGAAGCATGTTGAGGAAACATGTTTTCAGTGACCGTTATGATGAACTTTATTGATAACTGATAGTAGCTGATCACTATAAACAAACAGAAAGAGACACAGCAGGGACAATTGATCATGTTAGAGCCAATCGGATCAGTTAAAATAGGTTTTAAGGCAGCAGTTATGGTAGCTATTCCTACCCAAGTCTACACCAAGGTCATTCAGACTTTATTCACAGAATCAGTCCAGAACATCTGATTGCTAACTGATTCAAGGATCTGTGTTTAGTGAGTGTGTATTGATTTAGGAAAATGGAAAGAATAAAAGGTCCAATCGCAAAAATAAAAGTCCAAACTGTCCCGATTACAGGAAACTTTGTTGTGTTTAACTCATATAAATTAGATGAGAAATAAATTAATAAAAGGAAATATGACTCTGGGACAGGATGGATGTGTCTGTAGTGGACGAAATGATCTCACCTCAGACAACCAGAAAACGACGAGCTGACAGGGTGTAACAGGTTGTTTTCTATACAAATGCAGCCTGATTCAGTCGCTCTGTCTAATTACGTTAAGTGTTGGTTGTCAGGTCTCTGATTTCAGAGAAAGCGTTTTGATGACGTCTGAGCTGTTAAGCTGCCATTCTTCAAAGCGCTGACGAACAGATGGTGTTACGAGCGTCCCCGTGACTTGAGTCACACTGATCAGTCTCACACACTGCCTTCAGGTCAGTGTGTGAGACCACACATTCACATGCACACACACACACAGCAAATCTTTCCATTTTTTGTGAACATCTTGTTACCTTTAACCTTCTCTCCTCTGAATGTGCATAAACAACTCAACATCGCTCCAACACTTACAGCTGCTTCCTGTGAGCATTGTGAGATTATCCTTGAATTTTATTTGAATGAAGTTTTAAGCTTTAATTCTCTTGCTCAGCATTGGTTACTATGACAACTATCCAAGACATAGAACAGTGAAAGAGATGTAGACACTGGAGGTAAAATGAATCAACCAACTTCACAGCAAAAAAGCAATAAATGCCAGTCTTTGATTAAGCTCGATGTGACCAACCTTTATTTTAAAATGGCAAGAATTCTTCACAAATCTTATGTATAACAAGCAGATTCTAAATGTTTAAGTCACTTGCTGCCAACTAAACATAGCTATCTTGCCTTTTGGACCACTAATAGGTTTACCACTGGAATATCGATTGACTTAGACCGTCTGCAAGTTCCCTCTGGTGATGATATTCCTCAATAAGCAGTTTGTTGAACCCTTTTCCTCCATCTTTGCCTCGCATCCCTTTTCATCTCTGTCCTTCTCTTACTCGCTTCCCTCTACTCTGTTTTCCAGCTGTTCACTGAGCTGTGTGTTTATTTGACATATTGAATTACTTTGAAGCCGATAACCTTTCAGAATTTCTTGAACATTAAGTACTACTCAAGCTTACAAAGCCGTGTGCAGTGCATGCTCGCAAGCCAAACGGCATGTGCTCTTATTTTTAAATATTTAGATGCACATGTGCAAGTAGGAATCTATGTGGTGAACATGGTGGTGCAATTAAGCATGCAGACATGAACTGCTTTAGCTTTCAATATTGTTTTGTTTGCTGAAGCTCTGAATCTGACAAGTGACTTAAACTTGACATTAAAAGAGTGCATTAGGTTGTGGATGGTTGTAGAAGTTGGTGATATAGGGATTCATTAGGGCTTTTGAACATCTGTGCCTGTTAAGCTAAATGCTAACATGTCAACTTGCTGGAAACATGATGCTGTCACTCTGACTGAAATGGTGTTTGACCTTTGATTTTTCTCAGCTGCTCTGGGTGAACTTAATTGGAAACTTAATTGACTTGCACTCAGTTATTTCTATGTTGAACCAATTGACAAGAAAAGGTGATCTCAGGACATAAAAATGTGTATGGAAACTCAAGAATTCCCTTTGAACACATGGTTGCTATAAACAAAGGCATAAATACAAATGAACAGCAAATGCAGTAAGGAGTGTGCACCATATTTCAGGCTGCTAGCGCGCACTTAGCTACTGATGTCTAGCATCTTCTTATGCTTTTAAGGATGCATTACGTAACTTTATGACCATAAAACTCCGCCTCCTGGACTTGTTCGACAACACAGTGGCATCTATCATGTGCATTTCTAGAGCCGCTGCTGCCCAGCAGCGTCCAGAGGCTGAGAAACCGACACTATACAACGTTTACATCCAGACAGCTGTGTGACATTTTACTTCATGGTTACGTTTTTGAAAAGGCAACATCTCTGATTCAGCAAAGAAATGCAAGAAGTTAAGAGAGAAAGAGACAAAACAAGAGTCATTGTAAGATCATCCTCTGCTGGCTGGAGAGAGCTGGCAGGTCAGGTAGGATGCAAGATGGAGGCTGATTAGCTGTCGATAGGGGGGCGCATGATGGGATAGTGGCAAAAGTTCTGTAGTGTGTCTTGAAGATATTAGTTATGGATGATAAGACTGGTTCTCGCTCTCAGCCTGAAGATAAGTAAGTTAAAGTGCCAGAATGCAACTAGCAGTCAGCATGTCCATGTGGGGCCCATAAATCTGGGCTGCAGATAAGGGGGTCCCATGTATGAGCAGTTAGCACGGTGGCCTCACTTGTGTTTGCCCATATGGGTTTCAAGATGGTTCTGACTGGGTTTCAGAGTTGCACAGGACCCATGTAGGCCCCTTATCATTACCAGCATGTGGGGCCCATAAGGGTTCAGTCAGGGCTATGTGGGTACTGGGTGGGCATGGGCTTGAACTTGACACAATTTGCAGGTTTCGTGTGATTTGTTACATTTGTAAAGCCTATGTAGGTTGTTCCAGGTCCTATAATACAAGTGGGCATGGGGAGCCCATGTGTGCCATGGAGAATCCATGTGGGATATGGAGTGCCCATGTGGGCTGGTTAAGTGGTCCCAGCTAAAACCTAGTTAGAACCAACTTGAAACCTACATGGGCAAACACATGTGAGGCTATTGTGGAAACTGCAGACAAACCCACATGGACCCTTATTTACAGCTCAAACTGAACCCATGTGGGCCCCAAAAGGACATGTTGGCTGGGTCATATTGCTTTTTGTTAAGCATAGTTAGGAAAGAAAATCTGCATTTCACATATATCATTGCTCTGACATAACTTTTAACCATGACTAGATTAAAACCCTATCAAATCAACATGCAACTATGCTACTGTATCCAACTAATAAACTAATTCAATGTTATTAGTGAGATGTAAATGTTTTTATGCAAGACAATACATCTTGTGCATATCTGGAAATGTGGCTTCTATAATTACGCCAATGCTAATTAAACACGTTGCTATCACCACTCACACACGCCACTTGCAACATGTTGCCAGAATGTCAACTGCTCTACTTTGGACAACAGGTTGAGCATTGCTGTTTCAGAGCAGCAGAAATTTTAGCCAGATTGTACGGTAATTGTGCCTCCTGACAAAATGAGTGGCAGAGTGATGTTTCAGTGTGTTCTGGTAGCATTACAAGAACCCTACTTTCCAGTTAGGAGCCAGTTGGTGCAGGGTTCTCCAAGCTGGTAAGCTTAAAGTTGCAGGATGCATCATGGTGGCAAAGTCTTTCCTACAAAAGGTACTTTATTCCGTATTTATTTAACTGTCCAAAACCAATGTTTTCTGAACCTTAGTCAAGTGGCTTTAATGGGTTGTGAAGTACGAAAGTAGCAGAGAAAGTGATGTAACAAAAAAACAGTGATCGTTCAGGCCTTTACGAAGCAGGCAACCAGGAACATCTGGAGTGTCGCTGAACAAACACAACCAGTCAAAAGTTTGGACACATTTTCCATTGGATGTAATGGAAAAGTGTGTCCAAACTTTTTATGTCTTTCAAGGCTTATCTTTTTGGTGTGTAAATCATGTATTAAACACTCCAGGTATATTTTGTGTCTGTAAAATGCTGTCATGTCTAAAGTTTCTCATTTCAGAGCAGCTGCAGAACCATGCGGTATAAATTCTTCAGACTCTACATGAGACTCAGGTCCAAAACAAGAATATTTAATATGAATTGTTCTGCACAAATGAGGCTCCCAGATTAGTGTTGTTTCTGAACAGTAAGGCTGGCAGCAGATGCATTAATGTCCTCATCACCTCACAAGGGCGCCGCGCCTGCTGTATATCATTACTGTTAACATCTGCATAAATCTAAATAAAGCTCTAATTTGATCTTTTAGTAACCAACAGGTCCAGATTCAGCCCTGACCTCTCTCACTCCCTGGAGCCTATATTCTGCTGCAGATTTACATAAATGAAGGATGATTGTGAATATGAGGCAAATATGTAAATGAGCCAATTATGATTGATCAGCTGATTGATTGGTGTTGTCTCTGCTGGTACCACCTGCACGTGGAACTTTCTGTTTGCATGCAGAAAGTCTTTCTGCTGGTAAAGGAGCAGCTTGTGGTAGCAGATGCTGCAGATGTGCATAGGCCAAAGGTTAGTGGCACTTGAATGTGTTCACTGGAGTGATAGCAGAGAAAGCAATGACAGTGGATTTTGCCTCTTTTTTTTTTTCTTTTTACAATGAAAGGCAATCTTTCAACCTAATTCCCTCTCTGGTTTACCTGCCACAACAGATCTTTTTTCCCCAAAGTTGTTGTGGGTGAGGGGCTAGTAGGATCCAAAGAGCGGACACTTTCTGAGTACAGAGAGAGGTTTATTGATTTCCCACAGATTCCTGTGAATTCTTCCAGCGGAACTTTCAGAGACTGGCAGACTGGCGAGCATCAGGAGGCAGGCAGGCAGGGGAGCAAGCGAACGAGCAGGCAGGCAGGCTTTCTCTGGCAGGGCAATCAACAATCTGGCACTGGATAGCAGGCAGAGCTGGTCTTAAATAGGTGGTGCGTTGATTGCTGAAATGTGAATCAGCTGTGCCTCCAGTTCCCAGCTGACCACGCCCACCAGGGAACAGGAATCACCACAGTACCACAGTACCCCCCCCTCAACGGGAGCCACCCGGCGACCGGAACTTCTCGGGATGGGCCCGACGGAAATCCCTGACCAGGGAAGGATCAAGGATGAAAGAGCGGGGGACCCAGGCCCGCTCCTCAGGGCCATAACCCTCCCAGTCAACCAGAAACTGGAAGCCCCGGCCGCGACGGCGCACATCCAGAAGACGTCGGACGGTGTACGCCGGGCGACCAGCCACAAGCCGGGCGGGAGGAGGGGGCCTGGAAGGAGGGACCAGAGGACTGGAAGACACAGGCTTCAACTGGGAGACATGGAAGGAGGGATGAATCCGCATAGATCGGGGGAGCTGCAGGCGAACCACCGTGGGATTGATGACCCGCTGGACTTCAAAAGGTCCCAGGTAGCGGGGAGCCAACTTCTTGGCGTCAGTTCGCAAGGGAATGTTCTTCGAAGACAACCAGACCTTCTGACCAGGAGCGTATCTGGGCCCAGTTGTGCGATGGCGATCGGCCTGGCGTCGACTCCGTTCCCCAGCCCGAAGCAGAGCAGTCCGAGCCGTCCTCCAGGCCCGACGACAACGGCGGATGTGGTGCTGAACCGATGGAACAGCTACTTCAACCTCTTGGACAGGGAACAGGGGCGGCTGGTACCCAAGAGAGCATTCAAAAGGAGATAAACCAGAAGCTGAGGATGTGAGGGAGTTGTGTGAGTACTCAACCCAGTCCAGATGGTCGCTCCATGATGACGGGTTGGATTCAGCCACACAACGAAGGACGGTCTCCAGGTCCTGGTTTGCTCTCTCGGCTTGACCGTTAGTCTGGGGGTGGAAACCGGAGGACAAACTGACCGTGGCACCGATGGATAGACAAAAGGCTTTCCACACCTGTGAAGTGAACTGGGGTCCTCGGTCAGATACTATGTCAGTGGGCAATCCATGGAGTCGGAAGACATGGTGCACCAACAGGTCGGCAGTCTCCTTGGCCGAGGGAAGTTTGGGGAGAGCGACGAAATGCACAGCCTTGGAAAAACGGTCCACAATAGTCAGGATGGTGTCTTTACCTTTGGAAACAGGTAGGCCGGTAACAAAATCCACTGCAATGTGCGACCAGGGTCTGCTAGGGACAGGCAGAGGACGTAGAAGTCCAGCCGGGGGTCGATGCAATACCTTACTCCTAGCACAAGTGGTGCAGGCAGCCACGAACTGTTGCGCATCCCTCTCCATGGTAGGCCACCAAAACCTGCGTCTGATAAGGGAGAGAGTGCGTGAGGAACCAGGATGACAAGCCAAACGGGAGGAGTGACCCCACTGGAGGACCAGGGATCGGGCGGTGTCGGGGACAAACAGTCGATCCGGGGGACCAGTACCCGGGTCAGGCTGATGTTGCTGATCTGCTATGACTTGGTTTTCGACCTCCCATGAGACCGCAGCCACGATACAGGAGGCTGGCAGGATGGTTTCCACCACGGAGGTGGTGGCTTCAGGGGCAAACTGACGGGACAGTGAGTCGGGTTTCTGGTTCTTGGAGCCTGGTCTGTACGACAGTGTGAAATGGAACCGGTTGAAAAATAGAGACCAACGGGCTTGGCGGGGATTCAATTGTTTAGCCGACTGCAAATACTCCAGGTTTCTGTGATCTGTCCAAATGAGGAATGGAACTCTGGATCCTTCCAGCCAGTGTCGCCAGTGCTCTAGAGCCAGTTTGATGGCAAGGAGTTCTCGGTCCCCAACATGATAATTGCGTTCCGCAGGGGTAAGACGTCGGGAAAAGTAGGCACAGGGGTGTAATTTCTGGGTCTCAGGAGATCTCTGGGACAACACGGCTCCTACCCCGGTGTTCGAGGCATCCACCTCCACTACAAATTGGCGGTTCAGGTCCGGATGGAGAAGAACTGGAGCTGAGGTGAACAGTTCCTTAAGCTTGTTGAAAGCTTGGGCTGCTGCGTCTGACCAGAAAAAGGGAACTGATGGGGAAGTGAGACGTGTTAGGGGGAGAGCTGTACGGCTGAAGTTGCGGATAAAGCGTCGATAAAAGTTTGCAAAACCCAGAAAGCGCTGCAGTTGTTTTACAGAGGTTGGAGTCGGCCAATCCGCAACAGCCTTCATCTTATCAGGGTCAGCTCTGACCTGTCCACGCTCAAAGATATAGCCCAGAAATGAGATGGTATCTCTATGAAAGTCACACTTTTCTGCCTTTACAAATAAGCGGTTTTCCAACAGTCTCTGAAGTACCTGTTTGACATGTTGCTCATGTTCCGAGTGAGTCCGGGAGAAAATGAGGATGTCATCCAAATAAACAAACACAAAACGGTTAATAAGGTCTCTCAGCACGTCGTTAACCATGGTCTGAAATACTGCAGGAGCGTTACACAACCCAAAAGGCATGACCAGATATTCGAAGTGGCCGAGAGGGGTTCTGAAAGCAGTCTTCCATTCATCACCTTCCTTTATTCTCACCAAATGATATGCGTTGCGGAGGTCCAATTTAGTGAAGATTGTGGCGCCATGAAGGGAGTTGAATACAGAGTCAAGCAGAGGTAAAGGGTACTTATTCTTCACAGTGATAGCGTTTAAGCCACGATAATCTATACAAGGCCTGAGTGAACCATCCTTCTTCGAGACGAAGAAAAATCCAGCCCCTACGGGTGACGAAGAGGGCCTGATTAGTCCTGCAGCGAGAGAATCTGAGATATATTTCTCCATAGCTTCAGTCTCTGGTCGGGAGATGTTATATAGACGGCTGGTGGGTAATGGCGCCCCCGGGAGCAGATCAATGGAACAGTCATAAGGTCTATGTGGGGGAAGAGCTGAGGCGTTGTCCTTGCTAAAGACCTCCCTTAAGTCATGATAGACTGGGGGAACGGTGGACAGGTCAAGGGGAACAGGTTGGCGGCTGGAAACAAGGGTAGCAGGAACAGCTGAATGAAGGCAGGTGGCATGACAGAAGGAACTCCAGTTAATAATCCTCCCACTCTGCCAGTCCAGGTGGGGGTTGTGCTGAGCCAGCCAAGGGTGGCCTAAAACCAGAGGGGATTTAGGTGAGTCAACAATGTAAAAAGAGATAAGTTCTTGATGATTACCCGAAACAATCATCTTTATAGGAAGGGATTGCAGTGTGATGGTGTAAAGAAGACTGCCATCCAGGGCCTGCGCAGATATGGGGGATGAGAGGGTCTTCAAGCCAATATGTAGCGAGCTAGCTAAGGATCTATCCAAAAAATTGGCCTCTGCACCAGAGTCAACCAAGGCATCAACAGAATGGGGGACATTATCGCTGAACAGGACTGCTGGGATGAGAGTTTTAGTGTGGGGAAGTACCTCAGAGGATGTGGTCGTCAGTACCCCCACTGCTGCTGACGACCCTGGTCTTTTGATCGGTTGGGACAGGAAGAAATACGATGTCCAGGTAGTCCACAGTAGTAACAGTCACCCGAGGTCCTTCTCCTCTGCCGCTCCTCCGGGGAAACGTGCGCTCTTCCCAGCTGCATAGGCCCCTCTGTGGGAGTGGCTGTGTGAGGGAAGGATGGTATTGCTCCAGAGGAATACTCCTGCTTGTCACTAGATTGGGATCTCCGTTCCCGGTCCCTCTCCCGCAGTCGGTTGTCCACCCGGATGGCGAGGGAAATTAGTCCCTCCAGGGACTCAGGCGTGTCACGGGTTGCTAGTTCATCCTTCAACCAGCTGCTCAGACCGTTAGCAAAAACGTCACGGAGAGCGTCATCATTCCACCCAGAATCTGCGGCGGCTGTCCTGAAATCAACAGCAGAGTTAGCCACACTCATACTTCCTTGACGGAGGCTGAGGAGACGTGTAGCAGACTCTCTGCCTCTTACAGGATGGTCAAAAACCTTTTTCATCTCTTGGACAAAAGATGAAAATGACTGCTGCCTGAAACCCTGTTGTTCGTAGGCTGCTTCAGCCCAATCCAGAGCTCTCCCTTCAAGGAGTCCGATCACAAAAGAAATCTTTGAGCGATCCGTGGCGTAGGTGAATGGTTTCTGATCAAATACCAGTGAACATTGAAGCAAAAATCCTCTACATTTGCCTAAATCGCCAGTATACGGCTTGGGATCTGGAATATGCGTCTCTCTTACGGGGTGTGCTGAGTCAGGTTGGGAAGCGGGCGGATCGGGAGCAGGCAGCTGAGTCGGTGCAGGACGGCCCAAGCCGGCGACGTGTGTTGTAAGCTGGGTTAGCTGAGAGAGGATCGCATGATAGTTCTGATCCAGAGTTAGCATCATTTGCTCATGTCGAGCGAGACGTGCATTCTGACCTGAAATGGTGCGCTGAAGGCTGTCAGCGGTGGCTTCCGGGTTCGCGTCCGTCGGATCCATTCAGTGGCCAGATTGTTCTGTTGTGGGTGAGGGGCTAGTAGGATCCAAAGAGCGGAACTTTCAGAGACTGGCAGACTGGCGAGCATCAGGAGGCAGGCAGGCAGGGGAGCAAGCGAACGAGCAGGCAGGCAGGCTTTCTCGCAGGGCAATCAACAATCTGGCGCTGGATAGCAGGCAGAGCTGGTCTTAAATAGGTGGTGCGTTGATTGCTGAAATGTGGATCAGCTGTGCCTCCAGTTCCCAGCTGACCACGCCCACCAGGGAACAGGAATCACCACAAAAGTAAAATCAGTTCTTCCTTTTCACATTTCCAACAACTTCTGAAAAAAATTCATGAAAATCTGTCCACAACATTTTAAATTGGGCTGCACAGTGGCATAGTGGTTAGCAGGAAGATTGCTGGTTCGATCCTCGACTGGGGCGAGGTGGAGTTTGCACGTTCTCCCCGTATAGGCGTGGGTTCTCTCCAGGTACACCGGCTTCCTCCCACCGTCCAAAGACATGCATGTTAGGTTAATTGGTTACTCTAAATTGCCCATAGTGTCATGGCGGGCAGTGGAGATGGTGAAGGAGTGGACCCAAACACAGAGACGAGGGAAAAGGGATGCAGGTTCAGGAGTAATTTATTTAAACCCAGGAGACTGCGAACAAACAAACTAAGTAACAAAATGATCCAGCAACCAAGGAATGAAACTGAGGGGTATAAATACACAGAACAAAACGAGACACAGGTGAAACAAATTAACTAAATGAACCCAGGTGAGCTAAATCAATAGGAAATCTATGAAGCTGAACAAGAACCAAGGGAACTAAACAGGAAAAGCTACAAAATAAAACAGGAAGCCCGAAAACAAAGCAAAGGGAAAAACCCAAATCATGACACATAGGAGTGAGTGGTTGTTTATCTCTGTGTGGCCCTGCGATGGACTGGTGAGCTGTCCAGGGTGTTCCCTGCCTTTTGCCCAAAGACTGCTGGGATAGGCTCCAGCTTCCCTGCGACCCTTCATTGGACCTAGCAGTTAGGATAATGAATGAACTTTTTGAGGTATCTTGAACACAAACAGTAAGACATAATTTCCTTGGTAGTAATAATGATCAGAAAAGTCCAATTTTTTATTATGAGGTTTTTATTAGTCTCTTTAACCAGATATAAAATAAAACAGTGCTAAACTTTTTTAGGGATATTCACAATTTATCACCATGTGATATTTCAAAAGTTTTATATTGTAATCTTCTGCTTTCAGGTGTCCATTAAGGGACTGAAGACAAAAAAATCATATTGATTTCTACAAGAATTTCATCAAGGTTTGTACGACAAAGTGATGCTAAATGTCTCAAAAACTATATGTATCATGTATGTCACACTGGGTTGTTATGGGTTAATGTCAGTTACATGTAAAGCATACCGGATGATCTGTTGTGCACTGCAGTACATAACCACTGAAGGTTAGGAGGCCAAACAGATGCTACGAAATGTTCTCCTGTGAAACTGAGAAGCAACATTAAACGAAGACTGCTGTTAAGTACAAACAGTCGAATGGGATATTTTTTAAGGTGGAGATTTGTGGGTTCAGGATCTACAGTCATGGGGCTCCTAGTTCTGGACATTAGTAAGAGAGGTTTGCTAAGCTAATAGCAAATCCAAATGTTCCCCATGTTGAATGTTTACCCCACATCACTTGTGCAGCCTTTTTACATGATTCCCCTACCCGAAGTATGTCCCCCAGCACTGCGAATCAAACTGACACCGGTTATTCAGGGACCGAATGGTTTTGTTTGCATTGCAGGGAGTAAGAAGGATCAGATTTTAGTGAGGGTTGGACTTTGTAAAGGCTGCTGTTTGTCACTGATTCTACTCAAAACTCCATTGACAGAACTTCCTGGTGGTGTTGAGGGGATACGATTTGATGGCTGCAGGATTTGGTCTCTGCTTTTTGCTAAAGATGGGGTTGTATTGGTTTCATCAGGTTGTGATCTCCAACTTTCTATGCAGCAATTCACAGTTTGGCTGAGAAATAGCATTTTCAAATCCATGGTCACAGTCTTGAACTGAAAAACGGTGCAATGCTCTCTTAGAGTTGAGGGTGAAATCCTGCACCAAGTGAGAATTCATGACTTAGGGTCTCATTCAGAAGTAAGGTAGAATCAAAAGGCAGATTGGTGATACAGACTCTGTGTTGGTCTGTTATGGTGAAGAAGGAGCTGAGCCAAAAGCAAAATGCCTTGATTTAATGGACGATCTCCATTCCTAGCCTCAGCTGTGGTCACAAGCTGGGGGTAGTGACCGGAAGAATGAGACGGTGGACACAAGTGGCCGAAAGAGCTTTCTCAGCACGGTGTTTCGGCGCCCATGGAGATAGGAAGAGATAGCTTAATCATCTGGAAGGGGGCTTAGAGTGAACCGCTGTCCCTCCTCCACTGTGGCTGGGAATGCCTTCTGCCACTTTCGGCTTAGATTGCTGCCAACGCATGGTCACATGACACCTTCATTTTAAGTAAAGATGGCGCGATATCTATGGACGGAGGAGGAGACGGAAATCTTTTTACGGATGATGACACAGAAAAGTATAACCTCCGTTTGATAGCAAACAGCTATAAAATGTGGAGTTTTACAAGGAATTGGAAAGAGAAATGAGGCTGCCTTGGAAAATCCTGCACAGCAAGTGGAAAACCCTGAAACAACGCTACCAGGTATAAACCGTAAAATCGTCCTGTGAACGGAATCTAAACTTATGCACTTGACACCATTCAACTGAAACACCTGCAAACTGTGCACTTAGTGAAAATTTTAGAATTGCTTTTTTTTTTTTTTTTTTTTTAAACTGTGTGAAAACGCAGCTTCTGACACCCAGCTGCAAGGCACTTCTAAAGGGGGACCTACCTGGTGGTAGCAAGACCTAATAAAGTGTGTGGTGAGGGCATGACACATACACATGGAAGATAAACTTCAGTCTCTCAGACTAATGCAATCAATCTGCAGAGGCTTTTGATTCTTTCAAGGGCACAGCTGAACACGTGCTCCCACACAAACCCACCTAAACACACAACTGCATATACACAGTGCATATTTTACCCCTCCCTCTCTCTCTCTCTCTCTCGCACACACACTGCTCACACAGCGAACCTCCCTCTATCTTTCTGTCTTTGCGGCCACAGGAGAAGCTGGGTCAGATTCTACTCCTGGCCTGACAGTGTAGGGAGGGCCACAGAGGTGAGTGGGAGTTGATTGAGTTTGCTCAGCTACAGCCCATGGGACTGCAGACAATATTACAGGACTCACACTCCCGCCCTCACACACACTCACACACACCTGAGGAGCAGCCAGCAACTACACACTCAATTTAATCAGGGCTTATGTCTATGGAAGTGAGCATATGTGACCTCCTCTGTATCTGCGCCTTCCTCTCCACCTGCCTCTCTGTCTTCCTATCTGTCTATCAATGTATCATCTGTCTGTCTTGTGGCTTTCTGCTCCCCTTTCTGTCTGATACCTGTCTTCTTTGATACCTCCCTCCATTTCTATCACCATCTGCCCACTTTTAAGAAACAGACACCCACTTTTACACGAGTCAGTATGCAGAAGCAACGCTCAGAAGCTCACGGATTTAATTTAAGACTCTGTATGTGACAGAACATGGTGCTTCTATCTACAACAACTCTAATTGAGAAGATCAGTGACAAGTAAGGTGGAATATTCAAGATTTCTGCCATTTTATGACAATATCTTTTTTTGCTTATGCAGAAGGCAAATCTGCAGCTTGCAGCTATAGGATTAATGATATAATACATATACAGCTCAGAGTTTTGATGTTGACCCATGAAAAATGTAAGCTAAGATCTGAACTATACAATCTGTGTTTTAGCATCTTTTTTAAATAATCTGTAGCATGACGATGAAGTGGGCTGCACTGTGGCATAGTGGTTAGCACTGTGGCCTCACAGCAAGAAGGTTTGCACGTTCTCCCCTTGTGTGCGTTGGTTCTCTCCGGGTACTCCAGCTTCCTTCTACCATCCAAAGACATGCATGTTAGGTTAATTGGTCACTCTAACCTGCTCATAAGAGTTAATGTGAGTGTAAATGGTTGTTTGTCTCTGTGTGGCCCTGCAAAGGACTGGTGAGCTGTTCAGAGTGTACCCTGCCTTTCGCCCAAAGTCTCCTGGGATAGGCTCCAGCTTCCCTGTGACCATTCATCGGACTAAGTGGTTAGGAAAATGAATGAATAAATGAATGATGTTGAAGTTTGTGTCACCAGGTTCAATATGTGATTCACAAACTGTACAATCTGCCAGATATCACACCTCCAACCGCTCGCAGTCAGGGAGGGTGAAGGAGGAAAATCTACATGAAGACATATCTTTATGTGGATGTTTTTATGTTTCTGCAGTTGTATGACATGATAATTGGACAGTTTTGTATTCTCAGACATGATGTAGACATTGCAAATACATCATTGCCTTCAGGACTCACAGGAACTCTCAGAGTATTGGAAGTATGTTAAATCCTTCCTAAAGTTAAACAAAGACTGTCTGCATGTGGTGTGATGCCGACAGCAGGAAGGTTCCTTGTTTGAGCCTTGGCTGGGGTCCCAACAGTGGTCTTTCTGTGTGGCCTTTGCATGTTCTTCATATGTATACGTAGGTTCTCTCTGGTTCCTGCAACTTCCTCCCACAGTCCAAAGACATGCATGGCCATGCATGCTGGTTGGTCTAAATTCTCAAGTAAGTGGAAGCACGCTGGTCCTTAAAACTTGTCCAGGGTGTACCTACCTCTCCTGGTAATTGTTGGAATGGACTCTAGTCCCCTATGACCCTGAACTGGACCAAGTCGTATGGAAAATGGGTAAATAAGAACAAAATTTTTGTCGTCTGGGCCCTCCAAACTCAATACCAGGCTGAGTTTGTACCCTGCACATCTAAGTAGAGAAACCTATCCATCCATTTTCTGCCACTTATCCGAGGTCAGGTCGCAGGGGCAGCAGCCTAAGCAGGGAAACCCAGACTTCCCTCTCTCCAGCCACATTTGTCAACTCTGTGTGGGGGGATCCCAAGGTGTTCCCTGGACAGCCGAGAGATATAATCCCCCCATCTCTCCTGGGTCTCCCCCAGAGGGACGTGTCTGGAACATCTCACCAGGGAGGTCCAGGAGGCATCCTGACCAGATGCCCGAGCCACCTCAACTGGTTCCTCTCGATGCAGAGGAGTAGCGGCTCTACTCTGTTCTCCTCCCCGATGACTGAGTTACTCACCCTTTCTCTAAGGGAGAGCCCGGCCACCCTGCAGAGGAAACTCATTTCAGCCGCCTGTTTACGAGATCTCGTTCTTTTGGTCATGACCCACAGCTCATGACCATAGGTGAGGGTAGGAACGTAGATCGACTGGTAAATCGAGAGCTTCGCCTTCTGGCTCAGCTCCATCTTCACCACGACAGACCGGCGCAGAGTCCGCATTACTGCAGACGCCGCACCGATCCATGTGTCGATCTCACACCGCACCGATCCGTGTGTCGACCTCACGCTCCATCCTTCCCTCTCTTGACAACAAGACACTAAGATATTTAAACTCCCCCACTCGGGACAAGACCTGACTCCCGACCCGGAGAAGACAATCCACCCTATCCCGGCTGAGGACCATGGTCCCAGGTTTGTAGGTGCTGATTCTCGGAAAAGTAATACTCTAATATGTCCTTGAAAATCTCTGTAAGTACCATCCATGTTCAGGCTCTTAAATTTCATTTCTTGTTCGTTCTGATGCTCAGTTTGAACTTCAGTCGTCTTCATCATGTCTACATGACTGGATGTACTTAGCCGCTTCAATGTGATTGACTGCTTAGACAGTGTATGAACTCCACTTTCTGTGGCTGTGTGGTTCACAGCTGTCTAAACTTTGCATTCAGCTCTTTGTATTTGTTCAACTATCCAGAAAAAGAAAAAGCATCACTTTTAACCGTGAAGCCGTCTTTTACACTCACCTTCTCCGGAGTGAAGCGGAGAGTTGGCAGACACCCCTCCCCATGCACATCCCTTTAGGAACAGTACTGGCATTCACCTTCATCACACACCCCCTCCAAATCCAAAAGTGTGCAGTAACAGTCACCTTTTCTCTCACCCCCTCTTTGCCTCTTGCAACCTGCCAACCCCAGCCTCTCTTCCTCTCTCTCACACTCTTCCTCTTTCGCTCCATCTAAAGGTGAATGTTAGCGGTCACCGTCGGCAGATTTGCCCAGAAAATTGAATCAGCCAGCAGGTTGGGGGCCAGGAAGGCGCAAGTGCCAAGCTCTCTGCTGATTTAATTCAGTCTCTGTGTGTGTGTGTGTGTGTGTCCATGGCTATACATATGTGGCTACGTGTCAGTACTACATATGCAGCGTTGTGTACATATGTTTCTGTCGACTCTTGGTTAACCCCTTAGTTCCTGCTCCAGATGAGGTGTGTTTACTGCTGTGGGAGTTGAGGTGAAAAACGCTTATCATATCCATCCTAACGCTGAGTCAGAGCTGTTTTTCCACACAGCAAAACACTAAAATAACCTTGTGTTTCTATGACTGGGGTGTATTTCTGTTTTGAAAAGAACTGACATCACCCGCAATATTAAAATACAGTTCAGGAAGAATATCATTTAATGCTGCAGTCTCTGCTTCACTCTCAATACCTGGCTAGTAAATTAAACTTTTTCCCAAAACATCAATGTATAATCGTTTCTAAGCAACCCCAAGGTCCAGCTGGTTGAACGAGGTTTTGACCTCAAAACAGAAAATCATTTGTCCCCTCGTCTCATTCGTAAGATGTGTAAACATCATCATGTTTTGAGGGGTGATAAAGGAGTATGGAGGGAGGGGTCAAGCAGAAGAATAAACTGGCTGGACACTTAAAGCTATAGTTGAAATCTTGCTAAGAGACATGCTCCTCTGTGTGAAGTGGTTCCTCATCCTGATAGTAGTCTATACATTCTGTATCATGAACAATAAGAAATCTAGTTAGTTAAACCTCTGACCAATCCAAACGTTCCGACCCAAATGGAATTGTTCATTTCTTATATTTCGTAAGCTTCTTCTCCCGGCTCCCCTCCTCCCCCTCCAGCAGCGCATACCTGATAGCCACACCCTGCATATAAATAGCATGTTAGGATGAAAATACAAAGTACTGAAGAAGAAACTCAGAAAACATGGCAGAGAAAATGCAGGAAAGATTCCCTGACTCGGCTCGGTTTATTTGCCTCCTCCTGCTAAACAGCAGAGAAAGAGAAAATTGTTGGTGGAAATCACGCAAGGAGCAGAACCAGAGGGGGAGGGGCCAAGACAGGGCGCCACTTTCACATCTTGCTAGCTCCCCAACATTACCTACCCCAGCTTTAAAGGAATTAAACTAGTGAAAACATGGAACATGTGCGATGTTTGTTCTCATAAAAACACTCATGAAGCACTAAAAATAACATTTTAGCAGCAAACGTCAACTGTTGGATAATCTGGCTCTGCTGTTTACAACTCCAGCTGTGTAAAATGTAAATAAAACACATTAATTTTAATCTCATTAATCCATACTTTATTCCCAATAGAACATAAACTGGACATTGAGACATTTTACAATTTCATGGAAAATATGACTTCATGTTTTCTAAAATGTGGGTTGATGATTTGTAGACCATTTATATGTCACAAATTGTCATAAAAGTCTTTACACACCGAGAAATGTGTGTATATATTACACAAAACTGTGAACAATGCATAGGTGAAATACTTTTGTTGAGTCACACCAAGTGCAACAAATACATGATAAAGATTCTAAAACAAACTCACAAAAACAAAGCTGGCAAAAACAAAGACAGATTCCACGTCAAGCGATGACAATACCGTGATGATGCTGCAAAGAAAACAAAAAAATAGGCGCCGCTTTAGTCCTGTTCTGGTAAAGACAGGAGAACTTGTTTAGTCTTGGATCTGAAGCTGGACCATTTCAGGACAATCTGAGGATCTACTTCAGCAGCTAGCTGCTAGCTTAAAGAATGTGCAGCGTTATAAAACAGCCAAGTGTACAGGAGCGTGAACATGAGTTAGCTGTTGAGTGGTGGGCTGATCCCCCTTTAGGATGGAGGCAGAATGTGGGGTACACACTGGGGCACCTTCCTGGCCTGTAGCAGATCCCCAACCTTTTGTGTTGAACAATTCCTAAAAACTTTTTTTGAAGGGAACAAAACCATTTTAACTCGTGACTTGTGATAAAAGAACCTCCATTTCTCTGACATTCTTTTTCTGGCATTTCATTGCTTCAGCAGTGGCTGGAATTAAAAGAACCCCATGTGACATAAACGTTCCCGTTGACATGACATTGATCCCTTAAAAATGTTGCTGTGCGAATTATTGGGACAAAATAATTGGAGTAGACATCTGAAGACTTTAACTTTATTAGAAACTGGGGTTGTAAACATTACAATGGGATTGGACATCAAACCTGCACTTTAGTGCAGTTCATTTTGAGGTGCAAGAGACAGAAGAAGCAGAAAAATGCTAAACACGTGTATTTATAGGCTTTTGGTGCTCCGGCACAATTACAACCAACTGATGTTTAAAAAACATTGAATAATTTAAACTTCTTTCTTCTACTTTTTTCTTTCTTGTTGAGCTGAGCCTAAGATATTGTACTTATCTTATTTGATACATGCAGTTCCTGAGACCTTTTTAATCACTTCATGGTAAAATTTAGTCTCAAAACCCTGTTGAACAGAATCTGATACTTCTCTTCTGCACCCTGGTGGATAGAACAATAATACAACAATACACTGCAATAATTTTGTTTAAACCTTCAGATTAAAAAAAAAAAAAAAAAAGACTTTTGTCCCCTATTTCATTTCATTTGATTGGACTTTAAATTATTAAAATAATTCATTTTTTAAACGAGTACCATCATGTCATTGTTTTCATTCTTGTTAACATGATTCATAACTTAATATAAATTATGCTGTAAAATATTACAACAGTATGTTCATGAGAAAGACATTTAGTTGAGATTAAAAACTTAACATTAAACAAATGGAACCGAAAAGGCTGACGGATTTTCTTTTTTTAAAGACAGAAAAGCTGAGACGTAAACAGCCAGAGAGGCAGGTGTCAGCAGCTAGAGACAATATCCAGAGCAGGATAGATGGCGAGGAAGACAGATAAGCAGTGATGCTTTTGGCCGTCAGGAGGACCGAAACAAACAGTCGGCTTCCTGTCGCCAAAGGGCCGGTTCAGCCAGACAGAAATGAAATTAGACTTTGAGCTGCTTAGTTCAAAGCAACAAAACACTGTCAACACATCAACTATGAACCTCTGCATGAGTTTGTTTGAAGAAACCGCTCTTTCTAGGTTTTTTGTTTTTTTTTTGTCTTTTACTTCTGGTTTCTCATTTCAAACTTTTCACTTCCCTTCTGATTATCCATCTGTCCTTTATCTCCTCGTTTCTTTTAGCTTCTTCCTTCCCTCCACCTTATATTTATCCTCTTTTATCCTGTCTTTGCGCCACCCTACAGCATCCCTACAAGACTCCCTCCCATTGATTGTGCTGCCCTCTTCACCCCATCTTTCTCATTCATAATTGAACAGCATTAACTGCCGCCGAGGCTGAGCACTGGTTTAATTAGCTGACCAGCCTGCAGAGACTTCGCTCCTTCTCTTTGTGCTGCAAAACATACATTATCCTGTAGCTCAGAATCTTCTGAATACAGAGAGCTGATGCTGAGCGTCTGGCTTGGGAAGTCGTTTATTGGAGGTATTGGACAAAACTTTGTAATGACCTTTCAGCATATTGCAGTTCAAGTTGTCTGAGGGGGGAACTGGGCTTATTCTCCTCTCGTCTGTTTGTACAAGCTTTAAAGAATCTAACTGCCTACCAGACTTTGACTAAAAACTGGCCTTTCAAAGAGCAGTAAGACAATAACCCTATTGAGTTTGGCAACAAGGCACTCCATGCAGAAACTTATACTGATGTATTCATATCAAAGCGGATCAAAGTGTAAGTACACCCTTGACTTCTTGCTTAACTCCTCCAACTCCTCCAAATTTTAATAAATGCCTGAAACTACAGGTGTGGGGGTACAAGGTCTGGAGGGGGATCAGGGGTTGGAGAGTGGGCAGAGCCGCTCGGCAGACACCAGCAGTGTTGACAGATTGGGCTACTTTTAGAACATGGGTTTAAGAAACTATGCAGAAGGAATACTAATTCATTGCCATAGCGGACAGTCCCACACTGCCAGCTATTGAAGCCCTCATCTTTTAGGACACAGAATATGGAGATATGAGACTACCGATGGTGGATTTTCCTTAGTCTTCCAGGTGGCCGCTCAGAGTACATTCACAACAGGTTGGGTGAGCGCTAACAGTGTGCGCTAAGGACATTCTGGCGCGCAGACTTGGCCAACTCGGCTTTCCATAGACAGAAACTACAAAACCGCAAAAGATGTCTTTTGGCGTCTTTGTCAGTGAATTATTAGATTCAAAAAGACACCAAAAGACGTCTTTGGCAGCTAATGAGTTAACAAAATATTTGCCATCGTGTTGCAAAAATGAAAGATGTCGTCTCCACATTTCTATAAACTGTTAAAATTAGTCCATCTTTATTTTGTTTTTAAAATGGAGACAATCTGTTGAACTTGGCATCATCAGTCAGTGAGAGTCATTGGTCCCTTGTAAGTGGCCCTAACAGGGTTAATAGGTCAACCAAAACTTCACTGGCAATTGTTGGGGAGATTGATTCCTCCTTCTCTTAGCTTGACTCCCTGCCTTTCACTGACTGAACATAGCTGTCCGTGTCCAACATTCCTCATTTCAATAGAAAGCAAATGATCTACTGCCCAGAGGTACGATCTTTTCATTGCTCCACACGGTGCATATTAAAGCTGGGGAAGGTAATGTTGCTCAAATACATTTTTTTTATTCTGGGTGAAATGGTTTGTTGTCCTGATAGTAGTCTATACATTTTGTAATCATAAACAATAAGAAATATAGTTAGACCCCTCAATTTACTGTAAACCTGTAAAAACTGACCAATCCAAACTATAAATTTATTGTTTTCTTCTCTTTAACACACTCTGCTGTGGTCACATTAGAGACACATGAAAATCAAATACCTTTACATTATTAATCCACATCACTGAGTGAAAATGTTTGTACCAAGATCAAAAGCTTACATAGAAAGATGAGTTGTTTTTCTCTGGGGTAAAATATGTGGAACTTGATGTCTGATCACAGTAACTGGTGTGGCTAACTCCATGTTGGAAGCTATTGAGGGTGCAGTTAGTCTAATGGCCCTTTTCCATTAGTATCAGCTTGTCTCAACTTAACTCGTCTCGGCTCGGTTTGTAGGGTTTTCCACTTGGCTTTTGTACATTGTGTAACGTCACCAGACTGCATGCCGCTATCGGTCAGGGGAGTGGCCAATCAGAGGTCAGGGAGTGACATCACTGGAAGAGCGACTCCAACTTGCAAGTTGTTTACATTACGTGACCAGCAATGGTGCAACAAAAGTCTGTTCCCTGGTCCAACACTGAGGTGGAGACATTTCTTTGCTTGGTTGCTGAGGCAAGGATACAGAGGGAACCAGATGGAGCAACACGGAATGAAAAAATCTATCAAGAGCTTTCCGACTCAATGTCTACGGGTAGCAAAGGAGTTTCCAGCAGAGTCGAGAGAAGCTGAAAAAGATCAAAAGTGACTTTCGGCAGGTCAAGGACCACAATGGTCGGAGTGGATCAAACAGACGAGACTAGAAGTGGTTCCAACAGATGGATAAAATTTATGGACATCGACCGGCGAGCCGCAGACCAAGTAGCAGATTGTCTCTAGGTCCTGTGTTGCTATGGAGCTTGCCGTGCACAACACTAACATCACAGTGATTTTGCACAAACCCCGCCCATTTTAGACCTGGTACTAAATTGCAATAGAAAAGAAACTGGATCAATCTGAGACGAGTTGAGGCGAGTTAAGTTGAGACAAGCTGATAGGAATGGAAAAGAGGCATAAGCTGATCAGTGTCCCTATGTTCTTAATTCTTATATCTTCCTCTGCAAATCATACTGACTACAGGATATATGTCTCCACATTTTCATGCTGTATTTACTTTAAAATCAACTTGTAACCTTGCTAGTGTGTTGTTTAAATAAAAAATGGATCCTGTAGCGCTAGCTTAGTAGCGCTAGCGTAATGTGCTAAGTAATATGGACACTGAGGTACTGAGTGAGTTTATTTTCATCTGCTGTGTAACAATAAATATGACATGGCCTTTACCGACATTATCTCAAATATAATATAGTGCTAGCATAGACTTACATTAGCGCTGCTATTTTAACTTCATGCTAAGATCAGGTTAGCAGCCATACATGATGTCAGTTGTTCTTGAACAGGGACAATATCATCAGCTGTCGTTTTTTCAGCTTGAAAATGCTGAACACTGTAAATGCATATTTTGGTAAGGTGTTCTCCCTTATCCTTCCACTTCTTTGTATTTCCTGTATTTATTTGTTTTGACCCCTAATTAGCAATAACTTACAACTGAGCTCATAAGTGATGAGTTGGTGAAAGCTGTTAAACTGCCGTCCTCCGCAGTGTAAGGACACACTCCAAACTCTCTTCCTGCCTCTGTGCTGAGCGTTCAACACTGGTGGATGTTAAATAACAAGTCTAAACTAATAAATTGAACCTTGCTCTCATTAATTAGCCACATCCCGTGTGGTGCAACATGTCATCCGCAATGCTGCCTTCCAGGGAGCCGGGTTGCTGTAAATTGGGACGAAATTCAACTCTTGCTTGTTTCCATGGATACAAAATAATTTGCTTGACCCTGTGACTACCTTTAAGTGTTTTTTTCGATGACTTTGTAAAGAATTTCACGTTAAAGGTTTGGTCATTCAAAAGTGTAGCTGAATCTAAAAGCTTTTCTCACATGCACTGCATTTAAACTAAATATCTGAGGTGCTGACGAACAAGTTCGGCTGAGCTGATGAAAACTCAAAGAAACAAATATGTGCCAGGACTCTCTACTGGCCCTGAATGATCTTCATGACCTTCCCTTTATTTAAACGTTAAGTTCCATGGAGACAACTAGACGATTTCAGCTTGGCGAATATTTTTTGGCAGTCCTGTCTTAAAGACATTTGCAGTGTTCGACTGGTTTTATGGAGGAGTATGAGTGTCATTATTAAATATTTAAATATGTCTTAAAATAAATACTTAAATGTTTCATTAATTATTTTAATTAAAATTAAATCAAAATGTATAACAAATCTTTAATTCATTAAAACACATCCATTGTATGTAAAATAATATATATAATAAAATATATAAATAATATAATAAAATAATATAATAAAATATATTAAAATAAAATAATATATGAAATAATTTTTTTTAAAAAACACTCATATAATTATTTTACTAATCAAATTTTAATGTTTTAGTGTTATAGTGCATTGTGAATAATTTTATCTGTCAATCTATCCCATCAAAGTCAGTGGGCAGGACTAATGCTACATAAAAGATGGATGGAGCATCCGTGACGTCACCCATAGGTTTATACAAAAGCTAACTTGAAGCTCATTGAATAGTTCCCACCGTTGTAATCTTGGTAGCGTCGCACGCATCGTTGCTTCTGGAAAAATGCAAAAATGGGCAAAGACGTAGAGCTGAGAGGGCAGTGTTGAGCATGGGGGTGGATTATCGACATCTATCAAATTCTGACCTGGCTGTAGCTAAGAGCTAACCGAGCTAACCTGGAGCTAACAGTAGCTAACCAGCTAACGTAGGTAAGCGGGCTAAAACCCGGCTAATCGGCTAAAAACCGTGGTTGTTCTATAATCCTCCAACTTGTAGTGGAATATCAGACATGCCGCTAATTATTTGAAAATTTTTTAAATTTGTGTGCCAAATTTTACAACTTTTCATGGGGGTTAGGGAGTTCAATTTGAGCGAGTTGGACTGACAATAATAAACATTTGAAAAAAAAATTTGTATAGCTCAGACTTCGTTACTTCTAAACTGAGGAAATATTTTAAAAAAATGTTTTTGTTTAACATGGGAGTCTATGGGGATTTGCTTTGTTTGGGTCTTCTAGTGGGGCTTCACTTTAAACCGCTAGAGAAGCTGCTTGGTAAAGACCCCAGAGAGAAACTATGGAAGATATTCAGTATGGAGAGAAAAAGATAGATAGATAGATAGATAGATAGATAGATAGATAGATAGATAGATAGATAGATAGATAGATAGATAGATAGATAGAAAGAACATTTTCATCTGCATTTGGCTGTAAGACCGGTAAAATATGCGTTTATGAAAGCAAGACTTGATTGTAGCTAATGAAAAGCCAGATTATTTACACAGTGTACCGTTAACAATTATGTCCTGAAATAGTTAGTTATTTAATAACGACACCCTTACTCCTCCATACAGTTTGTCAACATGAGAACGTTCCCCTTTGGTTGTCTGAATATTGGAAGAATAAAGAGTCAGAGCAAAGTAAAGAGTCCTGCTGACTTTCAGAAAGTGTCAGATGTGGACACCCACACCCACCAGAATGAAGACAAAGAGCATTACTGACTCCTCCACATCACCAAGATGGATAAAAAGAAATGAGTGACAGCGTGTAACGCTGGGCACAGTTGTGTTATTTCTGTAGAGTAATAGACCCCCAAACACAGCAAAATTAAATAAAGTCTCAAGCCTGCAAACTGAGGAAGCAGAAAACACTTTCTGGCAGGAACTTCTATCCCAGCACACCTTCTTTCTCAGTGCATCTGTTCTGAGGCTGCTTCAGTGCTAAACTATTAGCAGATTTATGAAATTCTAAGAGTTGTGAGACGCGAGTTGATGTCTGCCCCTGTTTGCTTTACCGTCCTCGCCTCTCCTTCAACATGCTGGATGAGTGAATGAATCCATGCAGACAGCATGTGTTTATCTTGTTCTGAGCTACGTTACTGGTTTTATCTTCCGGCTCAGTCAGGTGGCTCGGCCGTGACATTATAATCCACTATGTGTTGCTTTCACAGTGTGTTTCGGGTCATCTGCTCTGCTTTGCTGCATTTGGCTGTATGTGGGCAGACAGTACATCACACATGCCAGTATAAATCTTCGGACACTTCCTCACTGTATAGGCAGAAAACAGTGATTTTAGATGTGAAACTGCTGCCAAACCTCATTGCAAACATAGTTTTTCTGCAGTTTTTCTCCCAGTTGTGGGTTTTGGGGGCAAGACGGCAAAGGTAAGACCGAATTTGTGATGATGTTCCTCGAACAGGAAGCAAGAGTTCAGCCTTCTTCTGCTTCTGTTTTGGTGAATTTTTGTCATAATAAGATGAAACTGGAATCTGTGCAGCGTGTGCTTTCAGTAAAGGTTTGTCAGTTTGCATGCTGGTAGGTAGACACGAGGATCCATTATTTCTGTTTACATATTTTTGCAGACTTTGTTTATTCAGTTATTTTATTTGTTTATTGCCTTAACCATGTTTGCTTATAGAAATGTATCTTTTATTTGAGCTTTTAGCAAGGATTCTGGACTTTCTGTTGATCCCAAACGCCAGTGTAAACGTCACCAACCTGACGTTCCGCCTGTGCAACCGGAGGTTTTGTCCCTTGCCCCCTGGGGGTTTTGGGATGGTTTGTAAATATAAGCTGAGAGATCTTGGAGAAACACGGACCATGTCTACCAGGATGGGTTCCAGTTTCATGAAGCCATTGCCTTGTTGTCCTAAATATTTTCACAGATAAAACCGCACTCTGTCTGCCTGTGTTCCAGCACTGCTCAGAGAGAGTAAATCTACCACTTGATGAGACATTTAAAGACTGATGCATCATCATGAATCAGTGACTTTCCCTGTAAAAGCGTCTCATATTCAGAGAATATAGTTTTAAAAGTTACATCCTGATAGGTTGTGCAGTAGAATAAAGTTTGCAGCCTGTTATTAGTTTGGTCGCAGCATGTAGATTCACCACAGACATGGCTGCACTTCACATTTATCTTTATAACCGGAGGCAGTGCGATGTGCATACAGACTGTGTGCAGACTGGAAACATATACGTGATATCAGGTGTGTGGAGCTGGCATGTGGAGAGAAGAGTTGTGCATTCATAAGAGCTTGAATATGTGGAGGTAGGTAGGTAGGTGGGGTGTGTGTGTGTCTTTGTGTGTGTGTTTTCGTGTATCCTCCAAACACCAATCAATAGAGTTTGTCCTTCATGCGCGGCAGTCAGGGACAAAATTGAATCTTTCTCTTTTGCTCCCACTGAATGTTTGAAAAGAGGAATATGCTTCACTCTTTCTTTCTCTCTCCTCAACAGCATGCCAAACAAAGGACGGCTTTCAGCCTTTAATTGAAATACTGTGTTGTATAAAAGGTCATACACACACTTATGTGCTCCTACGCAAATATATTCCAACATAGAAAAAGCATGCAACAGACATCCGGCACTCCTTCAGCACCATCTTTAAAAGAAAAAAAAATAAAGGTAAAATGTGTTTTGCAGAGATGACGCACCAACCTCTCCTCATTCTCAGGGCGTCAAATGCTGCAGTTTTATCAAAGTCTTGTGTGTCCGTGAGGACGGACCGAAGGTTTCCATGCTCACAATGGAGGAGAGTCTCTCTGTGCCTTCAGCTCTTAACTTCCCTTATTTTTCTGACCATGAATGAGAAAGTTCTTTGTAAGTTTTCTTTGTCAGAATATAATGGAAAACCTTTTGCTCCTTGCCAGATCTGATCTCCGTCATCTCCGGGTCATATTTGTGTGAGAAACTTTTTTGTATAACATTAGTTTACTTTTAAGTTTGGAATAATCCACTTTCAGGTGCACCTTCGTGGTATCCACCTTTAGTTAAAATGAACCCAATCACCTGCTACTCACCTATGCAAGAGAGACTGAACGGGTGCTACATGAGCATCTCAACCTGCGGCATTCAGGTGTGTGTTAACACCATGCTGAGGAGGAAAGACATCAGCAGCCATCTTAGAGAAGAAACTGTAGCTGCGCATCAATCTGGGAAGGATTGTAAATCATTTCCAGACGATCTGGAGTCCATCATTCTACAGAGTAAAAGAACAGCTGCCAGTCTTCCCAGAACTCGAGGTCCCAGCTAGTTCAGACCGAGTAATGCTCAGAGCAACTGGGAAAAACCCCAAGAGCTACATCTCAGACTCTCCAGGCCTCGGTTAGCAGGTGAAACGTTAATGGCAGTCCAGTTAGAAAGAGGCTGAAGGTTTGTTTGGAGGGTTGCAGGAGAAAGACTTTGACTCTGACAACACAAATATGGATTCAGTTCAGTAAATCCATTTTTCATCCACTCCTCATCCATACTTGGTGACAGGAAGCCACATGTGTAGCCACAGCACCCTTGGTTCAACAGCAAACCATTCATTCACATTTATACACGGCGATGCCGACACTGGAGGTAAGGAGGGGGTGTTGGGAATTTCAGTTGTTATATTTTCAGTTCATATTATGATAATCTTTTATTAATCTTACATTTATGTTCTTCATTAATCTTCATGTACAAGTTAAAAGTTTTCCTCTGTGTGCTGTTTGGATAAGCAGGACAGTGACGTGAAGGTCAGAGTGGTCTGACCAAATTTGATAAACATTCGGTTCCTATCAGAATGGTATCTTTAAGAAGAGCACACATACGCATTGTTCTATCAGGACATACGCATTGAACTTTTAAACCAAGCAAACACCCATACACACACACACACACACACAAACTGAATCGTATCAACTTGTATGAATGCCACGTGGTATCTTTCAATAAATGGCTTGGAGTTTTTTTGAAGCTCAGGCTTCTGAGATGAGCCTCCTTGCAAGTTGAACAAGATCATCTCGTCTGGCTTCTAATTTAATGATAATTATGTTAAGATGTTAAGGGTTTAAACTTAACAGGGTGCCGCTGCCGCCCCGACATGGCGGCAAAGCTTAGGTCGCCAAAGCCGCATCGGAGCAAAACACCACACTGACTGTTAAGCATGGTGGTGGAGGGATGATGATCTGGACCATGAACTACTAAAGTGTTCCAGAGTCAAATGTAGGACCATCTGTGCCAGATGTGACGCAGTATTGGAAAGAGAAGCTGAGGGAAATTCCTCCTAAACCAGGAAAAAGAATCCAATAATGTTTAAAAGAAAATTATTTTTAATATCTATTCATGTTCCCAGTCCTCAAGAGCGCCATCCTGCAGGTTCTCCTGCTGCAACACAAGTTCTGCACGGGCGTGACTGGAATCAGACGTGTTGCAGGAGGGAAACATTCCCAATCAGCGGGGCTCCAGGACTGGAAATTGCTGCTGTAACCATATTTCATACAAACCTGGACAAAACTGTTGGCACTGCTTTGTTAATGGGAAAAAAACACACAAAAAAAATAATTTTAAATGAAAATGTTCTAAAAAATTAGCCAATAAAACCAAGATTATCTAATCTTTCACAGCAAACTGATACCAGGTTAGAAAACGTGTTGCTAATTAAAGGATACATGTTAGTTTAGCATGTTTCTGTGGTCTTTTCCTGGGTTGCCAGGTCTGTTTCATTACTCTGTTTATTTTCAAATATTTCTGTTGAACAACAATTCAGATTTAGTCAATGTTGTCCTCTAATTTATCTCATTCTCCTTAAATCCCTCTTTCCTCCACCTGCCCAGCACCTCCTTCTCTTCCTCCTCATTATCCTCTTCAGCCAGAAAACATAGACAAAGGGCAAACCTCCACGCCACCCTCCCTCCTCCTCCTCCCCCAGCTCCCTTGTCCTCCTCCCACTCCTCTTTTTAAGGACTTTAAAGGGATCACTCACCGTGCTCCTTTGGTTTCAGTGTGGCTTTCCGCTGATGCTAACAAGCCATCTTCATGGAAACTTCCCCACAAAATGTGACAAGTCTGAAGGGGAAAATAAGCAGGCAGGATTCAAAATACCATGGTACAGCTTTAAGACGACAAGGCTAAATTGGCTATTATTTTTCCTTCCTGTCGCTGCTGTCCTTTCCTGTCTGTCCCGCTCTTCGCCTCCCCCCTTCTCCAAGTCATTTTCTTCATTAATGAATGCAGGCAACCACGCATAGGTGTGTGCAAGTGTGTTTCTCTGTGTGTCGCTTTTTGTATCTTAATCAGAGAGTGTTTAGTGGCAGAATTACTGTATGTCTGTATGTGTGCAACAATTTAACTCTTAAAATGGAGTAAAGATGAGAGACATCGACTGCATTCAGACGTCAGACTGATAAACTACACCGCAATACCACTTGTTGCGGTTTCTAAGGCGGATTCGCTCCTTTCTGGGTTTGATCTAACTGGGAACATTTCCTCAACACCAGCTAAAGGCTGGATTCTTGAAACCATCACAGATTTACAGATCGCGACCTTGACGGCAACAAAAGACAGCTGACAGAAAGTCTCTCTCTTCTGAGCTTGTAGTGTGTCGTCTGCACAACAGAGCGTACCACACGCTCACGGAGTCTCCAGCAGATTTCAGCCTCTTCACGCGCACAATATTCCAAATCTCACATCGTCAGCCTTCAGTGTAAACCAGGGGTATCCAGCTTTGGTCCTCAAGGGCCACAACCCTCCATGTATCCCTGCTCCAACACACCTGAGTCTGGCTGATTGGATCTAATTTAATCTAATTTCATGAAAGCCAGGTGTGTTGGAGCAGGGATACATCGAAAGCCTGCAGGACAGCGAGGACTGACTTTGGGCATCCCTGGTGTAAACAAACATGGCGGATGAATAGGAAGAAACCATAATGGTCATTTTCAGCCTCTTCTTTATTGATAAAATGCACAAAATAGAAAAATGATAATGGACAAAGTCAGGGAGACTGTTTGCATTACAGCGCGAGTTGGAGGTGAGTTCAAATTTTCACAACAAGGTTCTCAAATTCTTTCAGCAACAAACACCCAAGATAAGGAATGTTGGTGGTCGCAACCCCCACTCGACAACCGAATGATTAATCGTGTGACATATCTAACGGGTCATCCAGCAGCCGTCCTCTAAATGTGAGGCTGGAAAACTGTCAGAATATTCATAAATGAGGATAAAGTGTCTTTTGGTGGATTCAGTTCACCACTGTGACATAGCATCTACATGCATGGAACCAGCTTCTCCCATGGAGACGATGCCAAATTCAGATTTTTTTTTATATGACTTGTACTAACTTCATGTTTATGTGTTCATTTATTCATTTATTCATAATCCGAACCGGGGAAGCTGGAGCCTATCCCAGCAGTCTTTGAGCGCAAGGTGGGGTACACCCTGGACAGCTAGCCAGTCCATCACAGATGTTTATGTGTTAATGTGTTAAAAGATGAAGGTGCTAATGGGACATATTTATTGCTGCATTACTAGTTCATTTTTACAGCGCTTTTAAATATCCCAAATGCTTTATATAGATGTAGGTTTTATATTTTTTACAATTGTCTAGCGATCCACTGAGATTCTCTCATAACCCCCATGGGGGTCCTGATCCTCAGGTTGGGAACCACAACAAGCTTTCTAGTCGCAGATATTAACATGTTCAGTGTTTCTCTTCTTCTGCGACCTTCTGAGCAGATTGAACGGGGAGAACATCATTCTTAAGACACCTCACCTCAACCCGGGTTCTGCCAGAGGTTTCTTGCCTGTTAGAAGGGAGTTTTTTCCTTCCCACTGTCGCCAGTGTGCTGGCTCAGGATGGGAGATTGAGTTGGAGCCTCCAACTCGATCTGTTGGTTTCCTTATATAGACTATTGTGAATTGGCTTTCATTATGTCTTTTTCCTGTCTGTAAAGCATCTTGAGATGGGATTGCCGTGATTTGACGATATATAAATAAAGTTGAATTGAATTGAAAATACGACATGATGTTTGCTACGTTTACATGGGAGTTTTAATTCATCTTTAATTTGGAATAAAAGTTAATTCTGCTTTAAACTGATGAAAAACGACCATGTAAACACTTAGTTCCCTTATGCAAATTTCTATTCAGAATTAAACTTAATTCTGATGTAAGCAGCTGTTTTTTCGCATTTTAATTCCGAACTATTTAATTCCTCTGTCATGTAAACCTTCATTCCACTCTAAGTTAATTCTGGTCGTTCTGAGCATGCTCGTTACCTTGTCCTGTCCCGATGACGTGCGTTGTTTTACCTCCCGTGTTCGGTGGTCTATCTTTCTTCTCCTTCTCAGTTGCTGCAGAAAGTGAAGTAGTATGCTGGTGTTGAGCTGCTACTTCACATTTATAATAAAAATAGCAGCGAAACTGGTACTTATTATGTAGTTTTTACAAGTTCCGACTGAAAAGACGAGAAGCAGGGAGCCAACTTTGTTTATTTCTAGTAAACTTCAATACGTCACGTGCACCCTCTGTCCAATCAGAACCCTTCCCAACCAGTGTTGCGACAGACCCAGGTCTATCATGTCCCAGGCCGATACAGGGTTTACAGCAAGAGTGAAGCTTTAAGTTATAGCTGTTCAAAGAATATAAGAATAAAATGTGAAACTCTGGAAACACACTCAGATGTCTGTGTTTTGTTGGTATTTGTTGTATGAACCCATTTTAGTGCATCAAATCATGTGCACATTGAAGAAAAAGTGCAGCTAACTGAATGAAAGAAACTGAAACAAAGAAAAGCTGTTGGCGACTGGGCTTTAGGTTGGTTTCTACACAAGGAAAATCCATTTTCCTGGTTAGATCAAATTCATTTATTAATTATCTTCAATGTTAACAAACTACAAAATCACCCTTCAGATTCGTATTCTTACAACTTATTTTACTACTTTGCCAACAGTCTCTCCATCATTGTGTGTAAATATAAATGCACCTTTAACCCCTGACCATTTGATATTTGGCCTCATTGGTGCTGCAGCAGTTCTAGAAGTCACAAAGTGCAAACAGAGATGACAGTACATCCCCAGAGGATAGAACATGTCCATCTCAGAGCCTGAAAACTGCAGCCCAGTGTCGAGCTGCCTCTCAGATCTTTATGCATGAATATATGTGCAGAAATGTGTTGAACAGGCTGCAAACAGATATGAAGCAAAGTGAGACCGACGAATTCTAGGAAGGTTGAGGTGAAAATCTGGTCGGAGCTACTTCCTTCTTCAGTAACATGAAACCTCTTAGAGGAGCTTTCTGTCTTCAGGAGCAGTTCTCAAGATGTCTTGAAGGACTTCCAGAAGGTCTTTGACTGTTTCTGGGTTTTGTTCTGTTCTCTGTCCAAAAACGTTGAGGTCCTGGTTCTAGGGAAGATCCACCCCTCAATCGGACCTGTGGAGGTCCTGGTTCTGGGGAGGATCCGTCCTTCCATCAGACCATTTCAGGTCCTGATCCTAGAGAGGATTCGTCCCTCCATCTGACCTGTTGAGGCCCTGGTTCTTGTAACATATCTCAGGTTTTTATCCCCCTTTTGCTTCTTTAAACCCTTGACAACCATCAGATGGTGGTTAAGTGTACATTAGGATCACCAGTAACCCAACGAGTATGAAATGGTAAAGCATGGCTTCATTTCTGATGAGGCTTCAGCCAACCGTAGATGGTTCAGCTGAAGGTCCAGTTGCTTTTCTCAGGTCCTGGTTCAAGTCTTGGCCGGATTAGTTCCTGTTGCTTCAGATCCTCTTCATCTGCTGTATGCAGACCTCACATGTCCAGTTTTTTCCTCCACTGGTAACTGGAACTGGTAACTTGGACAAAACTCCTTGTTTCATGTCCAGTACAGCTTCCCTGTCAAGCTAAGATGCTCAGTACAGAATTTATAATTTATAGAAATCCATATAAAATATGACATGATGACATGAATGGATGTTATGGTGTTGTGTGTATGCAGTGTTTATGTTTTCCTGTCTTTCCCATGTTCTCCAGAAGACCTTATGTCACTGGATCAGGACAGGTATTTCATGGCAGCGACCACATCTTTTATCCTCTGTGTGAGTTTTGTGTGATCTGTGAGTTCATGACCAGTGGTAGGTTTGATTCTGCCACCTGTGAACCAGAATGCAGCTCCATGCTGTACACCACATAGCATGAAAAGGTCAAACAGGTGTCATGATGGGTGTATCTCAAATCAGGGTCTGCACACTTCCAAGTGTGCAGACTGCGTAGGCAACAAAGTGTTCTATGTGGTCTGCACACACCGAGGTGCACTTACTGCCAGTTAAATGAGACGGCCTCTCTAGTGGAAGAGAATTACCCATAGTGCTACAGTCCTCCGTTGCTTGGCAACTACATATGACAAGTTTATCTAATTACTGATCCCATTCTTCCACAAAAAGACACAAAAATATTTTTTAAATAACAGTAAATAGTGCCACTAATTTAACTTTGATTTATTTTCATTTTCCTTTGTGTGTAAATGAGCACCATGAGGCGGTTTAGACGAGCTCTCCTCTGGCTGACGGCCCATCCTGTCAAGCTGACGTTAACTTCAGTGGAAAATAATCCTTGTTAGATGCATATACAGTCGTCGTCATATGTATTCATACCCTCCCATTAAAGAAGGAGAAAACAGCTGCCTGGGAAATAAACTGAAGTTGACAATAATAAATAAAAGTGTTATGAGAACCATGACATTATTTTCTAATTCTGGTTCAATAAAAATATTTTTAAAAAGCAAACCAATATGATAGAATAACATATGGTACACCACTCAAACTAATATATATATATATATATATATATATATATGTATATATATATATATATATATATATATATATATATATATATATATATATATATATATATATATATATATATATATATATATACATATATATATATATATATATATATATATATATATATATATATATATATATACATATATATATATATATATATATATATATATATATATATACATATATATATATATATATATATATATATATATATATATATATATATACATATATATATATATATATATATATATATATATATATATATATATATATATATATATATATATATATACATATATATATATATATATATATATATATATATATATATTAGTTTGAGTGGTGTACCATATGTTATTCTATCATATTGGTTTGCTTTTTAAAAATATTTTTATATATATATATATATATATATATATATATATATATATATATATATATATATATATATATATATATATATATATACATATATATATATATATATATATATATATATATATATATATATATATATATATATGTGCATATATGTAGCCGGGTGAGGAACAGACCTCCTGGGGAGGGTTTGGGTGAGCCAAGCCCCCGCATCCAATTTGGGGGTGTGATGGACACAGCGTTGGATGGGACTAAACCAGTTCCTGCACCACGAGACAGCACTTGGCGCGCCACGATGACGCATGCAGCCGACAAATCCGCACTTCGAATTGTGCAGACCCTGAACTGAGAAACACCCGATGTGTGTTTTGTATCTTTAGCTCTGGTTTCCTGTTTTAGTTTGTAGTCTTCCCTGTTTAGTTCCCTTGTGTCTTGTTTCTCGTTTACCCTTCATCCTGTTCATTAGGGTCACCTGGTCTTGTTAGTTTCATCCATTTCACCTGTGTCTTGTTCTGTTTCTCAGTATTTATACCCCTTGGTTTCTGTTCCCATTGCTGGTCCATTGTGTCCGCTTGTGTTTGTTTCCTGTGTTCACGTGTCAAGTTTTTAGAATTAAACGTCTGGATGCTGCATCTCTGGCTCCTATTCCTGCATCCTCACCGCCTCCACAACCGTGACAACAGTAGTTAAATCAGTCGGAAGCAGCAGCCTGTTAATCCAGAACTGAACTTCTGTGAAGGAGGCCGCAGCGCTGAACTGAGCTGAGGACAGGAAGTTTGATACGTTTGTGGTGTGTAAGGCAGTAAACTGTCAACATATCATGTAACATGTTACAGCATAATGGACTCCACACAGAGGATGCGACATCGTCACTCATCACACTCTCAGATCGCCTGAAATGTGACTGGTTATGATAGAGTGGATTTTGGCATTTTCACTGTCAAAATTCAGCAAGCAGCAGTTGTCAGGACAGATGAAGCATGAAGAATGACGAGTCGGGAGATTTTACTGTTAACTCTACTTCACAGAAGCAAAAAGACACCTGGGGTTCCTCCTGTTCTAAAAACAATGAAACATCCTGGTATCTGACGGCAGACCTCAAGATGGATGTAAAGTTCATGTTCTACTTTGACTGGATGGTTGTAGAGCATTTTTCAGCTTTATGTCACAAGTTCTTGTGTGCACGTCTGGGTGAATGAGTGAGATTTCACTCATTCAGACGACACGAATGTCTCCTGTCGATTGGCTGGAGGATAGCAGCAATTTTCACCTCAGCGTGCAGCTTCCATAGGTGATGTACGGAGAATTGGATTGATTGAATTGCCACGGTCATCTGAACTTATGCATGACAAATAACAAAGTAAACATGTAAACAAAGACTTTCCAGCATTGAGTCTCCAGATTCCTGTCATCGACCGTGTTTTGTTATCTTGTCTTGGCCTTGTTGGATCCTGTGTTGGACCCCTGGCCCGAACAACCAAGCATTCCTGCCTTCTCTGCTGGATAAAGAACCTGCTCTCTCCTGCTTGTTATGACCCATGCCTGTCTACCAACCATATCTCTGGAGTCTGGATTCCAGCAGCTTTCCAGGAGCCAACGGCTTCTCCCTGCTGGATCGGATCCTGCCTTCCCACATTTAAATAAACCTTTATTTAATAAAACTTTATTGAGACTTTAATCGCTTTGTTTGTGTGGCTGAATTTCAGGTATGGGCAGATTTCATGACAGATGTCGTATAAAGGTGATAAATGCTGGTTGGAGGTAATTTTGTGTCATAAAGACTGAAATGAATGTTGGTATCTCTAAAGTAAAATATTTGGATTTTATTTAGCAAACATCTGTTAACAGATGGAAAAACTGCAGCTCTCAAGTTGCAGATGCCGACTTTTGGTTTTTTTTCTACGCTTCTGTCTGATTGGCCGATGGCAAATCAAGCTGTCCAATCACAGATCAGTATCTATCATGACACTGTGAGACACATTGGGCTGAAGAGGAGTGAAAAAGCAGAAAATTGGGGAAAAAAACAAAAAAAACAAAAAACCTTTTAAAAGACCTTCAGAAAGCTGGATAATTCTGCTCAAACAAACATTTAACGCCTTAAAGTAAATCAGAACTTCTCCATTTTCCTCAGCTTTCCAGCCAGGTTGCTGGTCACCACTGCTCCTCCACGTCTGTCTTAAACATAAAGGAATTTTCCTGGAAGGAGAGGAGGATCGGCTTCTTCCCAACACCACGAATCATTCTTAATTATGATCCCGCAGATCTGCAGCAAAGAGAAAATATTGTAATGAGGCGCTTCGCTACTTTCCAAGTTGAACACTCATTTTTCAGCCCCGCATTTGCATAAGTTCTCTTCTTTTTTTAAGTTGGCACTGCCAGAAGTGATAAAGTGCATGCAGCTCCACGGAGGAGAGTCATGAGGAGGGAGGGAGCGGTGTTATAAGGGAGAAGAGGAAAGTTTGAAATAAATGGAGAATGCAGGAGATCTGCCCGAGGTCGTCTGGAGACCCCGAGAGGAAGCACCGGCTGCAGGAAAAACCAAAGAAGAAGTGATGGAGATCTGATTTTCACCATGATAATGAAGAGAGAGGAGAGTGGAGGGGGAGGCAGAGATAATGTGAGAGGGACAGATAACAAACGGAGGAGGCTGCAGGCAGGAGGCTGTAATAGACTTCTGAGTGGAGAAACGAGAGATAGATTTACGAGGAGAGATGGAGTGCGATGGAGTGTTAAGTGGAGGGTAAATTGTGGCTCTGTCTGTGCTGCTTTTACAAAGCAGTCATGAAAACAGTGTTTAAATTTAATGGGAGGATGTAGCAGCACACACACACACACACACACACACACACACACACAGCGTGCAAGATCAGATGTACACAGATCAGCCACAACATTAAAACCACCTCTTTAATAATGCTGGGTTGTCACTGAGAAGGAGGAGGAGAAGGAAAAGAAAAAAAGGAGGAGACAAAGAAGGAGGAGAAGAAGACGAAAAAGAAGACGAAGAAGAATAAAAAGGAGAAGAAGGAGGAGAAGGAGAAGAAGAATAAAAAAGATGGAGAAGAAGAAGAAAGGGGAGGAGGAGGAGAAGAAGAAATAAAAGAAAAAGAGGGAAAAGAAGAGGAAGGAGATGAAAAAGGAGGAGAAGAAGAAGGAGGAGGAGGGGGAGAGGAAGGAGGAGAAGAAGAAAAAAAGTAGGAGGAGGAAAAGAAGAGGAAGGAGAAGAAGGAGGAGAAGAACAGATCTTCTGCAACATTTTTAATGTTTTTTTTACATTTACAGTTTTTCTGTATTTCAGTTTAGTTTTAAATAAATGAAGCAAAATGTAAAATTAGATTAGATTTACTTCATTTTGAGAACTTATGAAGAGCAAATTATGTTCTTTGTATGACTTCACATTATTTTTTCATTTCTAGCAGTAAATATCCTTTTGAATTGTTCCATTTATCAGATCGTTAACACAATTAACTAATCAGCCAATCAGAAGGCAGCAACTCAACCCATTTAGCGGCGCAGACATGATGAAGACGACCTGCTTTGTTGAAACTGAGCATCAGAATGTGGAAGAAAGGAGGTTTAAATGACTTTAATGGGTGTTGGTCTGACACACAGAACCATCTCCAGGGTTTCTACAGAAGATATGAAGAGAAAACATCCAGCAGAGGTCTGGAACCGAACCACACAAGAAGACCACAGCGGGTTCCCTCCTGTCAGTAAGAACAGGAAACTGAGGCTACAATTCACACAGACTGACCAGAACTGGACAATAGAAGATGGAGAAACGTTGCTGGTCTGATGAGTCTCCAGTTCAGCTCCACATTCACATCCTTTGCAAAGCAAACCATCGACGAAGCAGCTTTCACTAAAACATGATAAAAGATCTGTAAAAGTCCTAGAAACCAGCTGAGAAATCCCCAGTTCAGACTCATTTACAGGGTTGATGTAAATGTTTGTTGTTGTTCATGAGATCTTGTAGCGGCAGTCAGGTGATAGGAGATGAACTGAACTGTGGAGTGTGTGTGAGTGTGTTAGAGGAGTGTTAACTCTTTAGATCCATAGAACTGAAGATGTCTTTCTGCAAAAACACCCGAGCTGAACCCGGCAGAGTCTGGATGTGAGGCAGGGCGTCGCAGCCATGTCCGTACAGACAAACGACTTCAAGGACACTCAGCATCCAGCAGATGAAGCACTAATATGATGATGATGATGAGGATGATGATGATGATGATGATGATGATGATGATGCGACCCTCGCATCAGTGCAGGATATTTAAGTCGGGTCAGGAGGAGGCTGCTGGCTGGTAAACAAGACCGCAGCTGAAACCGTGAAGAGAAAATGTTTGAATCACTTCAAGTCCTTCAGATTCCTGCAGTCTGAAAAGACGAAATGAAAGCTGCGTTCATCAGAACATTTCGTGCTCAGATCTTCACAGCCACCTTCGCTGGCTGAGTTTTTAAACTAAATAAATAGAAATAAGAGAAAATTAGTCCAGTTTTCTGAAGAAAGTCTGAATTCTTTCTTATAAGAGCTTTGTGTTGTTTTGAAGATGAAAATCACTTAGAAACTAACTATAGGAGGAAGTTTTGTCAATAAAATCTGGAATATAATCAGAAAAGTTCCGAACGAAAACACCTGCATTTGTGCAAGCACACAGGTAGCGTCACACACAGAGATGTTTGTCCCTTTAGAGACACCGTAGTAAAACTGGTGCCACTTGCCATCTGGATCCATAGACATCAGATATACGTAGACACCTCATTGTATGCTGGAGAGTGAACCTGCATCGTCGCCATATTGGATGGGTCTTCGCCATATTGGATGGGTTGCCACCATATTGGATGGGTCTTCGCCATATTGGATGGGTTGCCACCATATTGGATGGGTCTTCGCCATATTGGATGGGTCGCCACCATATTGGATGGGTCTCTGCTTTCGAGTCTTGCTGCAGAGTCAACGTAGTTTCGCCACATATATTTTTCTGTGGAACAAGGCGTATCTATTGCACACAAGCAAAACACTTTTCTACATAATTGGTTCATAGATAATGTTAACACAGTGAATAATCTGCTAAATGAAAATAATACATTTTACTGCTATGAGGTGTTTATGAAAAAATATGGTATTGATGTTTCACAAAGAGAGTTTTACATGGTAGCATAATTACCTCCACCATGGAGGTTATATTTTTACCGGCTTTATTTGTTTTGTTTGTGTTCAAGATAACTTAAAAAGTTATGGCTGAATTTTAATTAAATTTTCAGGACTTGTTGGAAACATGAAAATGAAGAACTGATTTAATTTTGGTGGTGATCCGGATCTCGTTTGGATCCAGGAACTTTTTAAAGGCCTTGGCGGAGGTTTACGTTCTCCGATTGTTTTTATGGGTAACTTCTGAATTTTTACAGCTTTGATACAATACTTTATTTTCAGACTTTCTACAACTGTATCTCTATTTTGATAAATAAACAAATGTAAATAGAAGAAAGAGTAAACCGTAGTCAAGAGAAAGCCGTCAACTATTCCCGTATTTTGTTCAGCATACGGTTGCAATAACCGGCAAAATATTGAAAGCAGATTCTGTGGAATTACATTTCACAAGGCTGAATAATAATTTGACCAGATAAAAATAGATAAATCCAAATGTAATAAACAATGTTAAACATGTCAGTATCAAATTCATTTGTACATTTATTTATATTTCAGCAATCTCATGTCTTAGTTAAATAGCATATAAAAATATTTCAGCATAAAAGCACATCGTTTTTAATGTGTGACAGTGACCTGTATCATAATAATATCTCTGCCCTTTGTAACAAACCAAACTGTGAGAAAAATCAGGTAAAAATTTGTGAAGTTATTGTTGTGGTTGGACCTACACCTTACAGATAAATGTAATGGAGGCCTTTGGGAGACCCATCCAAGATGGCGGCTCGTATAGGCAGCATGATACAATGCAGCTTCTATGTATATATGATGTCTATCTTTGGATCTACATTAAGCAAATATAAACATCTAATTCTAGGAGACGTTTTTTCAATAAACTGAATGAAGAAGCAACAGAAAAAAAGTTTTTGATGATTAATAATATTGTTCTTTTATTGACCTTTGATTTTATGTCACTGATTAATGGTGACAATAAGAAACTTAGCTAAAAGTAAAGACGTGCGCTTCTCCTCTGTAATAACACCACCTGGTGCTGTGGTGGACATTGTTGGAAAGCTCGAATAGACACGATTACACCCTCCTGCTTCACACCAAAAAAATGCCAAATTTCCCTGCAATATTCTCCTGTTGGCTTTCACACATTTACCGAGCCGACATGTCCATGTAGAGCCCATAGCTGGATTAGGTTGGTACTGAGTAGAAACGGGCTCAAACTGGGCAAACTTTCCAGCTCCCATGTGGTTTCAGTTACATGAGCCCCATAGGTGAAGACCATGTGGGCTGGATGAGCCCCATAAGACAGTGCTTCTCAGATCCAGGACCCCCTGCCCTGCATGTTCTCTAGACAACCCTACCTTAACACACCTGAAGGAAATTAATTGCTTGAACACTGCAAAAACTGAAATCTAAGTAAGATTAAAAATCTTTTGAATTGAGTACACATATGCTTATTTTTTAAAGGTAAGATAATTCTTAGTTTTTATGCCAGAGAATTCCTCTTGTTTCAAGAGTATTTTTACTTCTTTTGAGAAGTCTTGACAAGCCAAATTTTCTTGTTTTGTTGGCAGATGATTTTTCTTATTTTAACCTAACAATCACCTAATTTCTGTATTTTTTTTTTTCTTGTTTTTTAAGGCTGAGTTTTTGCAGTGAAGAGGAGGTGCAATAATCTGACTCAGGTGCTTTTGAGGAGGAACATGTGTAAAACCTGCAGGGCAGGAGGGGTCCTGAACTGAGAAACGCTGCCATAAGGGATGTAGGCAGGCTAAATGGGCATGGGGAGCTCAAGTGGGTTGGCTAAACGGGGTCCAAGTTGCCCCAGCTAAAACCCAGTCAGAACCAACTCAACCCATATGGACAAACACAGGTCAGGTTACCATGGAAACTGCAGACAAGCCCATATGGGACCCTCATCTGTGCCCCGAATTGAACCGTTTTGGGCCCCCACATGGACATGCTGGCTGGGTAGCTGTTACCCAGGTAACCAGGTGTAGACTGTGTTGACAGTCACAGCGTGATGGCGTCTTCGGTTCGGTGTGTTAATGGCAAAATAAAAGCTAACGAGTGTCACACCATCACGGCCTGTTATCTCCTTCCTTCATACACATCTACACCAGGTACAAGCTCTGACCTACAACATCACAACGTGTGCAAGAGACGCACAAACATCTTAAAATTCCTCGTTATGTCCGTGTTTAATAAGAGTCGCGGGTTAAAGATGCTTCCTCACAACGCAGAACATGGCAACCGCTCAAAGCTCTCACAAGATGGCCTGCAAAATGCGTCCGTCCAATCCATTCTCATAAACGTTAAAAGAAAGCAGACACACACACCCCTATAGAGATGCAGAAACTCGGAGCTCAGCCTTGCCTGGTGCAGTCATGGCTGGCTGTGGTCTAACGGAGATATATGAGAGAAGCAAGCTGTGTGGAGAACAACATTTATCTACCTTTCCGTTAGTATGCAAGGACAGCAGCCTGCAGAAGCACTCCGCCTGCCTCCCTTTGTCCAACCCCCCCTCAACACGCCATCAGTTCAGCTCAGTTCAGGGAGGATTATTGTCAGAAACGCTGCAAATCAGCGTGTATTGACATTTGTATATCTCCTCCTTTGTAAAGCTCTCCCAACTCAGAACAATGAGCGGTATCTGTTGCTTCCCTGCCCTCTGCAGCTCACCGACTGAGCGGTCAGCCCATGAGTAATTTGTGATTGTGTAGAAACGCTTTCAGGTCCCTCGCAGACGGCGAGCTGCTTACTGCTGCAGAGAATGAAGTGAGGCGTCCTTGCAGCCAGATGAAGAATATGGAAGAGCGAGTGTGACTGACTACAACAACATCACGGACACTCGACATAAAGGAGGAGTGATGAGCTGCAACTGCTCTGAGTCATGTTCAGGTATTAAAACTGAATAAAACAGCAAAGCAATGAAGGAGGAAACTTTAGTAGGAAGTTTGTTTTGCCTGGTTTAACTCTTCCAGCCCCTGGAAGGGGGTGTTTATATGTTATATTGTGTTTTGGAGAGTTTTATACCTCCACAGCGTGAAATATTCCCTCTGCTTGCATGTGCTCAGACGTGCACGATGCTGGCTCTCAATCTGGCTAAAATAAGTCAAATAGGAATGCTTTCAAAGGTTGTGCAGTTTTCCTTCTGTTTCTGCAACTAAAATAAAGAGAATGCATCAGTTCACGTTGAAGTGAAGATAAATATGTGTGTGTAAGTGTAAATATGTGAATGCAAATATAGATGGTAAATTGAATAAGTATGTTGTGCAGCGACAGAAAGGAAAACTAGATGAGCAGAAAGGAGTGGGAATACCAAATAAGTGTACACTTCTTTCCACTCCTTTTTCGAACTCCTTTTATCTCACAAATTTATTTAATAATCAAATCAATGAGGAATTATTAACATTATTGTTATTAATATTAATATTTGTGATTATTATTTTCTTAATTAGTATGTATATGTATGTGTGTGTATGTACATATGTGAAGGTATGTACGTATATTTTTCTACTCCTATTTTCTTTCATTTGTTCAAAATAAACAAACTAAGACTAAGACCTGCACAGTGGCATGTTTACTGCCCTGCTTATGCAAAAATACATATTTTAAATTAAGTAGTTTAACTTTTTCTCTGCTGAAATGGAAGTTAAAACAAAACTGAGGGCGGTGCACCAGATGCTCTGGAATATGCATATTTGGAAGCGTTTTCCTTTACAGACAGAAAAAGAAGCATAGTAGAAGTCCATTTCAGTTCCATAAGGCAGTGCTTTTCAACCACTGTCCCGTGGCACACTAGTGTGCCATGAGAGATTATCAGGTGTGCCCTGAGAAATTACGCAATTTAACCTAACTGGTCTAAAAAGCAGCTCTGTGTTCATCCGAACAGGCCCCAGTGAAAGACTATAAAATTCCTTCTTCTTGTGTTTATCTGATTTCTATTAAAGAGGCTCTGACGAGGTGGACTTCATCTGAATAATATGGACATTTTTTTCAAATAAACATTTTGGTTTGTGGCTTCAAGTTTGAAAAACAATGCCATAACGGACAATGTGGGCTTGGGTTCCCACATGTGCTTATCAGTGAACCTCATGGTAATTTTGTGTACCATTCCTTCTAAATGTTCTAGTATCAGCCCTGGTTCTGCAAGAACCAAGGGTTTGATACTGTAGATAACAGAATTTTGTTGTACTGGAAAATGGGGTTGGATTTTGTGGAGTGGACTTTAGTTGGTCCAGGTTCTAGTCAGGATTTGTTTTGTTACGATCCTCGGCCATGAATCTGAGCAGGTGGCCATGCCTTGTGGAGTCGGTTCTGCTTCCGTTCAACTTGCTCATGCTAACTTTGGGTGAAATATTACAAAACCTCAATTGTTTACATGGAAGTTTTAATTCCTGTTTAATTCCGAATAAAAGTTAATTCTGCTTTAAACTGATGAAAAACGACCATGTAAACACTTCATTCCTGATGCTAATTTCAATTCGGAACAAAACTTAACTCCGATGTAAGTGTCTGGTTTATTCCCATTTTAATTCCGAACTATTTAATTCCTCTGTCATGTAAACCTTCATTCCGCTCTAAGTTAATTCTGGTCGTTCTGAGCATGCTCGTTACCTTGTCCTGTCCCGACGACGCGCGTTGTTTTACCTCCCGTGTTCGGTGGTCTGTCTTTCTTCTCCTTCTCAGTTGCTGCAGAAAGTGAAGTAGTATGCTCGTGTTGAGCTGCTACTTCACATTTATAATAAAAATAGCGGTGAAACTGGTTCTTATTATGTAGTTTTTACAAGTTACGACTGAAAAGACGAGAAGCAGGGAGCTAACTTTGTTTATTTCCGGTATACGTCATACGTCACGTGCTCCCTCTGTCCAATCAGAACCCTTCCCAACCCACCGCTCTAAAGGGGAATTAAAGGACTTGTTTCATGTAAACCTTCATTTGGAATTATTATTTCCATGTAAACTCGTAGGAGAATACGTTAATTCTGATTTATTTAATTATGAATTATTAATTCCAAATGAAGAAACACCATGTAACCGCAGCCATGGTTAATAATTACAGCTATGCAGATGATACACAGCTTTATGTGTCTTTACCACCGGACAACTGCAGCCTGACAGACGTATCTGGAGCAAACTGGACTGAACTGGAATGAAAACTGGAATGAACCACTGGATGAGGGAGAATTTTCAGCAATGAGCGCCAACATGGCAGCAACGGCGAGCAGTCACTGGGGACAGACATGGCTTCCTCCTGCTTCTCCAGCCGTCTGACCATCCGGACATTTTTCAGTTGAACTGACTGGAAGTGGACTAAACCATTTTGCAGCACTTTGAAGGTATAATTGGGGCCTCAGAAAAAATCTGTGGTTATTGTAAATGAAAACATTGTCATTGTGACATTGATTAATAAGAAATCAGGGAAATGGAACAATGTAACAAATCATGAAACACATGTTGTACTTGTGAATTTAATGCAGGGTTTTGTGTGTATTACTACTTCAGACACATTTCTTAGCTGCTTCCATCAGTTCTGACCAGTGAAAGAACCATGTCTTGTTGACATGGTTGGTCGACATCCACCTGTTTTCCTTCTCAGTCTGGTCTCGTCTAGTGTTGCCAGGTCTGCTTGTTATAAGCAACTTTCGGCTCAGTTTTTTTATCAGGTTGCTTGTAAATATGATCAGCTGCGGGTTGCAGTGTTTGGGCTTCTTTTCAAAGGACTGGTTGCTTATTTGGGTTTACTTTATTCCCTGTCTGAACCCTTCCTAAATCTTTCTCACCCATTCACATTTACAGCAAAAGCATCATACAGTAATTTGTTCTCTTTTTTTTTTGGTCTGTCCAAAAACCTCGTTTCCTTGGTAACCACACTGCCCAAACCGGTACTTGTTCACTCCCTGCTGGTGTTCCTCTACTACACACATGCAAATCAACTACACCTGATAAAGCATGGAGTAAGGATGCACAGGAAGTGAGGAACATATGAGAAAAATATTCAGTAAATGGAGTGAAACGCAGAAAGCGGACTAAAGGACTGGATCCAGAACCAGGTGGGAGATGGTTCAAAAGCGTGATGCCGATTTTGCAAGTGCGAAATTTGTGTTCAACATGTAGACTCGGTACCAGTGTTGCCAAATCTGCTTGTTATAAACTACTTTGGGCTTGTTTTTGTTTTGTCTTTTTCATAAATTTGCCAGGAAATCTAATCCGTCTCATATTGAAGGTTTTTTCTTTTTGCTTGTTTCCTGAAGTCTAACTGCTTATTCTGTCTTTACGGGCTTTATAACGGAAGTAGGTTCCTCACTCCCTGTGCATCTTTACTCCATGCTTTATCATCTTAGCTGTATACACACACACAAACACACACACACACACACACATGCACATATATATATATACAGTATATATATATATATATATATATATATGTATTATTGTACATCGAAGCTAGGTTGCTTCTTCTTGCTAGTTTTCATCAAGCCAGTTGCTTGTTTTTCTCACAAGATCTGGCAACACAGGTCTCGTGAGTTTCAGGTGAAACTAGCGAGGAAACATCGTCTGGTTGTGTTCAGTAAATATCATTTCTACTGTGTGTGTATCAACGCATTTTAACATTTTACAAAAACACTTCAACTTCCTCTTCTAAGTTCCCTGCTGGTCCTCTGTCAGTCACACAAACACACACACACACACACACACACTTGCAGTGGTTGGCTCTCAGTGTGTGAATGACCTGGACATTTGGCATCTTCCGCATCAGGGTGCATTCTCTTTCTTTCCTCCTTTTCTCCTCATCAGACGCCGAGACGAGCAGGGTGGAGCAAGGCGAGGCAGAAGGTCAGTGGAAGAGGGAGAAATGACTTGATCATAATGATGATCCAAATAACAGAATAACAAAGAAGGAGGACGACCACTGAGAGAGCAACGGAGAAGGATGAAGAGGGAAAAACTGAGCGTGAAGCAATGAAGGAAGATTATAAAAGAGTAATAGAAGAAAAAACACCACAGGAAACATCACTCCACAGAGACTGCCACCTTTTATTTTCTAGAAAATTTAAAACATCTACTTGACATGGGCGGCTTTGTGGGCGCTGTGTTCCTTGACTTGAAACGTGCTTTTGACACCATCAATCACAATGTGCTCCTTGCTAAACTAACACAATTTAATTTTTCTAACAGTGCTCTCTGCTGGATTAAATCATATCTGTCGGACCGGCAACAAGCTGTACAAATAGAACATTTCCAATCTACTTTTCTACCTTGTTCTGCTGGAGTCCCACAAGGCTCAATACTAGGACCAATCTTATTCAGTTTATATGTCAATAACTTACCCAATGTATGTAAAACTGTGAAAATCCAATTATATGCGGATGACACAGTATTATATGTTCATGCAAAAACCAAAAGTGAAGCCGCTACAATACTCTCTGGTGCTATGGTGCCAGTATCTCACTGGCTCCATGACGCTTGTCTACATCTTAATACAAAAAAAACAGTTTGTATGTTTTTTTCCCGGCAGCCAGCAGAGGCCGAACAACCATTTGTGTTAGTCAATGGAGAGAGACTGGATGTGGTGGAACAATTTAAATATCTTGGAGTAGTTTTTTATTCTAATCTAAATTTTAAGCAACATGTGAAAAAAGTATTGCATGTGATTAAATTTAATCTGTCAAACTTCAAGCATATAAGACCCTTTCTGACCACAGAATCAGCTAAGGCTTATATGCACGCCATGATATTTAGTCATATCACCTACTGTTATACCACTTGGTCTCACACTTCAGAGGCCATTTTGAAGCCACTAAAGTCCCTCTTTAAGAGAACACTGAAAACTCTGGACAAAAAGCCATTACACTACCATTATTGTAACATTCTAAGTAAGTATAATATTTTGGATTTCGAAAGTTATCAAATTTTTATGGATGCTTGCCTTATTTTTAAAGTTGTAAATGGACTTGCTCCTCCTCCCTTAATGGATTTTATAGGTAAAAAACCTAGTGATCGGCCAAATACCAGAGCATCGACCAGAGGAAACTGTAACGGTGTGTTCAGACCAAACGCTCGACGCTGGTCACTAAACTGCCACTTTTGTGTCCGTCCAAAACGCTCCCAACGCTCCTGCCGCTTGTGTGTCTGGAGCGAGCGGCAAACGGGGCGGAAAAGAGAAGAGGGAGACGGCGCTTTCCTTCCGGTCGGTTTGAATGATGGCGGATTCAGTAGAGATATGGCATGGTTTTATTTAATAAATAAAGCTAGAGGACGTTGTCGTAGGGCAGTTAATAGTCAGTGTTAATGCAACAAGAGCCGCACTCAGCAGAGAGACGTCCCCGCCCCCAAACAAAGCGTTCCTAGGCAACGTATTCTGCTACGTTTCCTAATCAGTAATATTCAGCTTTTTAGCAAGGAATGGTTATCCTAAATAATGAGTAATCGCAACTCAGCCCCGTGCCTGGGTTCACCAGAGGAATCCTCCAGGAGCTGCGAGCTGATCGGTCTGATTGGTTGATGCCCCGCGACGAGCGGCCAAAGTTCAGCTTCGTCCATCTCTGGCTTTTGATGCGCGTTCCACGCGGAACGCCGACGCCCAAAACGCTCAAAATGCGACGCGAGAAAGCTCGACGCCCCCTTGCCGCGCCTCCCCACAGACTTGACATGGAAACCTGCCGCTCTTGACGCTCAAAACGCGTTTGGTCTGAACTCACCGTTAGTACGTGTTTTTTAAGAAGACGTAGTTGTTTCATGTTATACCTCTTACTGTTTGTTCACACCAGACGTGTTTTGAGAATCAAGAGCAACAGGTTTACATGTAAAGTCTATGTGGAGGCGCATCAAGGAGGCGTCAAGCTTTATCGCAGCGCGTTTTCAGCATTTGCCACGGTAAAAACTGAAAAAGTTTTATAAGGTTGAAGCGCGTTACGCACGGAACGCGCCGCAAATGCCAAGGATGGCAAATCCAAACTTTTGCCGCTTGACGCGGGGCAGCCACCAGTCAGAGCGAACACGGCTCTTTTTTCAGCGGGAGGAAGTCGAAAATGGAGGACAGGCTAATTGTTTCGGTATGTGCATAGCCAGTCATCTATGACTGTTCACATTTTTATTATCCTAATAGAAACAGAAAGGACCTTGCCTAGCCCTACGACGACATTCTCTAGCTTTTTTTTTATTAAATAAAGCCATCCCGCTCTCTCTACTACATCCACCATCTGATGTCCCCCTCTCTTTTTTTTTCATTCATTTAATTCCAAATAAAAGTTCATTCCACTTCAAAGTAATGAAAAACGACCATGTAATTCTTGTAAACTTAATTCCTAATTCAAAAGTCGGTTTGGAATTAAACTTAATTCCGATGTAAATGGCTGGTTTATTCGCATTTTAATTCCGAACTATTTACCGTTGTTCGGTGGTCTATCTTTCTTCTCCTTCACAGTTGCTGCAGAAAGTGAAGTAGTATGCTCGTGTTGAGCTGCTACTTCACATTTATAATAAAAATAGCGGTGAAACTGGTTCTTATTATGTAGTTTTTACAAGTTACGACTGAAAAGACAAGAAGCAGGGAGCCAACTTTGTTTATTTCCGGTATACGTCATCCGTCACGTGCACCCTCTGTCCAATCAGAACCCTTCCCAACCCGCCGCTCTAAAGAGGAATTAAGTAAGGATGAGTTTCATGTAAACCTCCATTTGGAATTATTATTTCCATGTAAACTCGTAGGAGAATACGTTAATTCTGAATTATTTAATTCAAAATTATTAATGCTGAATTAAAAACATCATGTAACCGTAGCCAATATGCTGCGTTTCTTCTCATTGTCATGGTCAGTTTGAACCTCGGCAAGTCGTCTTTATCATCTGCATGACCAGATGCACAGACTTGATGACATGTGATTGGCTGATTAGATATATGAAACTGGGAAATTTCCAGTTTTGAGGAGAATTTCCAGAATTCATCTACTGAAGGATGTATATTTAAACTTCTTTAGCACATTGGATGAAATCTGAATGTTTAAATATCATCCAATCATATTTGTGTTTTACACTCCTGCCTCTGCTCTGCGTGGTACGAGTTCCTGCTGAAAACCGTAGTTAGGACACATGGCGAGATCACCTTGACCTCTGTTGTTTTCCTTTTTGGTGAATCTCATCCTTTAACAGCCTCAGTGGTCACAGCAGCCGCTGTCGAGATGCTTCCAGACGTTCAGCTGATTTTCTTCCACAAATAAAAACAGGAAAGTTAAATCTGAGGTGACTAAACCTCTCCTTGCTGTTGGGCTGATTCTCATCATCCAGGACAAGACAGGAAACACACACACACACACACACACACACAGCTTCAGGTGACAGAGATTAATAGCCTTACTGACTGACAGAGTAACTTCCACTTCCTTTATGTCACTGTCAGCCCCCAGCTGCATGCAGCTCTCACTGTGTCTGTGCATGTGTGTGTGTGTGTGTGTGTGTGTCTGAAGCCGTTATTAGAGGTATAATTACACAGACATTTAAAGTGCTTCCCCCTAAAGGACTCTTCCAATAAAGTTTCTCACTGCAGCAGAGAGTAGTAGAGAGGACATGAGGTGGAAGGAAACGCTGCAACAGCAACAACCTGCTTTCCTGCTTATTTTCACCCCGAAAAGTCTAGAAACAGACAACATCACAACACGAGGGAATGATTTCATTCAATCAGCGACAAGCTGACCCGATAGGAAGCCAAAATCATCATTTGTAACCATTTGATCACCTGCAATTTTTCTGTAGGAATGTTGTGAAGGACCATTTTCAGTCTATGTGCATATAACTCCACAATAAATGGTGAGGAAAATCCAGGAGAAGTTCCCAACAAGTTTACAAGATATCAAAGATAGATGATCTCAGCAACATTCTGGATACTACCACCTAGAACAAGAAAGACATTCTGGATGATACCATCCAGAAGGGGAACAACATTCTGGGTACCACCATACAGAACAGGAACTACATTCTGGATACTACCATCCAGAACAAGAACAACAATCTGGATACTACCATACAGAACAGAAAAACATTTTAGATACCATTATCCAGAACAAGAACGACAATCTGGATACTACCATACAGAACAGAAAAACATTTTAGATACCATTATCCAGAACAAGAACGACATTCTAGATACTACCATACAGAACAGGAACGACATTTTGGACACTATCATCTAGAGGATGAACAACATTCTGGATACTACCATCCAGAACAAGAACAATATTCTAGAAACTACCATACAGAATAAGAACGACATTTTAGATACCATCATCCAGAACAAGAATGACATTCTAGATTCCAATATACAGAACAGGAAATACATTTTGGATACAATCATCTAGAGGCGGAACAACATTCTGGATACTACAATCCAGAACAAGAGTAACATTCTGGGTGCCACGATTTAGAACAGGAACGACATTCGAGAGACCACCAACCAGATAAGGCGCTATATTCTGGATACTACCATCCAAAAGGGGAACAACATTCTGGGTACCATCATCCAGAACAGGAACTACATTTTGGATACTACCATACAGAACAAGAACAACATTCTGGATAGCACCATCCAGAACAGGAATAACATTCTGGGTACTACCATCCAGAACAAGAACAACATAATGAATACTACCATACAGAACAAGAACATTCTGGATACCACCATCCACAACAGGAATAACATTCTGGGTACTACAATCCAGAACAGGAACAACATTCTGGGTACTACAATCCAGAACAGGAACAACATTCTGGGGACTATGATCCAGAACAGGAACAACCTTTCATCATTGCAGAGAGCAGAGAACAATGGGTCTTTGTGCCGAACCTGGTAGGCTGGAAAGATCTGTTTAATTTTATTCAGGTGTGTTGAAGCAGGAAAACATGGAAAACTAACCCTGCTGGATTGTGGCCCTTGTGGGACCACATTGCATATCCTTAAACTAGAACAGGCTGGAAATCACAGTATGGTTGGAAATGAGGTGATCTGTGGAAGTTAGCGTTCTCACACTGCTTTTCTACTTATCTTCATTATAGACATAAATTACATATTTTTATCATTTATGTTTCGTTAACCTGTGGAAATGATGATTGTCACAGAAATAAAATTTTTTTTTTTTTTTTTTTAAATCTTGAAATTGGAGTTAAGGCCCCTTTCTGCTTCTTACATATGTAAACAGAGACGTTTGTGTCAAACATCGTCATATGTTGCCACTCTCAAACTACTGTGTGTCCAAGATGTTGCCATGGTATTTCAGTCAGTTCCTCCATCAGGGGGCAGTGCTCAGTTCAGAGTTTACTTCCACGTTTTGACACCAGCTGGTAGAACCAAGCTGGACCGCCATAATGTCGTTTGCAACTGTCCAAAAACAGCAGAAACCGTAGAAGAATATAATCATGATGGTTTTTGTTGTTCTCAACAGTGTCTTCTTCGGGTCCTTTTTGTTTTATCAGTTTCTGCGTCATCTTCTTCCTGTTCCTCTTCTTCTTTTCTGGTTTGTTCCTTTTGCTGGATGCATGTCAGCTAATCAACTCAACACTGCCCCCATGACTTCCAGAGGTATTGTTCCATTTTCCATGCCAAATGACGGATGGCTAACCTCCCTGTAAAACAGGCCAAGTACGTGTGTAACTGATAGAGAAGACGGATTAAACTGTGTGCATCGACATTTGCCAGTGTGTTGTGATGCTAGTTTGTTGCTTTTCCTTTAAAGGGACATTGTGTAGGAATAACACCCCCTCTAAAGTTTATGGTTATGGCATTTAAGCAAAAGATGTTGCAACAACTATGTCTGAAAACGCCTCAACAGCCCTGATGTCAAGCCATACTTCATGTTCACTCTGAGGTTTCACAGAAATTACAAACTGGAGATGACTTGCTGAAAACGTCAATACTTCCAATGTTTGCTATCCAATAAGTCCACACACAGCAACACAGATAGCGAAGAAAGCCAGTTTCCTGTGAATCACTTGGTGTGTCTTATCTGTCCGCCTCACACCGGCTTCTTTGTTCTCTCCAATCACACAACTGGTTCTGATTGGCTGGCCTTCCAGGCTTTTGTGTTTTAGGTGTGTTTAACCTTTACACGCTGTTTGTTTTGTGAAACAAGCTCTGATGTGTGTGTGTGTGTGTGTGTGTGTGTGTGTGTGTGTGTGTGTGTGTGTGTGTGTGTGTGTGTGTGTGTGTTTAAACTGCAGTTGTCCTCTGATAACCTGACCTCATCAAGCCTTGTATCAGCTCTCATACCACTGATCTTTCTACTTCTGACCTTACATTAGGTCACCTCACTCAAAATAAGCCACACTGATGAAAGCTGATAGTTTTAAGCAATGAAATAAGAAAATATAACATATAAAAGTAAGGAATCATATCTGTTTTTAATTCCAAAAATCATCAGGTTTTGTCCCATGCCCACAGAGATTCCTCCTAATTCTCTGAACATTTTGACATATAATATACACTGTTGATTTTGTTTACGGGAATATTTTTCTAAAATTGTTTCATTCATTAACTAACATCTGGGGAGAAGTTGGTCAGACACCTGAGTTTTAGTTCCATCACTGTAATCACATTTGCACTTTCTATTCATTCTGATGTGGATCAAGGCTTATTTCATCAACACAAAGCCTGACAGAAGTTCATGAACCTTTTAGGAACTCTGTTTATGGTATAAAAATATAATATCTTATGATATAAAGGATTAGAAATAATGAAAATCCAGAATAAGAATGGAAACCAGGAATTCTAGTCACTTGATGTGGAATTTAATATAAAACAGTAACAGGAGTGACGGCGTACTTTCAGTGTATTCGGTGGATATCTGAGCTGCTAACTGTTGCTTTAAAGAGGTGAGACAGAAAAGTGTCTTTCTTCCTGATTAAGTGGTGTTTCAAGGCTTTCAGGCTCCATCAGATACAACTCAGCCGAGCTTATAGCTGACAAGCTGCTTCACTGTTCAGAGTTAAACACAAAGTACAGCATGAGAGGTGGAGAAGAAAGGTGGAGGCAGACACAGAAAAGAAGGGTTACGAGTGAGAATGGAGGCGTTAAAGACAGATGAGAATAGATATCTGGGATTTACATGTCATCCACAGACATATTAGACTGAGAGTTTTACCAAACAGAATAGCAAAAACATACAACCATTTAACAAAATTTAAACTAAAAAGTACCAACATTTTTTAGGATTTTTTACTGTTCATAACAACATGTGATAGTTTAAGCTTAATATTGTGTAATCTTCTGCTTTCTGGTGTCCGATAAGAATCAAAAGACAAAAATCTAATTATGTTTGACATAAATTTGAGCAAAGTAGCATTAAGTGATGTCAAATGTCTCAGAAACTGGATGTATATTCTACACTGGGTTCTTATGGGTTAAAGGCTGCAAACCTTTTCAACCAGCAACCTCTGGCAGTTAAAAGTGAAGCCTACGAGGAAGTGCATAAACTGCAGTTCCCCCTTCATCCACTAGGGGCTCCAAAACAGAGCAAATCCCCATAGACTCCCATGTTAAAAAGACCAACTTCACAGCAGAAATAAACATGTTTACAGCAGAAATAAACATGTTTACAGCAAAAATAAACACGTTTACAGTAGAAATAAACATGTTTACAGCAAAAATAAACACGTTTACAGTAGAAATAAACACGTTTACAGCAGAAATAAACATGTTTACCGCAGATATAAACATGTTTACAGCAGAAATAAACATGTTTACAGTAGAAATAAACATGTTTACAGCAGAAATGAACATGTTTACCGCAGAAATAAACATGTTTACAGCAGAAATAAACATGTTTACAGTAGAAATAAACATGTTTACAGTAGAAATAAACATGTTTACGGCATAAATAAACATGTTTACAGCAGAAATAAACATGTTTACAGCATGAATAAACATGTTTACAGCAGAAATAAACATGTTTACCGCAGAAATAAACATGTTTACAGCAGAAATAAACATGTTTACAGTAGAAATAAACATGTTTACAGCAGAAATAAACATGTTTACCGCAGAAATAAACATGTTTACAGCAGAAATAAACATGTTTACAGTAGAAATAAACATGTTTACAGTAGAAATAAACATGTTTACGGCATAAATAAACATGTTTACAGCAGAAATAAACATGTTTACAGCATGAATAAAAATGTTTACAGTAGAAATAAACATGTTTACAGCAGAAATAAACATGTTTACCGCAAAAATAAACACGTTTACAGTAGAAATAAACATGTTTACAGCAAAAATAAACACGTTTACAGTAGAAATAAACACGTTTACAGCAGAAATAAACATGTTTACCGCAGAAATAAACATGTTTACAGCAGAAATAAACATGTTTACAGTAGAAATAAACATGTTTACAGCAGAAATGAACATGTTTACCGCAGAAATAAACATGTTTACAGCAGAAATAAACATGTTTACAGTAGAAATAAACATGTTTACAGTAGAAATAAACATGTTTACGGCATAAATAAACATGTTTACAGCAGAAATAAACATGTTTACAGCATGAATAAACATGTTTACAGCAGAAATAAACATGTTTACCGCAGAAATAAACATGTTTACAGCAGAAATAAACATGTTTACAGTAGAAATAAACATGTTTACAGCAGAAATAAACATGTTTACCGCAGAAATAAACATGTTTACAGCAGAAATAAACATGTTTACAGTAGAAATAAACATGTTTACAGTAGAAATAAACATGTTTACGGCATAAATAAACATGTTTACAGCAGAAATAAACATGTTTACAGCATGAATAAAAATGTTTACAGTAGAAATAAACATGTTTACAGCAGAAATAAACATGTTTACCGCAGAAATAAACATGTTTACAGCAGAAATAAACATGTTTACAGTAGAAATAAACATGTTTACAGCATGAATAAAAATGTTTACAGTAGAAATAAACATGTTTACAGTAGAAATAAACATGTTTACAGCAGAAATAAACATGTTTACCGCAGAAATAAACATGTTTACAGCAGAAATAAACATGTTTACAGTAGAAATAAACATGTTTACGGCATAAATAAACATGTTTACAGCAGAAATAAACATGTTTACAGCATGAATAAAAATGTTTACAGTAGAAATAAACATGTTTACAGCAGAAATAAACATGTTTACAGTAGAAATAAACATGTTTACAGCAGAAATAAACATGTTTACAGCATGAATAAAAATGTTTACAGTAGAAATAAACATGTTTACAGCAGGAATAAACATGTTTACAGTAGAAATAAACATGTTTACAGCAGGAATAAACATGTTTACAGCAGAAATAAACATGTTTACAGCAGGAATGTATGTTAGAAAGACCAACTTCACAGCAGGAATAAACACGTTTACAGCCTGGTACAAAAATCCACTTTCGGTTTAATAGGTCTGGTTTACCTTCATGACAACTGTGGGGGGAGTGAATTTTTTCTAAGTCCTCCACTTAGAAGTAATTAGGATCTGAGCTATATGAATTGTTTTCCAAATGTTTATTATTGTCAGTCCAACTCGTTCAAATTTGACCCCCTTAACCCCCCCATGACAAGTTGCGAAATTTGGCACAAAATTTGGCACTACAAGCCTGTCGAAAATTCGATATTCTATGGTCTGCATACAATCCAATGCAAAAATGGCTCTACAGCGCCCCCTAGACATGAAACAAAAGCCCAATGAATTGGTTTATGTTGAAATATGGTATCATTCGGGAAGCAGACCTGCTAGGCGAATTTTTTCTGGACTTCTCAAATGAATAATAAACCATCCAGCCCCTCTTGCTTCAGGACCAGCTAGTAAGTGGATCCCTCCCTGGTCTCCTGGATCTTTAGCTGCCTTACAGACAAGGCAACGGTTTATCAGGCTGAAGAACGACTGGTTCATCAGTACGGGGGTCCCCAGAGTACTGTACTAGATCACCTGCTCTTCACCTTCCACGCCTCAGACTCGAAGAAGTTTGGAGTGTTTGGACACAGCTGGTGTTTTAACTTATTCAGTTCAGGCATTAAAGACAAACTGATGAGGTTTAGAAGAACATTATCCTTCATTTTCAGATCATGATGTGGATCTGCCTTGTTTTAATGGATGAAGACTCTAAACCTTTCCACAAAACAAACAAAGCCTGCTTGAGGTTTGTAATGAATTCCCAGAGAAATGAAAGCAGGATCAGCGTCTATCTGCGGCGATCTTAATCCCGCTTCATGTTTCACCTCCAGACAGGACGGTTAATAATACTGACACAAGACATTTAAGCTGCTGATGGAAATATCACGGCCAAATATCACACCGACCCTCAGCAGCGCTCCGACTGCAGCCTCCTTTGTTCTTCATCCTCAGAGGGCGAGAGAGAGGAAGAAGAGGAACCAAATGAAGCGAACATCTGAGGCTTGTTTTACAAACGAAGCGAAGATGAGAAGGTCGAAGGCATCACACATCCCCCAGATCAGCCGTTTTATTAGCACAACGTCCTGTGAGGGGTCCGCAGAATCCTCATGCACATTAAAACCTCATTTTTCTCAAACTCCACCTTTCCAGTGAGGAAAACTCATTTAATAACTGCTGACTCAGCTATGAAGGTGAGTCCAACTGATCTAAGATTTATATTTATTGTAATCTCTGCAGAAATGGCTTTGCTTTGGCGGTTAGCGGATAAAAGGCTTGTTTGGTTTCTGTTTGTCCATCAAGGGGACGATAAAACATCATTATAATGTTTCTTTAAGTGTTTTTAAATGACATCTAATTTTGGAGGAAAGTCTGTTTCCTATTTTACCAACTATGGCTGTTTCCACTAGTTCAGCCGGGAAACCGCGATCGTGTCATGTTGGAGGGAACTCTGTGTGTGTGTGTGTGTGTGTGTGTGTGTGTGTGTGTGTGTGCGTGTGTGTGTGTGTGTGTGTGAGAGAGAGAGAGAGAGAGAAGGGGGGGGTTAATGCATGTATTGGTTTGGATGATTCTGCATCTTATTTTTTTCTTCCTTCTTCCAGAAAACGACGTCAACATGTCTGTATGCAGGAAATTTGCAAACAGCTCAACTTTAGTTTAGTTTAGTTTATTTATTTATATTTTGTGTGCATTTTATTATCATTATTATGTTTTGTGTGCATTTCATTTATTATTATTTTGAGCTATTTATTTTAGCTATTAACAGCTATTTCTGTTTATTTTTATTTATTTCACTCAAATCAAACTTTAGCATTTTTCATACAGTTTCATCACAAAGTTCCTTACAACATAAAAATGATGTCTCACACACACACACACACACACACACACACACACACACACACACACCTACTCACAGCCCTAACACATAACCCCATCCTTCCTTCGTTCTATGAAAATAAAACTCCACATTCAGGTTTCTGAATCTGGTTTGATGCTGCTGGATCTGTTCACATCAGGAGACACAGTCACAGGAAACACCCGGACCGGGCCGGGTTGGACCGGACCGGGCCACAGGGCCATAGGGCCATAGGGCAGGCTAGGGTGGCCAGGAGCAGGCCGGGGTGGGTCAGGCCAAGCCGGGGCAGGCGGGTGCAAACCGGGCGCAGACTGGGGCCCACACCACAGCCATAAGGCTGCAGCGCAGGACCCCTACTAACAACTCCAGCCAGCCTCGCAGACTGAACAGCCCTAGCCCCATGAGGAAAGCACTGCAGCTTAAAAAGTTAAAAAGATTTTAAAAAAAAGAAAACCAACAAGAGAAAATAAGTAAATAGAAATAAACTGATAAATTAGACAATAATTAAAACAATGCAATTAAACATAAGTAATATATAAATACATAACAAGTACACATAGTATGGTTGTCATAGAACTAGTTAATTATATTTATTTGTATGCTTATTCTGCCATGTTTGTGTTGTTCTCAATCTTTCTCATGGGTTTTAGGTTTATTTTCATTTATGGTTTTTTTTTTGTTTTTTTTCCTCGTGGGCATCCTCATCAGTCTGCAAGGTCGTTGCCATGGAGATTGTGGAAAGTGGAAGAAAAATCTACTGAATCTGGCAAATGAAATAAAAAGCAAATGAGTGAACATATCGGCTTATTGTCTTGTTTTCTCTCTGATTTAAGAAACAAAAAGAAGAAAAACTTGTTTTTGTTTTTGGTTCAGAATAAAAACAAACCAGTTGAAAGTTTACAGACGGCAACAGTCATCTTTTCTTTTAGCAGCATGACAGTAAATGTAGTTTATGAACCAGTTAAACCCTGACGTGTGATTTAAAAACAAAAACACTGGTGTTTTATTCAGATAAGTTTAATCATCACAATTCAACAACAAGGTGTTCTGCAATATTTTATTTCCACAGATACGTAAACCTATACCTTAATTATTATTCTTAATTAGTTTTTGGGTTTTTTTTTTTTTTATCTATTTGATCAATTCTTTAAATATATTTATAAAATGAAGTTTTATAATGTCTATTCATTAAGAACATAAATATAATTTTCTGTTAAACGAGTTTCTTCTACAGTGAAGTGTAAATGGATGACTCACTAATGTCCACAGTGGCAGATTTACAAATCTATCATCTTATAGTGGTGGACTGATTGATCCAAATGTCAATAACATTGATACCAACGTTGGTATTGATATCTTTGGATAATGGTGTGATAACATCGATACTTTGTGAGGCTTGAAAACTGTCAGAAATGTCAGAAATAATGAGGATGAAGCGGTTTGTGGTGGATTCAGCTGAAGGTAAAAATTCAGATTTTTATAGTAGGACTGATAAGTTTCTTTATGCCTTGATGTGTAAGATGAAGTCAGTTCCACAGATTAATTTCTGCAGTAACGTGTTGATTTTAAAAGCTGTATTAACCCTTTAACTTTCACACGAACAAACGGACCAGAGAAAGATGTTTCTGTGTTTTTCTGTTTGTTTTCCACAAGAATAAACTGAATAAATGTTTTGTAGGAAATGGTTGAGATGTTACAAAAAAATTGCTCATAATAATTTACAGGCAATAAAACAACAAACAAGTTCTGTTTCTACCACTGCGACCGTACCCGAAAGTGTTCTGGCTGCTCTCCGGATACAGGAACAGATCCAAATGCAGGACTCACATTAACTGATTTTATTCCCTGACAAGGGGAACTAAAAAAAAGGCTGTGGCAGAAAGCCGCAGAAGACCGTAAGAAAAAAAAAACCAAAAAAAACAAGGAACTGGCTGTGCATCTCCGTAAGGAAGAGTCCAGAGCTGAGTGGAGAGAGGAGAAACTGAAGAGCCTGCACCAGCAGCCAGCAGGTAGGAGGCTTAAAAGCAGGTGGCCAACCAGGGAATGAGCTGCAGGTGAGGCATGTGACACAGGTGAATAATCAGCTGTGGAGTCAGCCAGCAGATGCAGAGGCCTGAAAGAAAAGAAATACAACATAAAACACAATACAATACAAATCTCATGTAAAGAAAGGACTAGTTCATAACAGTAAGTCTGATTTTTAGCCTTAAATACCCCTTATTGCCCCTTGATCTCTAAATAAATATCTAAATACACATATTATACATCATATTAATAGACAAACAGTACAGACAAGAATCACACGCACTGAGGCGTCGTCTCATCCTCCGTGTCACAAGTCTGAAAACCTTATATGGACCCTCGTAACTTTAAAAATTGCTCTAATTTTTTATTTACATTTATTTAATGAGCATCGTAAAGTCGAAACGACGTAAGTTACCTTCATCAACTTGCAAAAATGAAATCATTCATAATCATAACCGCCCCACGATTTGAGACAGTAATCCGTGCCTTCATCGCTTCATGACTGGATTACTGTAATTTACTTTATCTGGGGGTCGGCCAGTCGTCTCTCGTCTCCAACTGGCTCGTCTCTTGGTTGGAGCACGTAAGAGGAAACACATTACACCTATTTTAGCATCACTTCACAGCCCCCCCCGTACATTTTAGAGTTCATTTTAAAGTTCTTTTGTTTGTTTTTAAGTCTGGCCCGTCCGTACCTCTCTGAGCTGCTCCACCTTCCCAGCCCGGTGCCTCAGATCAGCTGATCAGCTCCTTCTGGAGATGCAGAGTCTGGAATGAAGCATTTGCAGTTGCTGCTCCAAAACTGTGGAATTCTCTGCCGCTACAAATTAGAGAAGTCACATCGCTGCCAACTTTTAAAACAGGTCTAAAGACCCATTTTTATGATCCGGCATTTTATCCAGTTTGAGATTCTGCTTTTTATTCTCTCTTATGCTTTATTGTTGTTTGTTTTAATCTTTTCATTTCTTTTACTTTTGATTGTTTTTATTGTTTTATATTTTATTCCCTTAACTTCTATTGTTACAATCTCACTGCATGTCTTTAATGTTCGGCACTTCGTTGCAGCTGGCGTTGTGTGAAAGTGCTACATAAATAGAGTTGAGTTGAGAGTTGAGTAAGTCGAGAACCGTGTAACCCGAGGACCGCCTGTAACAACGGTGGAATGGTTGAAATGTGAAACAGTGGTGTTATAACAAACAGTTTGGGTTTTACAGACCCAAACCAGCTGGTAGAGAAGCTCCGGCGGGTTTATTTCCATAATTCCACAACTACCAGATGGTAGTGCAGGACCCCAAAGGGTTAAAAAGCATCAGCATCAGCATGACCAACCTTCTATTTAACTGGTGCTGCAGTATCTCGCCCCCCCAACACCACCACCACCATCCTCAGCTACGCATACACAGGTCCCATAAAGGGTCGGGGTATGCAACGTTTAGATGGGATTCACAGAAACTGTAAAAAGCTGATGCAAAACTGATGCAAAATCATGAATTTAGGACATTTAAGTTGAATCATGTGATGAATATTCCTCCATATCTGACAAGTTATTGGAACAAAATCACACAACAGAGTGACATAAATATTGTCTCCACAACTCACCATGTGTCTGGAGTTCATGTGTCAAATGGTTGGATCTGACACTTTTCTGAGTATCTAGATACCACTCTGCTGATGTAAAGTATGACATTTGTTTTAACCTCTGAGAGTTTTAGGCAACAACGTCCAGCAACAGTGTGTTTCTTTTGTGTCACATGATCATGGCAGCCTATCGGATGTCACAATGATGATGCTCAGGTTTAGTTTTGATATTTTATTGGTTTATTGCAGGTTATTATGCACTATGTTTTATCATAATATGGATACATAGCAGCCGACGCCACAGACATACTTCACCGCCAAACTCCAGCCGCCACCATGTTGACTACCTGTACATCCAACAGCTCTGCTGGACATTCCTGCAGTCACCATGGCAACTACACGCTCCCTCAAAACGTCTGAGCAGTTTAGGAGAAATGATGCCAGCTGTCATGGAAGCAGGACATTTCATGCTTCTTTTGGGATTTTTGTGGCTCATCACCTTGTCAGAGAACGGTATGATGTCCAATTGGTTCTGAAACACTGAACAGTTGTATACTTATATTTAAAGTGGTAGAGAAAGTTAAATTCAGTAAATCTGTAAAGGTTAAAAGACATTTAGGTTTATTGTAACATCAATGTTTCGTGTGTGTGTGTGTGTGTGTGTGTGTGTGTGTGTGTGTGTGTGTGTGTGTGTGTGTGTGTGTGTGTGTGTGTAGTGGTGAAGTAGAAAAGTGTTTAAATGAGTCTGAGCTGACATCTATTTAAAGTAGGGTTGCTCCAATACCGATACCAGCATCGGTATCGGCTCAGTACCAACCATGTGTACTCGCACTCAGTATGAATAAAAGCGCACCGATACCACACTAGTCAAGCCAGCGCAGATGTGTTTGAGTCTTTGGATGTGTTTTAAAAGAAATAAATGCCTTGAATGTTAAAATGTGACTTTTTTTCTTCCACTAAAACAGTGATCCTCACTGTTAATTCAACAAGAGCCGAACTTGATATACTAAGACAAGAGGAGAGCCGCCACCCACCAAAAAAAGCGTTCCCACGCTACGTATCCTGCTACGTTGCCAAATCAGTAACATTCAGCTTTTTAGCAAGGAATGGTTATCCTAAATATTGCACGGAGTCACGGCATTCTTATGCAACAGTATCTGGTGAAAATACAATAATGCCTCTGGAATGTGGGTGTTTCTTTTTCATTATACATACAGAGCTACCGACGGAGCAGCTCTTTGGTGGAGTTTGGTGCAGCGGAAATCAGCCAAACCTGGCAACTCTGACAGGGTCAGTTAGGGCCGTTAGGACAGCAGAGTTTCTGCAAGCAGCCTGCAGCTCTTGTTAGTGGAGAGAACTGCAGCGTTGAGGATCATTATGACTTGTTTAGATGCATTTTCAGACAGCCAGAGGCTGCTTCACGAGCTGCAAGTCAAGAGTCAGAGAGCCGCATGCGATGAGGAACACGGCACTAAAAGCTAGATCTTTGTTTCAAAACCACACATTTATAGTTGTATTTAGGTAAAATGTGCCCAATCAGAATAAAACTTGTTGAAATTGTTAGATCTGTAATGTTATTATATTTGTATTGGTGAGGAAACATCAGAAAGGATGGGTCATTTATTACAACCTGATAAAATCTTACACAGTTATAACAGCAATAATAACCATAGTCACAATAATGTTCACATTAACAGATATGGTATCGGGAGATATCGGTATTGGCAGATATTCACATTACAGATACCGGTATCGGATTGGAATTCCCAAAAAGTGGATTGATCCCTTCTTTAAAGCTTTTCTTCTTCTCCATAAACACATTTTCCAGTCCTACTGATATCTGCATGCTAACATACGGACATCAGCCCACAGAAAGTACACCTGCTTGGGATAATCTACCTTTTCCTTTGTTAATGCCCGACTGGCTGATCAACTAACCAAAACAAATAAATAAATGAAAAAGTTGATTATGATGCAACTGATCGCAACAATCATTTCTTAGAAGTCAGCTGAGGAACAAATAGTTTCTTGTAGCTTGTTTTCTTTGTGTTTTTGATCTGTTCTGATTCCCTGGCAGCTGGATTGAACGTGATGACAGCTCGGCGCCTGCGATGTTCGGAGCATGTCATCTGTAATTGGTGGTGCTTGATTTTCTTGTTTGAAAGGCAGAAAACCAGAGCAGCAATCAGTCTGCACGCATGCAAACAGTCAAAGCATCAAGGCAAAGCTTCTCAAGATGTGAGAAAGTAAGAGGAGGGAATATTGCTGCTAATAGATCAAACCCACACTCAATGAAATCAAGATGAGAAAGGAATTCTCTCAATTACTCCACGAGACACACACACACACACACACACACACACGAAGGCTGGCTAATTAAAGTGGAGACAGAATGGAAGAAAAACAGACGGGCAGGAATACCGATGGGATGGAGGAGATCGCAGACTTCATAAAGAAAGGCGAGGAAATTGACCTCCTGAATGAGGGAAATGTTTCATTACACGTCCCCTGGGGATGCAGGGTAATAAGGTTAAAGGTAGGGCCACTCAATACAGAATTAAAAGACACAAGCGAAGACGGAGAAAATGGAGATGAAACCATGGAAACGCTGCAGAATCTGCACTCTAAAAGAGCCCCTAAAGCTACCTTTACCGCCTCGAGTCTGAATACAGCTGGAATGAAACTAAAAGCAACGAGCCGACGTTTGATTCATAACAGAACACAGGAAAAAAATAAACATTTTCATGACAAACTTTAGTTTGTGTTGAATTTAATGATCCAAAAAAAGTTTGGACGAGCCAACGAAGGAGAAGCAGAGAAGCTAAACAGAAGCAGCCAGAGGTTTAGTGTAAAAAGAGCACCTTAGAGAGGTAGAGTCACTGAGTTTGGCTGATTTTCCGATCTGCAAAAAATGGTTAGATGTTGTGCAGCACTTTAATGATAAAGAATAGTTCTGTGGTCTGCAGAATCGGGATCCATCCCTGTTTGCAGCTGGAAACTGAGGCACAGTTTATATTAGTCGCACAACTCAACAACAGGGTGGTTCAAAGTGCCCAACAGGAACATTAAGACGTCAAAAAAATAAGAAGCATGAATTAAAATTAAGACATAAAAGAGAAAGAACATTAGATAACTAATAAAAAAATATGATCAAGTTAAAGAAAATATTCAAGCTAAAAAGACACGGAGCAGATCTGGACTTTTAAAAGAGAAGGAGGGTCTTTAACCTGGATGTTCCAGCTGATCTGAGGCTTTCTGGGAGTTTCTTCCAGACATGTGGAACATAGAAGCTGAATGCAGCTTCTGAATCTGGAACTGATGAAAGACCTGATACAGTTTACCTAACAGGTCTATTCATTTCATTCATTTTCTGAGCTTACTCCAATTCAGGGTTGCGGGGAAGCTGGAGCCTATCCCAGCTGGCTTTGGGTGACAGGCAGGGTACACCCTGGACAGCTCGCCAGTTCGTTGCAGGGCCACACAGAGACAAACAACCGCTCACACTCATGCCTAGGGGCAATTTAGAGTAACCAGTTAACCTAACATGCATGTCTTTGGATGGTGGGAGGAAGCTTGAGTACCCGGAGAACATACAAACTCCACACAGAAAGGCCACTGACCAAACCCCTCCTCAGCCAAGGATTGAACCAGTGACCTTCTTGCTGTGAGGCCACAGTGCTAACCACTGTACCACCATGCAGCAACCTTCACAGGTTTAATATAGGTTCATATTTGGTCCTGAACCATTCTGAACTCTAAAGTCTGTTCTCTGACGGACAGGCAGCCAGTGGAAAGACGTCAGACTGGACTGATGTGGTCCACTTTCATGGTCCCAGTGAGGACTGGAGCAGCAGAGTTCTGAAAGAGCTGCAAGTGTCAAACAGATTTTTTAAAGATGCTGTTACAGTAATCAAGCCAGCTTAAAATGAAAACCTGGTCTAGTTTTTTACAGGTTCTGCTGAGTCTTCAGCTTGCTGTTGCCCTTCAGACCAAAGGAAGAGTCTTTTGGTCTGAAAAACAGACCAGCTTAGGTGGTAGCGAGCTGAATTTGTTATTTCTTTAATGTGTTTTTCAAAAATTAGGCCTGGAACTATCACTGCATCCAGATTTCTGGCCTAATTTGTGATTTTTAGGTCTGAGTCCATCACAACACCTGGTTTTCTGCCCCGTTTGGTGTTTTTTAGGTGTACAGAGTAAAGAAGATGAATTCAACAAGAGCCTGTACGCATGTTTTCTGCGTAGCTATGGTAACTGTTGTTGTTTATGACCTCTGCCCGTGATGTTGATATTAAACAGAAAAGGCCCCAGGATCGAACCATGGGGAACTCCACATGAAATATTTGTCCACTCAGATTTAAAATTATCTATAGATATGAAGAACTTGTTCTCTCATTACATTTTAAACCAGTTTATTACAGTAAAAATTAAGATGCAGAGGCAAAGTAGAAACTGTTCTGTTTGACAAACTAAAATGTGGAACAAATGTTTGTCTAACAAATGTGGCAACATCCTCTCCTGAAGAGTCACGTGTCGTAAAACTGACGTTATTTGACCTGAAGGACCTAAATCCTGACTGACTATTCAGCATCCAATACGTGGAGACTTCAAGGCACATAATGTCTGTCAGATCAAAGATTTTAAATATATGTTTGTCTGTAAAAAAGAAAAAAAACTTCAAGCTCATCTTTTTTTTTCAGATTTCCACCATAATGGCTCCCAGGTGAGAGGCAGGTACACTCTGGACGTGTCGCTGGTCCATGACGGAGCAACAGAGATAAACAACCATTCGTCTCACATTCACTTCCACGCATACGCGGGGAAAACATCGACACTAAAAGACACAGTTCAAACCCCTCATTTATTTCTGTTAGTTCCTTCACTGTGTTCATATCTGACATTAAGCCATTTCTTCCAGCTACTGTGTTTACCCACAATGCCCTGCGTCGCATCAAGGTCGCCATCAGTTCAGTTAAAACGAACTGAGACCTGCGTTTTCAGGAATGATCCACACCTCTCAAAATAAAGCAAACCAGCTGGGGTCTGTTGCACAGGTGCTGGAGTGATCAGCTGCGTTTCCACTGCATTTTTTAGCAAAGTAAAAGTGATATTTGTAAGTTTCAACCAAACAACAATTGCGATTTTCAGGTGTTTCCATTGAACAGTGTTTTACGCATTTGCCTCAAGTCTCGTAAAATCTCGTTCCTCGCTTGATTTTACAAGAGTTGCGGCTTTACAGGGTATCTGCGTGGCGTTATTTTGGGGTTTTCTACATGCTGCTGAGAATTTGCAACGGCTTTTACAAGCTTTTTTCCGTCATTTTATTTTCTAAAAATCTAAAATTTGCTGTTGATTATTCCGCACCATCTTTACTGGAAATGAACAGGTCACATGACGTCATGTCACTAATATCCGAAAAAAGTGTTTCCATTACACTTTTGCAGTATGTCTCTATATGGAAACGTCTGAAAATTCATGAGAGCTTAAAAACTTTTTCGACTTTTTTCGACATGTAGGTGTTTCTATTAGCGTTTTTTATGGTGATATTTAGTTTTTGCGCAATTCTAGGTCTAATAGAAACACACCTATTGTGTACTTATGAGGATGACTTTGTACTTTTACCTTAACCACAACTACTTTAGCAGATTGACACCATGAAATCATTCATTCATTCATTGTCCTTTTTCAAGGGTCGAAGCTGGAGCCTATCCCAGCAGTCTTTGGGCGAAAGGCACAACATGAAATCCTACAACATGAAATGTGAAACATGTAAAACTGACATGACATAACTGTTTAATGTAGCATTAAAAATGTCCTGATACTGCAGCCTCCATGACTGCAGAAACTTCATATTGTGTAAATATGCAGATCTGATCCCTGGTTAGGCTTTAAACATGTTATAAACATGCAACATAAACACAAGCAATGCACACTTTTAAGGTTCACATCTCATCTTCTGATCATCTAATCATAAAAGAGGACTGAAAACACTTCAGTTGTGGTGCGTTTCCCCCTCCTCAGTATCTGTAATGTTCTGTTATCTCTTCATTTTGTGTTTTGGATCTTTGAAGTCAACCAAAAACGCAGGGCAGCTGCTTTACTTCCACACACACTGCAGCTGTGAAAGAGAATTCTTGATGTGTTTTCTTTGCCAAAGCAAAGGTTAAATAAAAAAATCCTCCAAAGAAGACTGTTGGAAGGAGTTTTTTTTGGTTTTTTTAGTCGCTAAGGTCATCAGTCAGTCCTGAATCTTTTATAGCTCAGCTGAATGACCCACTGTTCTCACACGGGGTGAAGACAGACGGCTGGAAACAGCAGACAGCAGCACACACCTGCCCTCACACTGACTGGCAATGGGCACTGTGTAAAGATGGGCATGCACGCACAGTAGTCTGCAGCTTCCCTCACACACATGCAGTCCCTGAGCTCACCACACACACACATACAGTATGCAGCCAGAGGGAATTGTGCTGGTTTGAAGGGTAGAAGGTCAGGGTCGGGAGGTGAAAAGCGTCCAGGTGTGCCCCTCCAATTATCAGCTGCTGCTGCCTCTGCAAAGCACACGAACACACACACAGACACAAACAAGCAAGCGAGTACACACAAAACACAGCGGTTCGGCTCTCATGTCTGCTCTCCACACAATTAAAGCTCCTCCGTGTTGCAGCATCTGGTCTCCGGCTGCAGAGAAGAGAGAGGATCTATCTGATATCCTGTTTGTGTTGCTTCTCTGCTCCTGTCTGCATCGTAGCCTCTTGTTTTGTCTCGGTTTGCCCCAACTCTTCAGTGTTTCCGTGTGAAATGACAGCAACAGATGTTTTTTCTTTAACTTCAGACAAAACAACAATACAAACACAAGTTTCCTTGGCAACGCCAACACCGGCTCTGGTCCAGACAGCAGACACTTCACCATGACATGGTCTGGGTAGGGAGGGTTATTACAGGCTGGGACAGGGGCAGGCAAGTTCAGGCCTACAGGTTTAAATGTTTGCTTGCAGTACCAGTGTCCATCCATCTATTTCTATTTCTGCTCATCCAAAGTTTGGTCGCAGTGGCGACCAGCAGACTTCCCTCTTCAAAGCCACTTCTTCCATCTCATCCAGGAGGAATCCAAGGCATTCCCAAGCCAAACATATTCCCTCTAGTGTGTCCCGGGTCTTACATAAGGTCTCTTCCTTCTGGTGAGACCATAGATGGTAGAGAAAAAGTAGATGGGGCCTCCATGACATCACCCATAGGTTTCTGAAGAGCTGAATTGAAGCTCGGTGGGCGGTTCCTACCATCGCCATCTTGGTATGGACCTGCTTGTCGTCTCGCCCAGAAAATACAAATATGGGCAAAGAGGCTGACCTGAGAGGGGGGCTGTGAGCGTCATGGTGGATAATTGACATCCAGCGAACTCCACTCTGCCTGTAGCTAAGAGCTAACCGAGCTAACCTGGAGATAATGGGAGCTAACCAGCTAACGGAGGTAAGCGGCTAACGCTAAGTCACGTTGTTTACCGGCTTAAAACCGCGGTTGTTCTACGTTCTTCTTACTTGAAGCAGGAGATCGGGTACCTGTCAATCAAAAAGACACTCCCCTAAATATGCAGAATTTCAAGAATAAATTACTTTTAAAAAATTCACTCCCCCCACAAACCTGACCTATTAAACTAAAAATGGATTTTTGAACCAGGCTGTAAACATGTTTATTTCTGCTGTGAAGTTGGTCTTTCTAACATGGGAGTCTATGGGGTTTCGGTCTGTTTTGGAGCTCCTGGTGGATGAGGGAGGAACTGCAGTTTTATGCACTTCCGTGTAGGGTTCACTTTTAACCGCTGGAGGTTGCCACTTAGGTGGGACATGACTGGAGCACCTTATCAGAAAGGTGCTCATGGGGCTTTCTAACTATAACCATTATAAAAAAAGTGAAGGTAGGAACATAGATCGGTCAATAAATTTTCTGCTGAGTCCATATCACTGTGAACGTTGCTCCGATCTGCCTGCCGATCCTTGCTCCATCCTTTCCTCGCTCAGAACAAGACCCTGAGATATTCAACAGCTCCACTTGAGGTAAGATCTTAATCCATACTCCGTGGACACTCACCAGATAGAAAAACAATGCTTGGCTCAAATTTGGCCTCGACTGACAACGTTGACTAAATGTGAGTATAGCTGGAAAAAGTTAGTCACATGACCACCACATGTTTCCCGCAAGGCAGGCTTCCCATATTTGAATCACTTCTGGCCCACAAAATACTTGCCTTCATCCACGTTCAGGCCAAAAACTGACATCTGGTCCACATGTGGCCCACAGAAAACTTGTCTTAATCCAAACCAGACTGGTAACTGATATCTAGTACGTTTATTCTTTTTGTTTTACCATGCTTAAAGTCGTCCATGTTCAAACAGCCAAGAGTTGCAAAAATCTTCCAGATTCCTCTAAAGTTGCTTAGAAAACAGCACAATTCTCCTCTGGTCTGCTCTCAATTGCACAGAAATAACGATGGTAGAAGAAGATGGTACTGGTAATGTAGATGGTACCCTCCACCAGACTGAAACCATAATGCAGAGACAAATTAGTGAAATTGGCACATTTTCTGCCTTGACTTGTGCAGGCAGTGTGCACAGATGGTGTGTCTGAAAATCGGCATCCGTTTTTTCTGAAATGAAGTTTAGACTGTTTTTGGACGTGAACAATCGACAAAAGCATGTAAATAATTTGTGTTGATCCAAAAACCCTGTACATGTGGACAGTGTCATCGCTCAGGATCGAGACCAGAACCATCAGAACGTGCTTCCTTTGAACGGAAAAATAGGTTTCCAAAGACCTCAAGATCAAAACACTTCATGGTTTTTATCGTGTTATCATCCCTCATCTGAAGGAAACTCAGAAAGGTCAAACCACAAAGTGTGTAAAGGTGAAACAAAGTCCTCGAGCTCTTAGTAACCAAACTCTATTGGATCTTAAAGATCTAAGAGTTTGTGATTTTCCCATCAGGGCTCTTCCCACTCAGACTGTAACTTTGCTGCTGGTTCCCAGACCTTCTGAAGGCAGAATAGGAGCAGAACCTTCTGTTATCAGACCCCCTCTGTGGAACCAGATCCCAGTTTGGCTCCAGGAAACATACACCCTCTCTCTGTCTTAGAGACCCTGATCCATCCATCTTGCTATGGGCCGAGACTGCTGGGAGATGCCCCATGATGCACTGGGCTCCTCTCTGCTTTCCTCACTCTCCATACAGAAATATCCAACGTTACTGTTGTCATGTTTTTGTGTTCCTCTTCTTCTTTCTCAGCAGGATCCTGGGATTAGGCTCCCTGTTCAGCCATCCTTCCTGGTTTTTCCTCTCAACTGACTTCTTCTGCAGCTCAGGATGGATGATGCAATGCATATGTTTCCTTAGCTGGGCAGTGAACTGGACTCATGTGGATTTGAATTCCTAATGGAAGGGTTAGATCTGAAACTTTAGTGGGACATCAGGACTGGTTTGGACATCATTCATTCATTATCCATACCACTTAGTCCGAAGCCTATCCCAGCAGTTTTTGGGCAGTGAGAGCCCTGGACAGGTCGCCAGTCCATCACAGGGCTAACACTATGAGAAAAGCAGCCATTGACACTGTCACCCACTCCTAGGGACAATTTAAAGTAACCAAACAACCTATCAAACATGGCTTTGGACAGTGGGAGGAAACCAGAGTAGAAGAACCCACACATACACAGGGAGAACATGCAAACTCCACAAAGAACTGCCTAAACCTTGCCCCAGCAAAGGATCAAACCAGTGACCTTCTTGCTAACCGTGCTAACCGTGCTAACCACTATGCCACCGTACAGCCCTGTTTGGACATCAGACTGTGTAAAAGCTGTAGAAGTGTAACAATACATCAACTTCACCATTAACAATCCAATAAATTTCCAGATTTTGGCCCCAGGGAAGTAGATCTTACCTCCCATCCAGCTCGCTGTGAGAAGCTCATTTTAAAATGGCCGTTCAGACAATGAAGCTTCAACATGAAGCCAGATGGACGACGCATTATTAGGGCAGTCTAATGGAAAAGGAACTCAGCTGATATTTTCTGAGGTTAAGGAGGTCCAGTTTCCTCCTCATCACTCAGGAGCAGTCCTTCATGTTCCCGATCTGTTTGGGAGTAAATAAAACTGGGATCACTCTGTATGTGAGGATAAAGGAATCATCATCTTTTTAACTTGAAAAGATGAATAAAATCATTTCCATGGGGATTATGTGGCTGTGGAGGATGTGTGGATGAGATTAAGACGGATCTGAACACACTTATGGTTTCATGTGAAGCCCGGGTGATTTGGGGTGATTGGAAAAAAGAAAATGGCATAAAAGGCAGGAGAGACAGAGGTGAAAAGAAAATGGCATAAAAGGCAGGAGAGACAGAGGTGAAAGACATGTAAAACAAACAGGAGCTGAAGGAGAGCACACCGTGTAGGATGAAAATAAATCTGGAGGATGGAAGCGGATCAAAGCTCAGAAGGGCGAAGAGGAAAATGTTGGGATGAAGCTGAGATTCAGAATAAAAATACAGACAAGGCGGCGGCATCGTGAGGCCAGAGGCCATGATCGCCCACGCTTGTAGACCTCCCGGCGACCACTTACCTGCAAAATCCTGGGTTTGTCAGTTTTTATTTGGTGGATTTCAGAAAAGTAAAATTAGCTTGTAGTTCTGCAGACATGAACCTCTTTAATAAAACCAGTAATGGGAAGGTGGTGAAATACAATGCATCTCACAAATCTCACAAAACCCTTTTATTCATGATTTACTTCCTGAGTAAACAGAGACATCAGCATTCGACTGCTTTCACTTTTATTTCACTATTATTTGTCTGTATGTGACCACATTTTACTTTATTTTATTTTACTTTATTCACAAACTGACTTTTGGTAACATATGGTGTTGCAGATAACATACAGAGTTGTCTCCTGTTGAAGCTATTTAAGCCAATAGACGGAGCCTTGGCAGATACCAAGCAAAACAGTAAATTAGTGAAATAAATAAAAGAAAAAATCAGACGTTAGTTGTTGGCCTGGACGTGGATGAAGGTAGGTATTTTGTGAGCCAGAAGTGATCCAAATATGGGAAGCCTACCTTGCGGAAAACATGTGGTGGTCATGTGACTAACTTTTTCCAGCTCTACTCACATTTAGTCAACGTTGTCAGTCGAGGCCAAATTTGAGCCAAACATTGTTTTTCTATCTGGTGAGTGTCCACGGAGTGGGGAAGGAGATCTTACCTCAAGTGGAACTGTTGAAGTATCTCAGAGTCTTGTTCTGAGCGAGGAAAGGATGGAGTGAGGATTGGTAGGCAGATCCGAGCAACGTTCACAGTGATGTGGACTCGGCAGAAGATTTACCGGCCGATCTACGTTTCTACCCTCACTTTTTTACAATGGTTAAAGTAAGAAAGCCCCAAGAGCACCTCTCTGATAAGGTGCTCCAGTCATGTCCGACCCAAGTGGCAACCTCCAGCGGTTGAAAGTGAACCCTACACAAAGTGCATAAAACTGCAGTTACGCCCTCATCCACCAGGAACTCCAAAACAGAGCAAATCCCCATAGACTCCCATGTTAGAAAGACCAACTTCACAGCAGAAATAATCATGTTTACAGCCAGGTATAAAAATCCATTTTTAGTTTAATAGGTCAGGTTTACCTTCATGACAACTGTGGGGGGAGTGAATTATTAAAAGTAATTTACTCTTGAAATTCTGCATATTTAGGGGCGTGTCCTTTTGATTGACAGGTACCCGATCTCCAGCTTCAAGTAAGAAGAAAGTAGAACAACCGCGGTTTTTAGCCGGTTAACATCATGACTTAGCGTTAGCCCGCTTACCTCCGTTAGCTGGTTAGCTCCTGTTATCTCCAGGTTAGCTCGTTTAGCTCTTAGCTACAGAAAGCTCAGAGTTCGCTCGATGTCAATCATCCACCATGACACTCCACAGCCCACCTCTCAGCTCCATCTCTTTGCCCATATTTGTATTTTCCAGGCGAGACGACACGCATGCCCCTACCTCGTCTGGTGTTCATACTGCGTCCATTGTTGCAGTGTATTTCTGCAGTATACTTGCATAAGACACAATAAAAACCCAAAACAGCGAGAGTTCCGTCTCCATGTTTAACTCACAGGTGGAGGAAACAGTTTTCTTCTTCATGTGGGTCTTGCCCTCTTTTGCTAAATACTAGTGCAGCGCCACCTCTGGTGGGAATGGGGATATATTATTCTAATGGTTTGGCTGGTTTGAATAAAAAGTGGAGCATGAACACGACCTCAGTCTAAATGGGTACACCCCCTACAACTGAGCCCAGTCCCCAACTGGACTGGGTCTAGCGGACTATCCTGAGTCCAGGAAGTGCAGGTCTTGGGAAGCGATGTAGAGGGTCAGCTTTGAAAGATCCACCTCCCAGAGTTTTAAAGTGGGTTTGTGAAACCATCATCAGGTTTTGCCCAACGACCTGCGGTTTCACACCAAACTGTTGGTCTTAATTAAGTCACAGTGACTATGGTTACATGGTGTTTTTTTTAAATTTGGAATTAATAATTCAGAATTAAATCATTCGGAATTAACTTATCCTCTTATGAGTTTTCACAAAGATATAAATTCCGAATAAACGTTTACATGAAACACGTCCTCACTTAATTCTTCTTTAGAGCGGCGGGTTGGGAAGGGTTCTGATTGGACAAAGGGTGCACGTGACGAATGACGTATATCAGAAATAAACAAAGTTCCCTCCCTGCTTCTCGTCTTTTCAGTCGTAACTTGTAAAAACTACATAATACGTACCAGTTTCACTATTTTTACTACAATTTCGTCATTGGGACAGGTCAATGTAACCAGCATGCTCAGAACGACCGGAATTAACGTATAGAATTAAGTTTAATTCCGAATAGAAATTTTCATTAGGAATTAGGTGTTTCCATGGTGGTTTTTCATCAGTTTAAAGCGGAATTATCTTTTGTTCGGAATTAAATAGGAATCAAAACTCCCGTGTAAACGCATGGATTGAAACAAGCGGCTGTCTGTGTGGGACTCTGCGTGGGGAGGAGAGGGGGTGGGGGATGCTGCTCACTCCCACAGATTAGAAGCTGGTGGGGAAAATGAATGAGTCCGGAGAGACACTGGAACCGAATGCACCAAATGCTCCTTTGTTTCACTTTATAAAATAAAGGTACACACATGAGACGTCTCTGACTCCAGTTCATTTACTGTTTCCTGTGTGTCCTAGCTGGGTTGCAGCACTGCACCTTAGTTGGAGAGGGGGAGGCCATTGATTCCACCTTGTGGCCCCTGGCAGGCGTGTCCTCGCAGAAGACACATTGGCTACGGTTACATGATGTTTTTTTAATTTGGCATTAATTATTCAAAATTAAATAATTCAAATTAACGTATTCTCCTACAAGTTTACATGGAAATATTAATTCTGAATGAACGTTTACATGAAACACGTCCTTACTTCCTCTTCAGAGCGGCGGGTTGGGAAGGGTTCTGATTGGACAGAGGGTGCACATGACGTATGACGTTGTAGCGTATTATCATTAACGTTAACCTGTGATCCAATGTAGGAGCGACAGTGGGTGTTTTAATTCTTAATTCGCTGTGTCCTTAGACAAGCAGACCACCCAGCCCTAAATTTGTTATACGGTCAGGGAACACCGTAATATGACAATGATATTTGTCTAATAACAGATAACCATCAGTCTCAAAATATGCATACTGTAAGTTCTCGTCAGAGGGAACAAATCACTTCTCAAAGATCGATCACACTACCACGACATCTTAAAATATAACACACTTTATTAAAAACCACACAAATCATCAGGCACAAATTAAATTAATAATGTAAACCAGAAATAGCGTCAGCAAGCATCAAATACTGAATTAGCCAAGGTGAGAGAGAGAGAGAGAGAGAGAGAGAGAGAGAGTATGGAAGCTCGAGCCGAGCCAACAACAAAAATGTAAAATCAAATTATTAAAGGTAAAGTTATGTAAGCAGCTTACATAACTTACACAACTAGGAAGATTGGAAAGATGGCAAGTCTAATGAAGTTAACTAACTATGTCAGGGTAGACTATCAGGCAGATACCAGGGGAATGGATTTAAAAAGGGCAGCTTCTGCTAAGACACCAGCTGGATCAGAGACAGTGGAATAATGGGTTGGCCTTACTTCAGCGCCTTGGTGGTCGAGAACCCGAACCTTGGGTCCAGTGGGCAAGGATTCAGTGGTCGTCCTGATACTTGTTCAAAGGGGACCTCCACAGAAGTCAGGAGCTCACCTGGTTCAACGTCTGAAGCTGGACCCAACTCCGATTAAAATCCACGGGTCGCGGGTGCCGGCAGAGTCCTGGGATCAGCTGGAGCAGTAATGTTCGGGTCATCCGTGCGTTACTGGTCACAGTCTTTGTGAGCCGGGAGAGCGGCTCGATGGTGTGTCAGAAACAAAAATTGTTCAGAATTGGATGAGTTTTCTGGTGTTAAGCAGTTGAGCAAGCTTAATAAAAATGAACACGGCGCCAGACGGACAAAAACACGACTAAAGCAAACATCAAACGAAGAGAAAACAAAACAAGGGAAAGAGTAAGACCAGAGAAGAACAAAACAAGACGAAAAAACAAGAGCAGGGAAAAAAAGAAGAAGAAGCGAAACCAGAGAGCGAGTTCCGGGAAGACCTGCAGTTAAATTTGCCGGCGCTCTGGGGCGGACTTTAGATTATCCTATCAGAGCGCAGGGGTCAGGACATGGGGTCTGAAGGTTTGGTCAAACTACTAAGTTCTTGGAGAATTAAACTTAACATTTTTCCAACCTCAAAACATGTCTTTAAAATCCCTTTATAGATTAGAAGTATAAATGATCCTTATAAACATGAACCTTAAAACAGTTTTGCTGCAGTCAAAAGGGGAAAAGGTTTGTTAACAGCTACCAGACATTTCAAATCATTTCCACACAACAAGTTCTTACTTTGAGTCAGAGTCGTTAATAACAACAGCATATAATATTAATCACTGTGTATTTAATCAGCCGGAAATGCATATCTCAACCTGTTCGAGGGTGTCTGCTAGATGGCGCCATTGCTCCATCCAAGGAATCACAGAAACTAACAAACTTGCTAACTTCTGTGGATTTCACATCTGAAAAACGGTTAAAGTCTTGGATTAATTTAGAAAGGAAGAAGAGTCCATTTATCCAGGTGTGCTGAGGATACATCCAGTATTTTATACAGTTTAGAATTCAGAGCTTAAAGGTTCCGCTCTGGAATTTGGTCTTTGTGTGCTGTGGATACCATGGGACCTCCTGGGATGATGGACAACAGGCTCTTACCAGGGTCCAACTTCAAAAGGGTGCCACAGTCTGTCTGTGTAGACATTTCCTACCAGGAACAAGATAAGACCAGCAGGGTTCCTGGTTTAAAGTGGAGGTCTGTCTACCCAGATTAAGATGGATCGGATTTTTAGGGCTTTCATTGAGCTCTGTTTTGGAGATGTGTGAATGGACCTCCTCAGATAAGAATTCAGGAAATTCTTATCTGATTTGGGGGTTAATTCGGCCTTGGGAGGTTGCTACAACGTATTCCGGGAATAAACAAAGTTGGCTCCCTGCTTCTCGTCTTTTCAGTCATAACTTGTAAAAACTACATAATAAGTACCAGTTTCACCGCTATTTTTATTATAAATGTGAAGTAGCAGCTCAACACCAGCATACTACTTCACTTTCTGCAGCAACTGAGAAGGAGAAGAAAGATAGACCACCGAACACGGGAGGTAAAACAACGCGCGTCGTCGGGACAGGACAAGGTAACGAGCATGCTCAGAACGACCAGAATTAACTTAGAGCAGAATGAAGGTTTACATGACAGAGGAATTAAATAGTTCGGAATTAAAATGTGAATAAACCAGACACTTACATCGGAATTAAGTTTAATTCCGAACAGACTTTTGCATCAGGAATGAAGTGTTTACATGGTCGTTTTTCATCAGTTTAAAGCAGAATTGATTTTTATTTGGAACTAAACAGGAATTAAAACTCCCATGTAAATGTAGCAATTATTTCCCATCAAGGAGGAGTTGCAGGAGATGGGGAGAAATAAAGACCACCCTGACAGAAATTAGACTAAAAGAGTATGAATCCAGCTTCAGTAAGAGGTGCCAAAGTCAGGAAATCTATTCAGTCTGGTTTTTTAAGGTCATCACTTTCAGATACTGCTCCTCGTAGTTTTTTAGTCCTAACTCTTCTGTTGTTTTCCGTGTGTCCAGTTTCTGCCACCATGCTGGGATGTATGTTATGTGTCGACACATAACCGGCTCATCCCTTGAGTTAGGAGCCTTTTTTCTGCTTGAACGATTCATCGCTCAGCGTTTAGATGCCTAAAACCAGAAACAAGTTCCTCTGAGAATAAACAGCTGGAGTGAAAAAGACGTTTTGAAATCTGACGGATTGTGAGTAAAAATAAAGAAATGAGGACTGGATCTGGTTGTTGACAGAGTTCTGTTTGTGCTCAGCAAGCAGCTGCAGATATGACTGTGTGTGTGTGTGTGCGTGTGTGTGTGTGTGTGTGTGTGTGTGTGTGTGTGTGTGTTGGCCCACTGGATGTTTATAACATCATTAACAACGGACCCGCCGTCTCAGGTAAGCAAAGCGGTCCATCTCTGTCAGCTTAGCTTCTCACCTGCCCCGTCCCCTCCTCCCACCCCCCTCCACGCATACACACACACACAAACACACACACATGCACACACCTACAGGAGAGCACGTGCACACTGATGGCAGGATTTTTAAATGAAAATGAAAGAGGGGTGAAATGAGATGAAGGTGTGAGTGGACAGATGCTGCACTTCCTGCACCTCCTGCTGGCTCTGACTGGTTTACCAGCAGACAGTAAGCAGCTCCTCTGCAGCAGATTGTACATTGTACATCTGGCTGATGTTTTGGTCACTTTTGAATGCTGGCGGTGCTTTCAGTCTCGTGGTAGCGTGAGACGGAGTCTACAACCCACACAAGTGACTCAGGTAGTGCAGCTCATCCAGGATGGTGCATCAATGCCAGCTGTGGCAAGAAGGTTTGCTGTGTCTGTCAGCGTGGTGTCCAGAGCATGGAGGTGCTACCAGGAGACAGGCTAGTATATCAGGAGACGTGGAGGAGGCCGTGGGAGGGCAACAACCCAGCAGGACCGCTACCTCCTTCTTTGTGCAAGGAGGAACAGGAGGAGCACTGCCAGAGCCCTGCAAAATGAGCTACAGCAGGCCACAAATGTGCATGTGTCTGCTCAAATGGTCAGAAACAGACTCCATGAGGGTGGTATGAGGGCACAGGTGGGGGTTGTGTTTACAGCCCAACACCGTGCAGGACGTTTGGCATTTGCCAGAGAACACCAAGATTGGCAAAATTCGCCCTGTGCTCTTCACAGATGAAAGCAGGTTCACACTGAGCACATGTGACAGACGTGACAGAGTCTGGAGACGCCGTGGAGAACGTTCTGCTGCCTGCAACATGCCAGTTTGGCAGTGGGTCAGTAATGGTGTGGGGGGGCATTTCTTTGGAGGGCCCTCCATGTGCTCGCCAGAGGTAGCCTGACTGCCATTAGGTACCGAGATGAGATCCTCAGACCCTTGTGGGATCATATGCTGGTGCGGTTGGCCCTGGGTTCCTCCTAATGCAAGACAATGCTAGACCTCATGTGGCTGGAGTGTGTCAGCAGTTCCTGCAACACGAAGGCATTGATGTTGCGGTTGGCCCTGGGTTCCTCCTAATGCAAGACAATGCTAGACCTCATGTGGCTGGAGTGTGTCAGCAGTTCCTGCAACACGAAGGCATTGATGTTATGGACTGGCCCGCCCGTTCCCCAGACCTGAATCCAGCTGAGCACATCTGGGACATCATGTCTCGCTCCATCCACCAACGCCAAGTTGCACCACAGACTGTCCAGGAGTTGGCAGATGCTTTAGTCCAGGTCTGGGAGGAGATCCCTCAGGAGAACATCCGCCGCCTCATCAGGAGCATGTCCAGGCGTTGTAGGGAGGTCATACAGGCACGCAGAGGCCACACACACAGAACTGAGCTTCATTTTGACTTGCTTACAGGACATTACATCAAAGTTGGATCACCTGTAGTGTGTTTTTCCACTTTCATTTGGAGTAGAACTCCAAATCCAGGCCTCCATTGGTTGATACATTTGATTTTCATTGATAATTTTTGTGTGATTTTGTTGTCAGCACATTCAACTATGGAAAGAACAAAGTATTTAATAAAAAATATTAAATTCATTCAGATCTACAACGTGTTACTTTAGTGTTCCCTTTACTTTTTTGGGAAGTGTATATAGATGCTATATTTAAACCTTAATTAAATCCTTTGTGCTCCAATTTTCCACAAAATGCCTTTCTATAGTTTTACACATGTACTGCAATGTAAACTGACATCTTTTAGTCCACCGCAGTCTTTGACGTCACAGATGTCGTGTAGAAATCAGGAAGGGGAAAATAAAGTGTGTGTGGATGCCGGCAGATATTTATGCCGTTTTCACACCGTAAAGTTTACGAGGTGGTTTACACCTTCATATTGAGCAAGGATCTAATGCATTACACAGCTTTGTGATGTTCACAGTGATAAATGTGCACACACAGTTGTGATTTTCTCCCAATTAGCTAAAAAATGGATCAACAAGAGTTTAAGTCTTATTTTTGTTCAATGATACAGATATGCAGGACAGTGACATCCATCTCCTGCATCAGTAATTTGGTCCATGTTCAAGCAGCTCAGCTATCCGTCACTTGACACAGTAAACAGAGATATCCCACCTGACATCATGGGGGGCAGTGTCGAGTTGTAAAGCTTACACACAACCAGCGAAACGAACAAACCAGAGAAGAAGAAGAAGCAAAAAATGCCAAAAAAAAAAAAAAAAAAAAGCAATTGAAGTAGAAGGTTTTATGGTTTCATTCTCCTTCTCCTTCTTCTGGCATCACAGCCGCATCATGATGCATCTGAGGACGACTGCAGCTGAGAGTCGAAGCACGGCGAGGTGAAAGAATGAAATATTCAACGTTAACCTTTGTCTGAAAGAAGGAACCATTAATAAATCAAGAAACACAACATGTTAGAAAGTGGTCTTGTTTGATTAGAAAAAACACAAACTGTCAAGCACGGAGGTGGAGGGATGAGGTGGAGGGATGATGGTCTGGGCTTGTTCTGGAGCCACAAGACCTGGACGCACCAACTCCTCTGCTTTCCAACGTGTTCTAGAGCCAGATGTGAGTCCATCTGCCTGACAGTTTAACATGGACAACAGGACAAAGATCCCACACACATCAGCCAATCTGGAACAGAATCCAGATGCTGACACGATCCAGTCCAAGTCCACATCTCAACCTGCCTGAGATGCTGTGGTGATGCCTGCAGACAGCTGCAGAACCAATCCTGCAAACCTCAAAGGTCTGAAGTAACAATGGAAGGAAAAGTGATGCAAAGGACTGACGAGATCATCCAGAAAACCGTCACCAGGACGGTTTTTCATCAACATTTTGTCCCAGTTAGTAAACAAGGACACAGTTTAATCTGTCATCGGTGTGCTGCCTTTACCTCGCTCTCAGACCTGATGAGGACCAGATCATGTTGTCACATCAAACTTCACAACTAAATGAAGTTGGACAAAAGACCAAACATTTCTTTCTCAGTCTAACAGACATTAACAGCTTCTGTTTTTAGTGATGTTTCCTTTAGAGTCCTGCACCAGATATGCAGAGTTTCATGTCATAAATTCTTACCGCTGAAAGAGAAACCAGACAACTGTAATACACAGCGACACACACACCGGAGCACTCTGTAGGTCTTTGCTTAATGAGCTTCAGATGCAGCTCTTCCCTACTGCGCTAAACGGGGAGGGAAGGATGGATGATGAGGGGGGAGAGGAGAGAGGTGGAGACGGAAAAGAGACGAAGACGAGGAGGCCGATGTGTCTGTGTGAGTTATCACCAAGTTGTTGGTTTTCATGCTGACGTTTGAACGTGAATCTGGATGTGAAAGAGAAGTACAGCTCGTCCTGGACTGAAGCTGCTCGGCAGAAAAGCTGGACCTCATTCAGCTTTGCAGATTGTTTGAGGCGTGAAAGTCAGGAGCGAATGAAGCAAAGCGAACATGAAAAGCTGATTATGTGGTGAGTGAGAATGAATCCTAAACCAGAGGCCAAGTGTGTTTTACAGACCCCCACTAGACCCACTGCAACAAGGTGTTGCTGTGAAGATGCTTTCTCACACACCTCCATCCATCTACACACCTATCTATGCATGGCTGTGTGCTCCTAAAGGGAAGGACAGACAGTTTGTGCTGGTTAAACTGGGCCACGTTGGTACAGAGGAGACCAAATGGCCAAAACCAGCAGATTCTGATCCTACCATGTGAATGTGGAGCTGAACTGGAGACTCATCAGACCAGCAACGTTTCTCCATCTTCTATTGTCCAGTTCTGGTGAGTCTGTGTGAATTGTAGCCTCAGTTTCCTGTTCTTACTGACAGGAGGGAACCCGCTGTGGTCTTCTGCTGCTGGAGACCATCTGCTTCCAGGCTGGACGGGTTGTGTGTTCAGACATGATATTCTGCAGATCTCTGTTGGAACCAGTGTTTACTGGACTTCTATCATCTCCAACCAGTCAGTCCCTTCTTTTCTGACATGAACAAAATGTTTTAGTCTCCTTTTCTTCATCATTCTGGTGCTCAGTTTACACTTCAGCTAGTCGTCTTCATCATGTCTACATGATGAAATGCTGCCATGTGATTGGTTGATCAGATGTTTGCGTTCACAGCTGAAGCTCATGATAAACCATAGACGGTATATGAAAGATGGACGGAGCCTTCAGCGGTAAAAAGTGAAGCCTATGTGGAAGTACATAAAACTGCAGTTCCCCCTTCCTCCACTAGGGGCTCCAAAAGAGAGCAAATCCCCATAGACTCCCATGTTAGAAAGACCAACTTCACAGCAGAAATAAACATGTTTACAGCCTGGTTCAAAAATCCATTTTAGGTTTAATCGGTCAGGTTTACCTTCATGACAACTGTAGGGGGAGGGAATTTTTTTCTAACTTGCCCGTTTAAAAGTAATTTAATCTTAAAGTTCGGCATATTTAGGGGCGTGTCCTTTTGATTGACAGGTACCCGATCTCCCGCTTCAAGTCAGAAGAACGGAGAACAACCGCGGTTTTTAGCCAGTTAACGTGACTTAGCTTTAGCCCGCTTACCTCCGTTAGCTGGTTAGCTCCTGTTATCTCCGGGTTAGCTCGGTTAGCTTTTAGCTACAGAAAGCTCGGAGTTCGCTCGATGTCAATCATCCACCATGACGCTCACATCCCCCCTCTCAGCTCCACCTCTTTGCCCATATTTGTATTTTCTGGGAGAGACGATGCGTATGACGCTGCCAAGATGGTGATGGTAGGAACCGCCCACCGAGCTTCAATCTTCAGAAACCTACAGGTGATGTCACAGAGGCTCTTTTTATATATAGTCTATGTGATAAACGAGTGTGTGTTCAGCTCTCAGGCCTTGTCCACACATAGCCGGGTATTCCACAACTCCGGTTTGGCCTGTCATCCCCACGAAAACGTAGATCTATGTAATCAAAGTGAAGACGTGTGAACACTCCACGTCTGCATGTGGACATATGTAACCGGGGTTTTAGGTTTAGAAACATCACCGGCTGCGACAGAAAACACCGTGACATCACATGTGTGACCTTTGTTTCCAACAACATGGACGTTCTCAGAAATGTGATGGCGTTATCTGTTGACCAGGTGCTTTGTGTGTGTTTTTACACCGCCGTCAGCACTGCTCCACGTAGACGACCAAAGACCAAGGACGAGATGAGGGACAGTTATTTATTATATGACGTTAGAGGTGTCAAACTCCAGGATCCTGCAGGTTTTGTTGTCTCCATGCTCCAACAACACCTGATCAAAATTCATGAATAGTTTGACAAGAAGCTGCTGGATCCATTTGATTAGAATCAGCTGTGTTGGAGCAGGGAAACAACAAAAACCTGCCGGTTACTGGCGCTAGAGGACTGGAGTTTGACAACCCTGCCTTGGAGGCATGTTTGGTGGAAATGCCGTCACGAGACGGAAGGTTATTCTGATTGGATAAATTAACACCGCCTGAAGGTTTGATATGATATTAATGTGCTCAACAAGGTGGTTATGCTGAAATGTGGATGGATTTGTTTGTTGGAAAATGAGGTCGTGTGGCCGGAAGGCGGGGGGTATTTGGTTTTCCAAAAACATGGTCTCAGGCAGCATGATGCAGCAGATTCCTTTATCCGGAGAGTTTCCTACCCTCTGCTGTGAGCAACGTTCATTTCTTTAGTTTATGCAGGATTTGGATTTATCCGCAGTAGTGTGCAGTTCAAACCCCTTTCTTCAGCCCCCCCCCCCCCCCCCCCCCCCCCAAAGCCAATGCTTGTACCATATTTCAGGTGATATGCTAGCTAATGTAGCAAGCCAAGATCTCGGTTTGTTGCCTTAATGTGCTCTCCAAGCCTCTGAGAGTGCATGAAGATGGGGATTGGTTGAGGCCTGAAGTTGGGTTTATCAGCCATATTCCCATCCAACGGGATGGTGTGTTTTTTACAGTCCTGCTGTTCCGTCACTTCTTTGGTTTTGTGTTGGAGCATTTAATTATCCGGCTGAGGGTGAATGAAGATAAAATCCTCCTAGCAAACACTTTTGCTTATTTTTCATTTTGAGCCTGTTTTTCTTGCTTCAGAAATCTGAACGCTGAACTTTCAGGTCCGGATGCTGCTGCAGATGTTGTAGCGCTCCTGTGGCCATCATGTGCCACAGCTTTCTGCTTTTCTTCCTCCTCCCACCACCTCCTGTTTTTCTTCATCTTCTTTTGGCTGTGCTACAGACAAACACACATCCACACCCTCCAGACCCCCCTCGCGTCATGTGCTGGTCCTGCATACAGCTCCAATTACCTGGATGCTGCAGCAGAAAGGCCCTAAATGGGCTGTAGCACCGAACAGGCATGTCTGCAAAGGATCACTCTGCGGGAGGGAAAGAAGAAGATGGCGAGTTAAAAAGAAACGCAAACCAGGAAAGTTGGGCTTTGCCAGAAGAAAAGAAGAAAAGATCACATCTTCTTCTTTTATCTGAAATTATACACAGTTAAAAGCTAAAAGTTGCAGATAAATGCAACATGCATGATGGTGGTTTTAGGCTTTCCTCTTGTCACTGTTCACATGATTAATCCCTGCATTACTCTCCTGCTTTTACCCTAATTTCTCTTTTTTTGTCTCTCCCCTCCTGTGAGGAGAAGAATGAGAGGAAGAGGAGGAGGAGGAGACAGAGGAAAAAGCAAGCCAGCAGAATAACAGCCATGAGTGGGTGAGAATGAAAGGAAGCTGTCATTTTACACAGAGCTTAAGAGATGATCTCACTGAGCCTAATGCAACATACAGTTAGTGTGATGTACACCACGCACAAGTGAAGGGAAATCTGTATTATTACTCTATTTTTGTACCTAAAATTAAAAAAACTGCTACGAAAACCTGCAGGCAGAGTTTATCAGACTGGCTTCTGTCTGCAGCTGTGTCTGAAACAGGAAAAAAGATGAGTTCCTCTTTGTTTCATTGTGGATTTAGGACAATAATTTCATTCTAACTGACTCTGAACAGCTGTGTTTGCTCCTCTAAATATGTTTTACTGCCTTTGTGTACTAAAAGGCTTCAACTAATCAGTGTATTTTCATATCACGCTTTGATTTAGGAGCACAAAGTGTGGTGTTGGTTAGCTACTTTCATCCTGAGTGCACTAATAACGTATTTAAGCTTGTGAACAAATCACACCAGTTTTAAAATCTTTACACTGGCTTCCAGTCAATCACAGGATAGATTTCAAAACCCTGCTGATTGTTTACTAGAATGGTTCTGGACCAGAATACATCTGTGATACGTTCAGAGAATATAAACCAAGCAGAGCTTTTCAATCCAAAGACTCGGGTCAGCTAGTTCAGACCAGAGTCCAGATCAGAGAGACCAGACTAAACATGGAGAAGCAGCATTTAGCTGCCAATGGAGATTAAACTTTCACCAAATGTAGAAACTTTTAAATCCAGGTTAAAAACATTTTTGCGATTTGATCTTAATCTAAAGACAGAACTGAATGAAATAAATGAATGCTGCCAGATCCACGTTAGAGTTAAAGGTCCAGTGTGTAAGGAATACTGACATCTAGTGGTAAAGATCAGCATAGCAATGATGTCAAACAGTTGGAAATGTACGGTGGCTGTCAGTGGCCAAAATCATTTTAGCCATAGAGATGTTTTCATGTTTGAGTGGACCCAGTGGTGTCAGGTGCAGCGATGACGCCACTACAGGTAACTACTGGTTTGTAGTGTCAGTCCTTTAAAGGCATTTTTCATCCCAAAGGGTGCAGTAGCGCCGATCAAACAAAGCTGGAACTGTGATTTTAAGGCTTGTTGTTTGTCCATTCAGAGACACCGTAGTATAAATATACATTGATTCACAGCAAGCAGATATAGACCATTCTTAGTGAAGTCATACATTTTTGTCACCATGCTGGGTGGCTGAAAGCTAGCTGCGTTACCGAGGATGATACCAGTCAAGGGTCAGGCAGCTGTATTAAAAAAAAAAAAGAATTTGCTTGTTGGTGATCCAGACCTGCACAATTTTCTAATATCCCATTGTAGCTTTGTACCATATTTACAACAACCTGTTCAGTTTCACAGCCGAACTAAATGGTTAATTATGAGCGGTTTGTTAATTATTCATCACAGGATGAGTATCAGACCCCTAGGTGTGGAAAGTTCCCCGATCAAAGAATTTTGTCTTTACATCTAAGGTAAATAAGATAAAAACAAGAGACGCAGGTGATGTTAACGTAACGTAAAAATTAGGGATGTTCCCGTGTTATATTTAGGCTTTAACGTTACTGTAAGACAACATTGATATTTTATGACTGTTTATTGACACCACAAAAGGAAACTCGGAGTCCGTAACTTCTCATTAACACTGAAACTCTCATCCCTATAAGTCACATTTACACCCTGCTGAAGGCTGAATTTGTCAAATGTCCAACAAACTGCATCACAGCTGCATTTACAATGAAAGAAACTTCTTTTGCTGCTAAACAAAGTGCTGCTAATACAGCTAAACCAGTTTGATGGTAGCAACACATTTAACCTGTCGTCCAGGGTCAGCAGGCAGCCTGGAAAATAAAACCCCATCTTAGGGAAGTCAACTGGAACATCCAAATGCAGAGGCACTTAGTCCAGTTAAGGATCGCTGGGAAGCTGGAGCCTATACCAGTAATCACTGGGTGAGAGGCAGAAACACCTGGACTGGATGCCAGTCCATGACAGAGCCTCACTCATTCATAGGGAGAATTTAGAGTGATCAGTAAAGCTAACACGCATGTCTTCAGACAGCAGGAGGAAGCCGGAGTACCTCCTCGGCCATGGCTCAAACCAGCGCCCTTCTTGCTGTGAGTGCTAGCCACTACACCACCGTGCAGCCAGCACAGCACCAATGTACCACTAGCTGCTGCAGCCGTGCCGGAAGTACGCCTGCTTGTTCATCTTAATGCCACCTACGAATGTTGCTGATGCAAGTCATGTGATCAGTGACCGAAGCTGAGAATGATCTATAAATACTTCATTGTACATGAATAAAAACGTAATTAAAGTGATTAGATTCCAATAAAACACTATTTTTAATGACATATTGTTTCTTTCTATTGATTTTTCTTACACGCTGCAGCTTTAAACTCTCTATCAGTCAAATGTGTCCTCGAACGCATCACGAAGCCTGTGTCCTTGCATAGCCTCATCACAGAAACATCTATTCCATCAGAATAAATACTCAATAAACTTCAGCCATCACAGTGAGAACATCAGAAACAGGCGGTGCAAATGTTTTTATTCCTCTTCATGTGAATGGCTGGATTCCTCTGCGCCTCTTTAAGTATTTCATCTTCCGCTCTGACAGTCAATACGTTGCTATTTGCTCTCTGTCAGCTCACACACACTGATTCTCTTTAATACATGAGCTGTTTTAGTGCTTTTTCATCTACAACATTTGGCTCTTTATTCCACTGTAAATCTTAATATTCATCTGCGAGGAAGATGTCAGCGCTGAGGCTCTTTCACTCACATGGGACTGAACAACGGTTAACCCCTTAATGCCTGAAATTATTTACAGTGTTAAATAAATACAGAGTAGAACAAAGTAGAATATAATGACATGTTAAATAAAGTAAAAACAATTAATTGAAAAAAGATAACAAATAAATATAAATGAGTAAAAGCAAATACATGAAATAAATCATTTAGATAACAAGAATAAACACAATCTAAAAGAAGTTTGCTATAAATATGTCACAGGCTTGAAGTGTATTTATGACACCGCATTACACCACATCACACAGTAGGCAAGGCAAGGCAAGTTTATTTGTACAGCACCTTTCATGTACAAGACAATTCAAAGTGCTTTACATGAAACATTAAAAGCATTACAGAAAAAAGCATAAAAGAAAATATAAATAACAAAATCATAATAAAATCACAAATTATATTAAAATAATTAAAAGCAGAATTAAGTAAAAGTTACTGTGCAGATGTCATGCAGGCGCATGTGAAAAGAAATGTTTTTAACCTGGATTTAAAGTTTCTACATTTGGTGAAAGTTTAATCTCCACTGGTAGATTATTCCACTTGTTTGCAGCGTAACAGCTAAATGCCGCTTCTCCATGTTTAGTCTGGACTCTGGTCTGGACTCTGGTCTGGACTCTGGTCTGGACTAGTTGACTCGAGTCTTTGGACCGAAGAGCTCTGTTTGGTTTATATTCTCTGAGCACATCTGTAATCTGGTCCAGAACCATTCTGGGATTTGTAAACAATCAGCAGGGTTTTGAAATCTATCCTGTGATTGACTGGGAACCAGTATAAACTGGAAACCAGTGTAAAGATGTTAAAACTGGTGTGATGTGTTCAGACCTCTTAGTTGTAGTTAAAGCTTGAGCAGCAGCATCTGGATGAGCTGCAGATGTTTAATGCTCTTTTTAGGAAGTCCTGTTAAAAGACCGTTACAGTAATCCAGTCTGCTGCAGATGAACGTATGGATGAGTTTCTCCTGATCTTTCTGGGAGACTAAACTTTTAATTCTGTCTATGTTTCTCGGTTGGTAAATAGCGTCTTAGTGACAGCTTTTATGTGGCTGCTGAAAGTCAGATCTGAGTCTATCAACACTCCAAGGTTACAGACTTGATTGGTGGTTTTGAGAGCTCGAGTCTCCAGGTGTTTACCAACGCTGACCCTCTTCTCTTTGCTACCAAACAGAATAATCTCAGTTTTGTCTTCATTTAATTGAAGGAAATTCTCTCTAATCCAGGTGTTTACTTGCACTGGCACAGTAAGTCTATTGGACTGTGGTCATCTGGTGACAAATACACATAAAGCTGCGTGTCATCTGCATAACTGTGATAATTTATGTTAAAGTTCTGTATTATTTGATCCAAAGGGAGCATATACAAGTTTGCTAGAAGAGGCCCAAGGACTGACCCCTGAGGTACTCCACAAGACACGGCCACTCCCTCAGATTCATAGCTTTCAATTGTAACAAAATAACTCCGGCCTTCAAAAATAGACCTGAACCAGTTAAGGACCACTCCAGAAAATCCAACCCAGTTTTTCAGCCTGTCCAACAGAATTCTGTGATCTACAGTATCAAATGCAGCACTGAGATCCAGCAGACCCAGGACTGACACTTATATATATATCATTTAAGACTTTGACCAGAGCTGTTTCAGTGCTGTGATGAGATCGAAAGCCTGAATGGAATTTATCAAGATTTCCACTTTCATTTAAGAAGACATTAAGCTGATTGAACACAACTTTCTCAATTATCTTGGATATAAAAGAGAGGTTAGAGACAGGTCTGTAGTTGTTCATTACAGGGGCATCCAGAGTCCTTTTCTTTAGGAGTGGTTTAATAGCAGCTATCTTTAGAGACTTGGGAAAAATACCTGATGCCAATGAGCTGTTGACAATAAGCAGGAAATCGTTTTCTACATAAAAACTACTTTTAAGAAGTCGGATGGTATCATGTCCAAAGAGCATGTTGTTGATTTCAGATGCTAAACTTTCTTGTAGAATTTTTAAATCAATCGTATTAAATTCTGATATAACATCAGAGTTATTTATAAGTTTTGGACACAGGCTTTCTTGTTTGAATACGTGACATTTATATTTTGTCGAATTGTTTTAATTTTTTCCCAAAAAAAGTTAGCAAATTCATTGCATTTCTCAGTGGAGAGGAGGTCTGGGTTGAACTGTTTAGGAGGATTTGTAAGTTTTTCTATCATAGCAAACAGAGTGCGGGGAAATGTTTACATTGTTGTTAATCATGGGAGATAGATACCACTATCACCACATTGTAACGCTTTGTAACACTGTAACACTTCGTAACACTTCGTAACACTTATCACATCGTATTATGTCGTAACATGTCGTATCACATTGTATAGTGTCGTATAATGTCGTATAGTGTCGTAACACGTCCTAACATGCCGTTACACGTCATAACATGTCGTATCACATTGTAGCACGTCATATCACATCATATCATGTCGTAACAAGTCGTATCACGTCGTATCATGTCGTACCATGTCATATCACGTCGTATCACATTGTAACACGTCGTATCACATCGTATCACATCGTAACACATCGTAACACGTCGTAACACGTTGTATCACATCGTATCATGACATAACGCAACCTAACAAGTCGTAACACGTCATAACACACGTTACACGTAGTTACACGTCATTACATGTCATAACACGTCGTAACACGTCATTACACGTTGTAACACGACGTATCACGATGTATCACGTCGTAACACATCGTATCATGTCGTATCATGTCGTATCACGTCGTAACAAGTCGTAACACACCATTACACATAGTTACTCGTCATTACATGTCGTAACACATCATTACATGTCGTAACACACCGTAAGCCGTTCTTACACGTCGTATTACATCGTAACATGTTGTATCACATTGTATCATGTCGTAACACGTCATTACACATCGTTACACGTCATTACATGTTCTAACATGCCGTATCACGGCGTATCACATCGTATCACATTGTAACACGTCATAAAACATCGTTACATGTCGTATCACATCATAACAAGTCATATCACGTCATATCACACCGTATCATGTCGTATCACATTGTACCATGTTATATCCCATCGTATCGCACCGTTTCACCCCGAATTATTCTGCATCACGCCGTGTTTGATTCAACACTTTAATTAACATCTGAACATTCACCTTAATTAACATATGTGTGAATAAAGCAGTTGAAGATTAACTCGTTTATTATATGACGTCCTCTAACAGTTTCTGCCCACATTTTGTGCACTATACTCTACATTACCCATGATGCAACGCTCTGTGGCAACGCCAGTGCAGTGAGGCTACAGGCGCCGTGGGCACATTCACCGTCTCATCTCTTTGTGATTATTTACATAAATCTTAGGTTCTCTCTAAAAAATAAAGCTAACATTTCTGTGCAAATTATGTCCACCTGCACTGAAACTAGTCAGAACGCCAGCATCTTTAGCTGCTAACTTAAAAAGAAATGCGGAGCTGAACCATCTGCTCAGTGTGAGATCATCTATAATTGATACTTAACAGTGTAGTTTATTTTTCTACAGAAAATTTTATTCTTTTGCACATAAAAGCATTTTCAGAGAAATAAAACAAAGAGTAGAAACTATATTTTGCTCCACATGCAGATCTGTTTTATGTGATGAAACTGATTTCATTGGAAGAAAAAACACTTTCAGTTCTTTTCTTTCTCAACTCCAATCTTTCATTCTCACTCCCAAAATGAAAACCATTTTAAACAAACTGAATTTGAGAAACATGAACACTGATACTGTCACCTGCAGTTCTGAGACTGGTTTTGTCATTTTGCGCTGAGCATCGATGTTTACGATCAGCTCTGTGTCCTCTGCCCCCTGCTGGACAGTTGTTGCACTACAATAAATTCTGACCTGTATGGGAATAAATGGCATATATATGCAAATTATTTTTGCTTTGCTATTTTTCACATTCTAGAAAAGGACCAAATAAGGACTTCAGAATAAAAATAAAAGAAATTCCTCAAATTATTTCTTCAAACTTTTGAGAATTATGTCATAATCTCTGGCTTTTGGTTTGGCTTTGTCTTAGTTTTGCTGTTGCTCGAGTTGCTTAAATTCAGTTAAATTCCAGTGTGTTTATGCAGCACCTGAATCAGCTTGGCTGATCAAACTGCTTCACAGTAGCAGCTGCGTGACAGAAAAAAACTATTGCTGTCTTTCTCTCCAGTTTTCTTTTGTGAAGTTCCACCCTTGGGTTTGCTTCACTTCCTGTCATTTAGCACACATGGTTTATTTCCTAATTTGCTTTACCTGCTCCACGTTAGTTCACCTGAGTGTACATAAATCCCATTGGTTTCATTTACTCTCTGCCAGAGGGTCATTAGAATTGCCCAAAACCTAAATATTGGAGTAAAAAACTAGCCATGGAAACGTCTAGAAAATCCCTGAAATGTTGCTAAGAAGTTTTTATGCTCTCATGAGGGGTTTTACAGACATGTTGATATATAATTATATTGTAAAAGCGTAATGGAAACACTTTTTACGTGTACACATCACCAGACAAGATGTAACGCAACCACTTTATTTCATGTAAAGATGGTCCGTTGTGGTATGGATGGAGGATATGATGGAAATCTTTTTACGAATAATTACAATTGTTTTGATAGTGTATGTGCTAAACATTGCCCAGTGGAAACATCTGCAAATCTCAGTTGTACTAAGTTGAAATTTTAGAAAAATTGCTTTTATTCAGTGAAAACCTGTCTTGGAAACACAGCTATGACGACCTTTGGTGAACATCTCCAGATATCTCCATTACCTGGGTTCACACACCAGACATTCCGGATCTGGATAAGCTGGTTAGTAACGCAGAGTTTTCCATCGTGATCAGAGCACGCTCACAAAGAAGGAGTTTGCAACATCTGACCAATCAGGTGCACAGAGAAACCTTGCAGAGCGGCTACGACACCACGGAGGTGCAGACAGTTATTCTTTAGAAATAACTCGTCATTTCTAAGGCCAAAAGCAACACTGTTGCCGTAGCAACAGCCAGGAAGTCAGGACTGCTGGCAGAACATAACAGATTGTGTTAATGGATCCGTCAAATTATACAATATCAATTCATCAGACAATATAAACGGACAGCACTCTGATCACCGTGTTACAGCACAGACATAACAGGCTGAGTTCAATCAGCTCCTTCCGTTCATGCATTTCATTAAGTACTTTTTAGACTCCTTTCACAATCCGCACACCAATGTTGATGGCAGCCATTTTCCAAGAGAGTTAATCAATCAGGAGAAGGTGCCTTTATACTCGTTGATCTCTAATCTAACATAACCTGATGGTTAGCCGTTCTGTGTAAGATAGCATGGTGATTTACCCTGGTAAGAAGTGAAACGGTGTCGTAGGATTCAGATTTAAGTTACCTGGATGAGAGAAAATCCTGCTTCGCCGTACAGTAAGGAAAATGTCTCCAACATATCTCAATAATGAGTCATACTGCATTACTTCATATGCCATCCATTCATCTTCTGCCACTTATCCGGGGTCAGGTCGCGGGGGCAGCAGCCTAAGCAGGAAAGCCCAGACTTCCCTCTCCCCAGCCACATTTGCCAACTCTGAGGGGAGGATCCTGAGGCTTTCCCAGGCCAGCTGAGAGATATAATCCCTCCAGCGTGTCCTGGGTCTTCCCCGGGGTCTCCTCCCAGAGGGACGTGCCTGCAACACCTCACCAGGGAGGTCCAGGAGGCATCCTGACCAGATGCCCGTGCCTCCTCAACTGGTTCCTCTACTCTGATCTCCTGGATGACCGAGCTCCTCACCCCTCACTGACCACCCAGCGGAGGAAACTCATTTCAGCCGCCTGTATACGAAATCTCGTTCTTTCCGTCATGACCTGCAACACCTCACCAGGGAGGTCCAGGAGCATCCTGACCAGATGCCCGAGCCACCTCAACCCTTTATAGGGCACTCAATGATATACCTTGAAATTAGAAAATTTAACTTAAAATTGTCCTTTTGGTATGTACCAAGACCTCCATTCTGTTGTTACACATTTTTTATAAGTGTTTTTTATGCTGAAAATGAAAGAAAACAAAGTGATCAAAAATATTCACTTGCCTGACAAAGGGTCAACTGGTTCCTCTCGATGCGGAGGAGCAGCGGCTCTACTCTGATCTCCTCCCAGATGACCGAGCTCCTCACCCTATCTCTAAGGGAGAGGAAACTCATTTCAGCCGCCTGTATACGAGAGGGTAGGAACGTAGATTGACAGATCCACAACAGTCCACATCGCTGCAGACTCCGCACCGATCTGCCTGTAAATCACTCATGAACAGGACCCTGAGATGCTTGAACTCCTCCACTTGGGCAGGACCTCCCGACCCGGAGAGGGCATTCCACCCTATTATGGCTGATTCTCATCCCAGCCGCTTCACACTTGGCTGCGAATCGCTCAAGTGAGAGCTGGAGATCATGACCAACAGGACCACGTCATCTGCAAAAAGCAGGGACCCAATCCTGAGGCCACCAAGCCGGATCCCCTCAACACCTCGGCTGCGCCTAGAAATTCTGTCCATATAAGTTATGAACAGAATCTGTGATAAAGGGCAGCCTTGGCGGAGTCCAACCCTCACTGGAAACAAATCCGACTTACTACCGGTAATACTGACCAAGCTCTGACACCTGTCGTACAGGGACCAGACAGCTCGTACAAGGGGGTTTGGTACCCCGTACTCTTGGAGTACCCCACACAGTCGAACACCCTCTCCAGATCCACAAAACACACGTAGACTGGTTGGGCAAATTCCCATGTCACTTTCAGGATCCCAAAGAGGGTATAGAGCTAGTGCACCTGCTCTTGCAAAGGAAGCATACTTCATATGCCGTTGGATCTATTTAAATTGAATGTGTTGGAGCAAGGAAACAGTGAAAACATGCAGCACAGCGCCCCCCTATAGGACTGAGTTATTTCACATACCTACAAAAACAATCAGTTTCTGATGGCGTAGAAGGTGATTATTCTACGTTCATGTTTTGCAGCTGCCAACAGAGTTGATGGTTCACATCTTGAATATGATTTTAGTTCACATGAAAATATGCAGAGAATAAACTTGTATGAAATCTTCTTCCTATGACCGTCAGCAATGAGAAGAAGCTGTAGTTTCTTGCACCACTGAAGCAGCGTGAGTGTTTTTCCACCTTTCCATATTTTCAGCATTGATCTTTTGCACATGTGGGTGGGTGTTTGTGTCCATGAGTGGGTAAAGTGTGTGTTTGGGTGTGTGTCCAGCGCTGGTCCCACATCCTGCATCACCATTCATCTCAATTTAACGGCATTCGATGTGCAACTCCCTGCCTGCGCGTGTGCACGGCCATCAGATGTATAAATCATTGCTCGGGATTACGGCTGTTTTATTATTCATGATGCGGGCCTTTTATTGCCTGCGATATTTATCTCTTCGCTATCTCCCATGACCCACATGAGAGAGAGGGATGATGGAGGGCGGAGGAGGAGGAGAGGATGAGGAGAAAGAGGGAGGGAAAGTCAGTGTGAATGGAGGGGGTGAGAGCGGTAGCTGAGATGTACATAAATAAATTTGTTAAGTGGGCGGGTGTGGTTGAGTGTGTGTGCTGTAAGTGTTATCTTCGATTCTCCCACCATGAGGCCCAGAAACCACACACAGCAGTCCTACGTAGCACTTCTACCTCTTTTTCCTTCCATATGTATCTTCTTTTCATCCCTCCTTCAGTACTTTTTATAGTCTTTACTTTTGTGATTCTTGATCATCATTTAACATGTTTTTACGAGCTGCTCTGTTTAGCCTGTTTCTGCTCTTGTAAAGTCACTCAACAGAAAAGTTTCCAGACGGCAAGAAAATGAAAGTTTTCACCATCTCTGTGAAGAGATGCAAATTTCTGTCACCTGGTTTGAAGTGTTGGTGGGACAAATGGTAGTGTGCATGAAGCAGAGAAAATAATAAAAATCTCATGAAGAAACGTCTAAATTCATTTAATCTGCATCACCCTAGATTATTTGTTCATGACAAGAATCAGCAACTGAGATGTGGAAAACGCTGGATTTTTTGCATGATCAGTCAGCATGTATATGTGAGACTAGAAATAACCAATTAAGACACGTTTATGTTGGACGAGAGGAAAACAGAATGAAAAGTTTGTCTCCCGCATTACTTACGAGTGTTGTTTGGTCTTTTTTTCAAGGGGCTTAGCTATCCGTCATGACGTGATCCCACCGGAAATCACAGGCGCAGTGCTAAGTTGTACAACTGACCAGTGAAAGGAACAAACCAAAGAAGAAGGAAAAGGAAGACGATGACGCAAAAACCGGCAATAAAAGCACCTGAAGGAGACACAAAGGAGGCTGAGAGCTGCAAAATACTTCTTCTGGCGTTTTCAGATGATTGTAAACAACTTCAGAAGGGTGCAATACTACCATCACGTCTGCATGGAAACATCATATCTGCATGGAAACATCACGTCTACATGGAAACATCATGTCTGCATGGAAACATCATGTCTGCATGGAAACATCACATCTGCATGGAAACATAATGTCTGCATGGAAACATCACGTCTGCATGGAAATATCATGTCTGCATGGAAGCATCACGTCTGCATGGAAACATCACGTCTGCATGGAAACATCACGTCTACATGGAAACATCACGTCTGCATGGAAACATCACATCTACATGGAAACATCATGTCTGCATGGAAATATCATGTCTGCATAAAAACATTACGTCTTCATGAAAACATAACGTCTGCAGGGAAACATCACGTCTGCATGGAAACATCATGTCTGCATGGAAACATCATGTCTGCATGGAAACATCATGTCTACATGGAAACATCATGTTTTCATGGAAACATCACGTCTGCATAAAAACATTATGTCCACATGGAAACATCATATCTGCATGGAAACACCATGGCTGCATGGAAACATCATGTCTTCATGAAAACATAACGTCTGCATGGAAACATCACGTCTGCATGGAAACATCATGTCTGCATGGAAACATCACGTCTGCATGGAAACATCATGTCTGCATGGAAACATCATGGCTGCATGGAAACATCATGTCTTCATGGAAACATCATGTCTGCATGGAAACATCACGTCTGCATGGAAACATCATGTTTTCATGGAAACATCACGTCTGCATAAAAACATTATGTCTGCATGGAAACATCATATCTGCATGGAAACACCATGGCTGCATGGAAACATCATGTCTTCATGAAAACATAACGTCTGCATGGAAACATCACGTCTGCATGGAAACATCATGTCTGCATGGAAACATCACGTCTGCATGGAAACATCATGTCTGCATGGAAACATCATGGCTGCATGGAAACATCATGTCTTCATGGAAACATCATGTCTGCATGGAAACATCACGTCTGCATGGAAACATCATATCTGCATGGAAACATCATGTCTACATGGAAACATCATGTTTTCATGGAAACATCACGTCTGCATAAAAACATTATGTCCACATGGAAACATCATATCTGCATGGAAACATCACGTCTGCATGGAAACATCATGTCTGCATAAAAAATAATGTCTGCATGGAAAAAACATCATGTCTACATTTAAACATCATGTCTGCATGAAAACACCATGTCTGCATGGAAACATCATGTCTGCATAAAAAAATAATGTCTGCATGAAAACATCATGTATGCATGGAAACATCATGTCCGTATATAAACATCATGTCTGCATGAAAACATCATGTATGCATGGAAACATCATGTCTGCATGTAAACATCATATCTGCATGAAAACATCATGTATGCATGGAAACATCATGTCTGCATATAAACATCATGTCTGCATGTAAACATCATGTCTGCATGAAAACATCATGTATGCATGGAAACATCATGTCTGCATATAAACATCATGTCTGCATGTAAACATCATGTCTTCATGCTGGTTAAAAGGCTTCAGTTCATTCAGTTCAAAACTAGCAAACCATCTTTTAAACTTTTAAGTGTTCCCTTTAGTTGGACTTCCTGTCTGCTCATCACGCCTCCTTCAGAATAAAACCTCAAAGCTTTCCTCAGTTGTTGCTGGTGTGTAATCGTACTTTGTTCGCCTCTATTTTCTTCCACTATTTTGTGTTTTTGTTCCTGTTTTGGACTCTGCCTTTACTGTGCTTTTAGTTTTATTACAGTTGATGTATTCCTCTTCGCTCTGCCTCCCACATGATGTGAACATTTGTTGGGATTCATTAACGATCCACAAAAACCCTAAAACTTTTATTTTTACTTCTACCAAGCCCTGGATTATGTACAGTATCTACAGTATCTGATGCTAAAATTGTGAAAATGATTATTTTTACTGTTTCAGATTGAAGGAGCTACCTGCCCGTCACCATCCTGACCTTTGTGCACTTTTTCTCCCTGGCTGCATATTGTTCCCGCTGGTCGTGAACTGTGAGCGCCATCCTCCAGAGTGGGATTGTGGGCTGAACTGCATCCTGCTGCACTGCCACTCTGCCCATGTGCTCCAGTCTTCACTGGATGTTTGAGCCAAGCTTTCTGTTTTGTTCCCTGGTTCCTCTGTCATTACTCACCGGGTCTATTTTTGTCCGACCGGCTTGCATCTCTGAAGCACAAACTACACTTGTGAATGTCTGCTAATGGCTGGAGTTACTGCCAGCTTTTGTCTTTACAGAGGAGCAGCTAAACTGTCTGAGATGCTAAAATAAGTCCCACTTACAGAAGCTCTTTCAGAAACTCAGGGGCACTCTGCTCGCCTGATTCCTTCCAGATCCAGCGTCGTTACGGTCAGTTTGATGGAGGAGGACGTCCATTTCTCCTCAACAACACACTTTAGCAGGATTTCCACAAGCAGCATTATCTCTGCTCAGATTGAGGTTGATTTATTTTTGTTGCTATGGCAACAGATATAGGGCTACATGCAGGTACATGAGGACGTTTAAGAAGTAAATAACTCTTTCTGTTTTACCTGTATGTGGAAATGTATGCATATATTTATGTAAAATAACTTTTGCATCTTAAAAAGTTGTTTTATTCATAACGTAAAAAGCCGATTTTTCACTAAAGCTGAAATTAAATATTTTGGGATTTAGTTAATCTGTTGTGATGTGAAAGTTACTGAACTATGTAAGTGTGTAATATGTCAAATGAAAAAACATCTACATCAAAAATTTAAACAAAAAGAAAATACATGGCAAAACAGCAAAAAAAAAAAAAAAAATCCAACGATGTCAATAGAAAAAAATCTAAAATATAACTATAATGTTTGTTTTGGAGCTCCACAGTCTGTCAGCCCTCCAAGGGACTGAACATGGAAATTAACTTTGCTACAATCACACATATTTACAGTTTATGTGTAATAATATATAATTTCCCTTTCTAAAATTAAAATATCAATTATATATATAATCAACTGAGTTTTTAAACTGAACTCATAAAAATCACTTTGCAAATTTTTTTGTTTTAAAAAAAATTAAACAATATTTAAAAAAAAGAGATATAAACAAAAATCTTCCTTAACCCACCTTCTATATGTAATTTTATTATTGATGGAGGTCTGATGGAGGCCTGATGGAGGCCAGATGTAGATCTGATGGAGGCCTGATGGAGTTCTGATGGAGGCCAGATGTAGATCTGATGGAGGCCTGATGGAGGCCTGATGGAGGCCAGATGTAGATCTGATGGAGGCCTGATGGAGGCCAGATGTAGATCTGATGGAGGCCTGATGGAGGCCAGATGTAGATCTGATGGAGGTCTGATGGAGTTCTGATGGAGGTCTGATGGAGGCCTGATGGAGTTCTGATGGAGGCCAGATGTAGATCTGATGGAGGTCTGATGGAGTTCTGATGGAGGTCTGATGGAGGCCTGATGGAGTTCTGATGGAGGTCTGATGGAGGTCTGATGGAGGCCTGATGGAGTTCTGATGGAGGTCTGATGGAGGTCTGATGGAGGCCTGATGGAGTTCTGATGGAGGTCTGATGGAGACCTGATGGAGTTCTGATGGAGGTCTGATGGAGTTCTGATGGAGGTCTGGTGGAGGTCTGATGGAGGCCTGATGGAGATCTGATGGAGGTCTGATGGAGGCCTGATGGAGTTCTGATGGAGGCCAGATGGAGATCTGATGGAGGTCTGATGGAGTTCTGATGGAGGTCTGATGGAGGCCTGATGGAGTTCTGATGGAGGTCTGATGGAGGTCTGATGGTGGTTTGATGGAGGCCTGATGGAGATCTGATGGAGGTCTGATGGAGGCCTGATGGAGTTCTGATGGAGGTCTGATGGAGATCTGATGGAGGTCTGATGGAGGCCTGATGGAGATCTGATGGAGGTCTGATGGAGGCCTGATGGAGATCTGATGGAGGTCTGATGGAGGTCTGTTGGAGGCCTGATGGAGATCTGATGGAGGCCTGATGGAGATCTGATGGAGATCTGATGGAGGCCTGATGGAGATCTGATGGAGGTCTGATGGAGGTCTGATGGAGGCCTGATGGAGACCTGATAGAGTTCTGATGGAGGTCTGATGGAGGCCTGATGGAGTTCTGATGGAGGTCTGATGGAGGCCTGATGGAGTTCTGATGGAGGTCTGATGGAGTTCTGATGGAGGCCTGATGGAGGCCTGATGGAGATCTGATGGAGGTCTGATGGAGGCCTGATGGAGATCTGATGGAGGCCTGATGGAGATCTGATGGAGGTCTGATGGAGATCTGATGGAGGTCTGATGGAGATCTGATGGAGATCTGATGGAGGTCTGATGGAGATCTGATGGAGGTTTGATGGAGGTCTGACATAAATTCTAATAACAATCCAGTATTAACTGAGCTTACTTGGTAAAAACGTGTTGAAGAATGAAGTCTGATTTTATTTTTAATGATATGGAATGTAATATTCTGAATATTCAGACATGGTAACATGTGAATCAGCTTTACATCCGGCTGCAGACGATCGCAGCTTTAAATCAGTCAAACCTCCATCAGAACATCCATCAGGCTGCAGCAAAACTCTGCATTTACATTCCAGTTCTAGTCAAACACACACTGGTTTGTAGAGGATGGGAAGGCGCCAATCAGTGTGTTGCATGCTGGGACGGGACTCTCCGGATACCTGCACCTGCTGCCTTTATTACTTTTCTTTATTTCTGGTAGCAAGGTGGGGAGGGGAGGGGGGGGGCGGGGGGGGGGGGGGGGGGGGGGGGGGGGGGGGGCAGAGAACATGCTGCCAAGACAACAATCTGTTTCATGTCTCATCTTCATCACAAACCAGAGCAAATCCCCAGAAAACTTCCCCACAAATACATTTTCACCTCATTTCATCATGTCAACATGTCATATTAGTGCAATAAAAGGATTGTTGGTTCTGAAAAGAAGAAAAAGCCCAAACAGTTCAGTTTTACTGTCTGGAATCAGAGTTAAGGTGAGTGTGTGTCCAGATTTCAGGTTGTTTCACGGCCACGGCCACAGACAGCGGCGTGTCGTGGGCGCGAGGCTTTTCTCTTTGTGCACGAGCCTTTGGGCTCTCTTTAATGTCCCTCTCTGGGGTTGGAAGCTGTCTGATCCATACTGAAGTGCAACCACATTTAGGTAATTAAAGATCTTGGCCCTGATTCTGCTTGCAGGCATCCGGCTGCATCCTACTGTGGATTTCCAAACTCTCCCTGCAAAAATCCAGCTGGCGGGTGGAAAAAGGCCATTTTTACTAAGTGGTCCCCAAGATACCGCGGTGTGTCTGTCTCCATCTCTATCACACACACACAGAGAGAGAGAGACGGAGCCGTGTGGGACTAAAGAGGAGCATGTGTCGCAGGTCAGACTCCCTTTCACCTCGCAGGTGGCAGTCACAGCTGTGCACACACACTCTTACACGCGCACACACACACCAGCAGCATATGAACCTGAGGCGCAGCCCCCCCCCCCCCCCCCCCCCCCAGTGAAGCCATGAAGCACATCGGAGGTTCTTCCACCTTCATTTTTCATGTTTGTTTTCATCATTTGTCACCGCTTTCAGGAGCTGAAGCATCATTTCATGTTTACATTCTCATAAAAATCCAAAGTGGGCGCACTTTCCTGTCACTCCGACGTGCATGTCTGCAAATCCAGTTGGAGTGTGTGTGTGTGTGTGTGTGTGTGTGTGTGTGTGTGTGTGTGTGTGTGTGTGTGTGTGTGTGTGTGTGTGGCATCTGCAGGACTAACAGAGAAGTGTGGATGATGAGAGCTGCTGTCACCTCTGCCTGTTTCTCACAGACTCTCCTCATAATGTTACTCTGTGAACTTTAATAAAGACAATGTTCCTTCTCTGTGCACGTGTGGACCTCAAATAATGAAAACTATTGATTTGCAGCATTCTTAAGTCGATATTTGTCTGTCAGCTGGGAGAAGATGCAGAGAAGAGCTGAGGGCGGGTTGTCATTGCGAAGCTAACACCGCCATCTAGTGGCGGCTGATGGCAGGACACGTCAGTCTGCTCTAAATGCGTGTTTCATCATCAGTCTGAAGGTGTCATTTACATTAAATTATCTGTCTGGATTTACTCTGTTATGCATCACTTGAATTGCGCCCTAAACACACACACACACACACACACACACTCTAATCATCGCCGAGATCTAAAAGCATCACTCATATCCATCTAATATTTATTGTAAAATGTGTATTATTTATTGTCCAGCTTCCTAAGGAGGAGAACGGAAATTATTTTATTTGGTAAATGAGCTGAAAACATCTGAAATAATCACAATGACCCTGTCAGGACAGAAACACCGGCTGAATGAATGATGATTTACAGTTTTTCTCAGTCGCTTTGGTGCTTTTCTCACAACAGAATCATTATTTACACAACAGTCGGTGTGTTTTTCAGAACGAACTGCAGAACCTGCTGGATGACCTGCAGAAGCAGGTTCGGTCCTCTAAAGAGAGTGTTTGCATGAATGAAACAATCAGAGCATCTGCATGAAAAGTCCTGTCATCACTGAAGGTACCAGAATGGCTCGCTCATGTTTTCACTCTGACAGTCTGATCTGGAAGTGGGTTTTAAATACTAAACACAGAGAATAGATTCACATTTTACTTCTTACTTTCTGTTTATTGTCATTTATTTACAGCATTATGCAGAAAAAAGGTGGAAAAAACACACTTCAGTCACCTGTGTAGAAGAAAATTTAAAGTATCAGCCCTGGATCACGACTCTAAACAATATATATATATATATATATATATATATATATATATATATATATATATATATATATATATATATATATATATATATATATATATAAGTTTCTCCTTAAGTGGTGAATCCAACCTCTGGTTTAACTTTATTGTATGTAATGAACTCAAGCAACAAATCAAAGATAATCAGTTTTATGATTATTGATTATCCTGCAGTTTTAAGTATATTTTATTTTCACTGATATGACCAAAGCAAATTATATAACACTTCTAAAAGCATTTCCTTCTTGAACAATGCAATGACACAATACCCTGATGTGCAGAAAGGACTGATTGTTGTGGAGTTTGAAGTAATAGTGACGGGAATGTTCACCCAGATTATTTATTATCATCACAGATTCTTTAAGTTCATATTTTGAACATACTGAATGAGCCATATCCAACGTTAATTATCTCAGGCTTGTTATACTAATATGCTTATGTTATTATACTGTTGTTAACTATATAGGGTGGTAAATCTGGGGATCAGAGTCATATTCTACTTAAAAACAAGGAAAAGACTAGTTTCTCCTTTCAGGGATCCATTTAGAAGGATCAATCAGTGTGTACATTTACATACATGCATACAAAATAATATTGTGAGAAATATGGGTGCAGAGGGGATTCTGCCATGTTCCTATAGTGACGCAGAGCAGACAAACTAAAAAGCTGAGAAGTTTTCTGGTTTGAAGCTCTGTTGAGCTTTGTCCTTCTTCCTATGTTTGACCACTAGATGTCACTAAATCCTGCAAGCTGCTTCTTCATCTCAGTTAGAAATAAAATATGAGCCTTTCTGGCCTGGAAGTGCACATGTTACAAGGTCAGGACAGTAAAGTTGATCCCTCCTTATAATGTTTCTCTAAATCTCTGAAAAGACATTTGAAGCTTGAGGAAACCAGTCTCATCTCGTCCCAGTCGACCTGCAAATGTGTCTAAAAGCGACGCTGCTGAACATTGGCAGAGTTCCGCACTGAAAGGCTAAATCAGCATCGGTTTTCATCCTGTCTCTTCTCTGAGACCTCTCCAGAGAGTAAAAGTCAGTCTGATGTTGACTCTTGTCTCATGTCCTGCTCTGTTTCTCTGTTTCTGTGATGGATCAACCAAGCTGGAGAAGCTACATGGAAGCTGATTTAAATTGTTTTATTTTCAGGTGTAAAAATGTATTTTTCCTCTTTGTTTAACTTTTATAAACATGAATATTTTGCTTAATTTGTGTGTTTACTTGATTTTAAACTTGAGGACACCCTCTGTTTCGCTCCACCTCTGGTGAACGTAACTGATCAGTGGCTACTGGTGTGGCCAGAGGCCAGAAGGAGACTGATGTGAGGCGGTTCAGAGCCCCTGTTATTGCGCTGGCCTGTTCTTTTGTTTGTTAGTGTTGGATGCCTCAAATGGAGGAGTTTAAATATCTCAGGGTCTTGTTTATGAGTGAGGGAAGGTTGGAGCACGAGATTGACAGACGGATCGGTGCGGCGTCTGCAGTAATGCGGACTCTGCGCCGGTCTGTCGTGGTGAAGAAGGAGCTGAGCCAGAAGGCGAAGCTCTCGATTTACCAGTCGATCTACGTTCCTACCCTCACCTATGGTCATGAGCTGTGGGTCGTGACCGAAAGAACGAGATCTCGTATACAGGCGGCTGAAATGAGTTTCCTCTGCAGGGTGGCCGGGCTCTCCCTTAGAGATAGGGTGAGGAGCTCGGTCATCCAGGAGGAGATCAGAGTAGAGCCGCTGCTCCTTCGCATCAAGAGGAACCAGTTGAGGTGCCTCGGGCATCTGATCAGGATGCCTCCTGGTGAGGTGTTCCAGGCACATCCCTCTGGGAGGAGACCCCGGGGAAGACCCAGGACACGCTGGAGGGATTATATCTCTCTGCTGACCTGGGAACGCCTTGGGATCCCCCCCGCAGAGTTGGCAAATGTGACTGGGGAGAGGGAAGTCTGGGCTTCCCTGCTTAGGCTGCTGGCCCCGCGACCTGACCCTGGATAAGCAGTAGAAAATGGATTGGTGTTGTATGTTTTTGGTGTGTCTGGGTTCCTGTGTGTAGTTGCACAGAATCCCTTTACAGATCCCTGCTTTTGGTCTTCCATGGCAAGCGTCCACCCTTGTCTATCGGTCACTGGGAAACTGTTCTGCGCTGTACTCTTAGTGTACATCATCTCCATCTCACGCCAAAGTGGTCATCTTGAGAAGTTGGCCTGAAGTTACTGGGAGCTAGATCCAGATCTGCCCCTGGCTGCTGGTGAGTCCCAACTTCTCTACCTTAAAAAAAACCTAGAGATGGCAGGCATGCAGTGTTCAGGAGGTCACATCACTTGGAACGACTGGAACACATTACCCCTGAGAGCTTCGGGCCCTTAAATCTGGCCATAATGTCAGCTGTACTCAGCTATAATGTGGCGCTTCGGGCTGGTAGGAACTTATCCAGTACAGTCACTCAGCCTGGGGATGCTGCAAGGCAGCAACGGCCTCAGGAACCTATATGAGGGATGTACGTGAAGAACGGATTCATGCCTGAGGGACTCTTTAGAAGACAAGAGGCCCCTTCTGGTAGACTGCATGTGTCTACCGCCTGACATGATGGTCACACTACAAACGCAGCACCGCCAAGCGGACAAGTTTGTCTCCATGATGACAGCAAGGATGGAAAATCTTTATTCCTATTCATTCTTACTGTTTGTTTACATGTGCTGATGGTCTGAGAGGCACATTATTATTATTATTATTATCATTATTGTTATTATTATTATTATTATTATTATTATCATCATTATTATTATCGTTATTATCATTATCATTATCATTATTAATCAGGAACAATTAGCCCTGAGTGTGTTCAGTACAAAAATGGTTTTATATATAAATGAAAGGACAGAATCATGATTGTGTGGTTGACTGAATAAACCACGTGGGTTGACAATTACCAGCATGGCAGCTGTATAGTTTCACTCCTCCTACTGCTTCCGTTCAAGTGACAGTACAGTGAAGTGTTGAAAGAAATGACACAAGATTCCTGTAAGAAAGGAGAAGTTCGACTCTTTACAAAGAATACACACTTCCTTAACTCAACACATGCGGGAATGTGAGGGAGTGTGAGGGCCTGAAAGGACATGGGCGGAACACATGATTCAGTTTAGGATTCAGTCAAATCAAACCACTTCGCTCATCGGCCACTTTATTAGGTACACACCTGCTTGTTAAAACCATCCAGCGCCAGATGGAAGAAGAAAGGAGATTTAAGGGTCTTTTTACTGGGATGTTCACACAGAACCATCTGCAGGGTTTACAGAGAAGGTCTGAAGAAGAGAAATATCCAGCAGATTATTGTGTTAGGTCAGAGGAGAATGGGCAGACTGGTGGGAGAGTGTGAACTGGCTGGACTAGCTTCCTGTAAAACAGCTTTTTGCAACAGATGACGCTGAGGTGGGTGTATCTGTTTTATCATCTCATCTAGCACAAGGCCACACTTTTCTGGGACAACAGCTGTCTCTCTTCTCTTTTTCAACCTGTACTTCCTCTGTGGGTCCTCTTCCTCCTCATCACTGCTTCCTTCATGTTTGTGTTTGTGTTCCTCACTAAGTTTATGTTCCTCTGTTTCACCATTTCTCCTAGAATTGGGCTGTTTTGTCTTCATGACGATGCAGACATGCTGCGGTGAGGCAATATGAGAGGAGAGCATTTGTTTCCAGGCCTGTAAGGTTAGAACAATCGCCCTCTAAAGAGAAGCTGGCCAACTAACAGCTCGCTGCACGCAGCAAACCCTAATAAACTTTTATTTATACAAAATTACTGCACTGTTAACGTCCTTGTGGAATTTTACACAGCTGACCAATCCAGTTCAATGTGTAACATTTCCACATTAAGTCTCTTTAATGAGGTCAAATATAAAATTCATAACCAAGAACCACACCGAAACAGAAGAAGATGACTGGTTTGAGGAGTATTTGAGGGTCACTGGGTCCTGTTGGGACAAAGAGATTGGAACCCAGTTCCTTTCCAAGGCTTTTTTTATATTTGGAGTTTCTGGCCTTTTTTAAGGCAGCCAATGATCTCAACCACTGGCCACTAATCCCTGATCTCTAGAAAAAATGGGTGCCTTAGTTCTGCTAAATGGGGACGTAGGGGCAAGAAAAGAGGTTTAAGGGATGGAAGGGTGTTTGAAACCTGGGGCTGACAAACATTACTCACTGACTCCAGAGGAAAATAGAGTGTAATTATATTACAATGTAATACAACTCAATATATATATATATATGATATGATATGATGTGATGTGATGTGATGTGATAAAGTATGACACAATACAATACTTATATCATATGATTATGATGTAATACAATACAATATGATACAATATTATACAGTAGTGAACAATACAAACAATAATACACAAAGTGATAAAATGTGATACATAAGATGCAACATATGATATGATATGATATGATATGATACGATACGATACGATATGATAAGGTTAATGATACAATAATGTACAATATAGTGCAATACAATATGATGTATTGTACTAAATGATACAATGCAATGCAACATGATATGATACGACACAATAAGATACAATACGATACAATACGAAACAAAACAATACAATACGATACAATATGATACAATGCAATGCAATGCAATGCAATACGATACAATACGTTGCAATGCAATATGATATGATACGATACTATGCAATATGATATGATACAATTTAAATGATATATTATATGATACTATACGATACAATACAATACGATATGATACATACAATACAATACCATACAATACAATATGATACATACAATACAATACGATACGATACGATACGATACGATACGATACGATACGATACAGTACAATGCAATATGATATGATACGATACGATGCAATATGATACAAAACAATTTGATACAATTTGATACAATATGATATGATACGATGCTGTTGGATACAATACAATGTATGATATATGATATATAATATATGATGTGTGATGTAGTATGATGTATGATGTGACATGACACGACACAATACGATACGATATGATATGAGACAGTAGAGGGCAATACAATACGATACACCTTTATTGTCAGGAAGTCTGAAATTTGTTTTGTGTTACATCAACACGATGTTTACACAGAACTATACTTATACAGTTTAAATAACAATGTTTAAACAATACTCGTGAAAATTTTCAAACTTGTACACAACTTTATCTTGGACTACACAAAGAGTGAATGGTATCTAGATTTAGTTGCAGCTCAGGAGGCTGTTTACAAATGGAAAATGGAAAATACGCAAGACAAGTTTATTTGTGTAGTACATTATTTGTGTAGTACATTTCATGTACAAGACAATTCAAAGTGCTTTACATAAAAACATTAAAAGCATTACAGTGGGAAGCAGAGAGCATGCATAAACTAAAGGTAAGAAATAAAATAAAAAGAGTTCAATCTTGTCATTTTCATATTGCTTGTCCAATTCAGGGTCGCAGGGAAGATGGAGCGTCTCCCAGCAATCATTGGGCGAGAGGCAGGTACACCTGGACAGGTCAGAGGGAAATAAACGTTTTAGATAAAAGTTAAAGTGTAAGGAATTAACAGTTATGTGGATAAAAGCCAGCAAATAAAAGGTTTTAACTTTGAGATTTTCAGCAAACCTGCAGGTTTTCTGAGCATTTGTTCCACATGAGGAGCATAAAAACTAAACGCTGCCTCCATGTTTGTTTCTGACTCTGGGAACAGAAAGTAGACCTGATCTTGATGGTCTGGAGGATCTGCTTGGTTCATAGCAAATCAGAAGATCCTGATTGTATTTTGGTTCAAAACCATTCAGTGATTTATAAACCAACAGAAGGAGTTTTATGATCCACTTTCTTGGTCTTTGTGAGGACTGGCTCAGCAGCATTCTGGACTAACAGAAGCTGTCTGATGGACTTTAGGAAGACTTGTAAGGACAGCGTTACAGTAGTCTAGTCTACTAAAGATAAATGCAGAAATCCTGCTGAGTCATCATTCCTTCAGTCCTCCAGATGTTCCTCAAGTGATATAAGGTGACTTCACATCTGACTTAATGTGATGCTGAAGTTCTGGTCTGAGTCAGGACGACACCCAGATATCTGTCTTTGTCATTAGCTTTTAACATAGCTGTCTGAAGCTGGTTGCTGATGTTGAATCTTTCTTCTTTGGCTCCAAAGACCATTTTTACTGTTTATTTACATTACATTTATTACAGTCTTGTCTTCATTTAACCCTTTCATGCATAGTGGCCATATAGTGGACACCTTTTAGAAGCTTTTTTCTTGCATATTCATGAATGTGAATGGTATTTATGTATATAAATTGCTTAAGTGGATGTTAGTGACTCCTCCAATATGTTTCCACTCACCAGAGAAGGAATAAATATATAATATAATGGAACATAATGTAATTCGGCAAGTTTGTATTTGCGATAAATAGGAAAAGAAATGATACAGCTATATTTTATAAAAGATTTACAAAATGTAATTATGATTGTATATTATTTTATAAGTATTTTGATACATTAAAATAAGTAATAAATCATGATAAATTCTAAATATCACTAATAAACAAAAAAAAGTGTCATTGCATATGTCTGTAGAGGTAAAATATTGTATTTTAAAAAATGTTGCATTGTTTTTTGTTAATTCATGCATGAAGGGGTTCATTGAAGGAAGTTCTGGAACATCAGGTAATAATTTGATCAATGCATTTGATCAGAGTTTGGATTGGACTGCAGTCTCTTCGTTATGTAGATTTGTGTGTCATCAGCATAACTATGGTAACATAATTTGTTTTTTGCATTATTTGAGCAGATAGGAGCATGCATGTTAACAGCAGTGGCCCCATAATGGCGCTTGGAGGAACTCCACCTGTTATATTTTTTTTCTTCTCAATGTTATAGTTACCTCTAGACACAAAGTAGTCCCTGTCTTTTATATAAGACTTAAACCATTTAACCACAGTGCCATTGAGGCCTACCCAGTTTTCCAGCTAGCCTTCCATGTCTAACAAAGATGTTATGGTCAGCTGTGTCAGATGTCGCACTGAGATCCAGCAGCATCAAGACTGTACAGAGACTAAACAAAGTTTTTATAAGATATATGCTGGCATTGGAGGAAGCCATTAAACGAAAGAGCTACTCCTTCACATTCCTTATCGAGGGCTCCACTCACAGAGCTGAAGTTTGAAGGAGTTGCTTCAATAAGAAGAACTGGATAATCGTCTCTTTCCTGTTTTCTGTTAAAAACAAGAAACCAAGTTTGTGTTTGTAATGAAATCATTGATTAAGAATGTTTTTCCTGCCAAGAATCTGGCGTTCAGTAGCTTCAGTGTTCTTCAGCCTTATCCGTCCTGTTTTGGTTATCAGCAGGCCGAGGGTGATGACGATTGAACACAACATTTGATCAATTTGTAGAAAACCTTTCGGTGAATCCTGTTTCTCTGAATATCTACAAGCATTTTATTGTGACATATTAAATCGGAATGAAGGTAACTAAAAGCATATCGGGCCCGGCTTAGTCTGGGGAGAGCCATGAGTGCCAGTGTAGTTGCAGCCTGGACCCAGCTCATCTCAGTTAGCTACACCGTTGTTATCAGGTCATGGAGGTGAGGTTGTGTCAGAGTTTGTAAGGTGGGATGTTTCAGGGGGGAAAAGTAGAACTTGGACATGAAGTCTGTTTGGTTGCAATGGTGATCATCTGCTTTATTGGGGTAGTGATGTCCAGGAGGGGTGGGGAGGAGACACTGGGTCTGGATGGAAGAGCAGGCCAGCTGGTTGTGTCGCTAATCTCAGCAAACTGGGCTCTGCCTGTTATGTGTCCTTCCTTTTTCCTCTAAGATGATTTATTCTTTGGTATTGTTCCAAGAGCATTCCAGACAACTATCGGTGGAATAATTATTGTCTTGCTCACTCTTCTCCAGTTTCATCCCAGTCATGTCCGGGCTAATTAGCATTGCGTTAGCAAGATCTTGTCTGGCGTTTTTTTTTTTTGTCAGATGGAGAGTTGTGGTGTATCCGTATAATCCATTCACTTCCACATTCACATCCAGCCATTGAACCTTTGTTTCCAGCATGCTGATCCTCTGGAGATGCTTGAGCGTCACCAGGAGATGGGAGAGGCATCTCGTAGCTAGTTAGCTTTAGCTCTAGAGTAGCCGTAGATGAGGCCTCTGCTATTTGTAGACCATGCTGATGTGGCACCAACAAGACTGTACAAGTCTTAAAATATAGTAGTATCCAGCCAAATCTACCACAAAATACAGTCCCACTTATTAGTGAGTGTCCAGGAGCCACTGTGCATAAATTTCTTGAGGAGAACGATACGAATGCAGAAAAGTGCAAACAGGGTGGAGTGTGAAGCAGATGACAGATGCAGAAGGCCATATATCACACACTAAATACGCTAAGGAATACCTTCATTATAATATTGGAATGTCTCTTTTTGGACCTGAGTGAATAAAGAGACATGTTTCTCTCCAAAAGATAATCATGGATCATTAAGATGACAAAAATATCTCAATTTGCTCATATCTGAGCAAACTGATTTAGCTCCAGCAGACTCAGTCATTTATGATGTTTCAAACAGTGTTGATGATATTGAGCAGATATCGTTGTATTGGAACGCTGCTGGTCCACAGGTTTGACTTTGTCCTTTGTCATGACACATTGAATTCAACTGCAGTGGACTGGTGACATGCCCACTGTGCTTGGATAGACTCCGGCTTCTTTGTGACCCTGAATTAGACTAAGAACAAAAAACAAACGAATGGATTAAACACCAAGGAGCCATGCATTACACGGTTTTAATGCACAGCTCCTTGTTGTTCATTCTGCTTATAACATGGTCCCACATTGTAAACATTTTATAACAAATGTTTATTTCCTTTTACAAAACTTGCTAAATATGCTAAAGTAATGAACTAGTTTACGTTGGTCTCGGTGTACTTTTTAACCATTGCTAAGGTACAGCGAGTTTCTCTCATTCACCTGTCAAACCCCAGCTGATCTGAGTATGTTGTTTAATGTTTGCTTTGGTAACACCCTCAACACAGTGATATTGGCAGTGGATATACATGACAATAATGCAGCCTGTGCAATGCCAATACAATGCTGCAAACAGTTTTAGTTATTTCTAAAAGTCAAATAGATTTAGCAACTTTAGCAACTTTAAACTTTGTGCATTTAATAATCTATGTGAATCTATGTGATTCTTTGTGAACAAATAATCTATTTCCAAAGGAAATAGATTATTTGTTCAACTTGTAGCTAAATTGTAGTTACAAACTTAACAAGTTGCCGTTGTGATGACTTTAATTAAAACAATGATGTTGCTTAATTTGTTCATGGAAACAAGTAATTAAGCCCTGAGCCCTCCTTGAAGTCACTCAGGGGACTGTCGTGGCCAAAAATGTTTGACACAAAAACCTACAAAAGCTGAATTATTTTTCATTGAGAGTTTGAATGACTGCCACATTGATTGCAAATTTATAAACTGGCGTTTCAAGGGCTTAAAATCCTTCAAATTATTGAATGTTTGGTTCTTCTTCCAACAGGATGGAGGTTTGTTAAATGTTTATGGAGCAAAGCAAAATAAAATACTGATGAAAGATGATTTTATTGCAGTTATTGTTCATGGACACTTTCTGTCACAAGGTTCACCAGACGGCAATAAACTCTCTAATAGAGTATAAAAAACTTTTGATGGAGAAAGTCAGTGGATTTCAAAAATACGTCAAAAAACAAGAGTAATAGCAAACATCTGTGGCTCGAGCCGCAGCACAGCCAAAATGATGAGCAAGTAACAAAAAGTTGAACAAAATGGACAGAAGTGTCACAAAGAGGGGAAAAGGGTTAGGGTAACAAAATACAAGTAAAAATGTATCTATTTAAGCTACTTACAGCTCATAGGATGAACTCAGAGAAAATCCTGAGAGTCAACTTTTTATTGTTGTGATTAAATTGAGAAAGACAGACAGTCATTCTTTACCTTCCTTCCACCAGAGCACCTCAAGGCTTAATATGAGCACCCCTTGTTTTGCCATGTCAGTGCAAATGTATTTATGTAGCGCAGTACATACATGAGTCAGCTCAGTGTGCTAAACATGGCCAAAAGAAACTGATGTGATAACAGAGACTAACAGATGTCAACGGGAAGTTTATCGTCATCACCATCTGCTATCTCATCCTCACCCTCACGTCAGTGTACATATGCAAGGAAATATGTACCAACAGAGAATCTCTCTGTCATAATTACCTCCACCAAGGAGGTTGTTTTGTTTTTTTTTACCGTCGTTTATCTGTTTGTTTGTTTGTTTTTATTCAAGATAACTCAAAAAGTTGAGGATGGATTTTCATTAAACTTTCAGGAGTTGTTGGAAATGTAAAAAGAAAAAACTGATTGAACTTTGGTGGTGATTACGGTTTGAATCCAGGAACTTTTTAAAGGATTCTTTAACATTGTGAGATTGGGCCATTTTCAGCATTTCTGCACGTAACTCCAACAAAAAGGGTTGGATCACTTAGGAAACAAATACAGGACAAGCTTCCAACAGGTTGTAAAATATATTGAAGACTGATCCAGGTAAAGGAATCATTCAGGATGCTATGATCCAGAATATGAAAAAAATAGGAGTTTTTGGAATTCATAATAGAAAGAGAACAAATAATTACAATATAGGGAGAACTGTGGCACTTGGCAGAGGTTTGCGCTTTTCGAGTGCTTTTTTTAGTTAAAAAGTTGTGATAACTAGAAGAGTTTTCAGACCTAGTTTAACTAAACTAAGGTTTAGATCAAACTTTAAAGTTTTTTTTTTGCTCCAGGTAGCCTCCCAGGAGGAGAAAAGCTAAATGTTTAGCTTCAACTCTCCGGATGAACGGCAAGCTTGTTGGCTCTTAGAAGTGTCAGTGGCTCGTACAATGTCATCAAACCACTGTGAAGGTCTGAGGGCTTAAACTATTCAGTATGTTCCCTTGTTTCTGTCTATGTGAGGACACCAGCAGCAGCATTCTGGATTAGCTGCAGTTTTTCAACATATCTTTAACATATTTTCGACAGTAGTCAAGACGACTGAAAACAAGCTATGAACTTTGTTCCAAACACAATCCTTTCACTTTTATCTTCATGAAAATTCATGGAAAAGCCATGAACTGTTTCCACTGAGGTTTTAAGGTTTGTATGGAATCTGGTGAGACAGTAAGAGCTGAGTGTCGTTGGCATAATTATGATCAGATATTTTGTTCATTTGTATGATCTGAGTATGTACATGCTGTATAACAAGGGGCCCAAAGTGGAGCCTTGGGGAACTCCATATGTTGTCTTTGTCTTTACAAATCAATACAAAATAGCCCCCACCTTTCAAGTAGAATTTAAGCCAATTCAGGACTGGAGCAAAGATTCCCACCCACTTTTACAATCTGTATAATATGATGATGTAGTCCAGGGATCCCCAGTCCTGGTCCTTGAGGACCGGTGTTCTGCAGGTTTTCCAAGCGTCCCAGTGGCAACTCACCTGTTTCAAATCAATGTGCATTTAGCAGACATGCGCAGAGCTTGTTTGAGTCTATATCTGGTGTGTTCCAGCAGAGACACTAGGAAAACCTGCAGGAAAGGAGCCTTGAGGGCCAGGATTGAGGATCCCAGTTGTAGTCAGTTGTGTAAAAAGCAGCACTGAGACCCAACAGAACCAAAACCCAGTCTCTGTAGCTGCTGTGTGTAGATGGATGTCATATTAACCTTTGATGAGGACAGTTTTAGTTCTTTAGTGTGGTCCAAATCCTCATTGAAAGTCATTTGAATAAATGTTAAATGTCAAGAATTCGTAAAGTTTTTGTTTTTCTTTTTGCGAAATGCAGCAGTTCATTTGGACTGGTTATCCACCAGTTTGATGGATGCTATGCAGATGAAGTACAGCTGTTTCTATTATTCTCGATGGATGACACTCATGGGTTCAGCTTAATCCTCATTTAGTTCTCTTAAATATTTTAGTAGTGTGGATGAAGTAATAGTACCTTGGGCTGAAGCTCACAGAGACTAATCTATTAGTCATGCCACACAATCAGTTCATCCATCACCTCGTCAAGAAAATAATCCCCTAACCAATGATAGCTGTAAGAACCCAGGTGTTGTCCCTTCCTAACCATATAAATCTCTTTAAAAAATCAGGCCTTATATGACTCAGTATGGCACCCCTAACTCATGGCACTGACCACAGTTGCCTCTTGCGTTGACTAATGCATTGCTCTTCTAACAGGTTTCCCAGCATGCACAGTGAATCCCCAAAAGAAGGTCCAGAAGGTGCTGCAGCTGGTGTTCTATTGCACTAAAACATGGATACACGTCATCGTCACCCATTACTCATTGTACTTTTCTGGGTACCAATGGCTGCCCAGATCTAATTCAAGCCCTTAGTCACAAAGTGGTCTCAGTAAAGACGGTTTCATGTGACGTTTCACAGCAGGATGTCTTTATGAAAGATGTCAGAGCAGGAATCTGGATCTAACACGATACCTGCCAAGGTTTGTTACCAGCTTAATTTTTTTTTTTTAAAGTTGCTTTTGATCTAAATCTCTGCTAAATTAGCCAAACAAATGTGTAAAGCTAGAAACTTGTTTAAAAAAAAGTTAGAATAAAGCTGGATTTTTTTTTTCTTTCCCTGTTTTTAACAGATGTAGAAATATTCAACTTCTCACATTAATGCAGGATTGGACTGTTTTTCTATGTTTTTGGGTCACATGTAGGATCACTGAAATAAAATGTGACATGTTAAGAAAAATTATTATAAATCATTATGTGATGAAGCTAAACAAATAAATAGCACATGCAAAATCAGTCTGTGTTTATTGTTTTTTATTGAGAGATAGATAGATAGATAGATAGATAGATAGATAGATAGATAGATAGATAGATAGATAGATAGATAGATAGATAGATAGATAGATAGATAGATAGATAGATAGATGTGGTCTTAAATGTGCATCAGTTTGTCTAGCCTGTGTCACCATGTGCTTTTAGTTTCAATACTAAGGCAAGGCCGGTTTATCCAATGGGCACAGGCCCACACCCACTTGGGACCCATTTGGAGATGAGTGGTACCCACAAAGGCCAAACACCAGCAGTTTGGACATGAAACAAAATGCACATAAAAGCCAGATAATTACACCAGGGTGTCTAGCGTAGTGCTACTGGTACCACTGGCTGAGAGATGTTAGAAATGTCGTTTCACACTGTATCATTCGCAATTTTCACAATGTTGCAAATAAAACTGATGGTACAGTGAAATCATTGTGGAAATGCCACTAGAATTAAATATCCGAGTTGCTCTGTAATAAATGTTTTATTTTGTTCTCCATATCATAGATCTAGTCTAATCAGTAAAATAAATAAAAATACAAAACAAAATGTATGTACTGGTGAAGTTATTGCAAGTATTTTGGATGTAGAAAGGGGGTGGGATTACATGAGTCTTCTTCCCACTCCCTTTTAGGAAAAACTGTTTTCCCCCCGTTTTTTTGCAACAAGGCTCATCATGTGAAAGATGACAGATCTGCATGACTCTTCTGTTTTCGCTGTAAATATCACCGAAATTACCTGAAAAATGACCAGAAATAAATAAAACATTGCCAAGTAAATGTACACGTCACTCATTAAAACACCAAATTTGTGTATACTTCTTTGCCAGATGTGGAATTTCCAAGTCTAAAATGTATCTTTAAATCAAAACATTCAAGGCCCGTGTAATATCTCAAAGATGTGGTGTCCACCCCCCTGGCCTTATTGGGCCAAACTGGTCCCAGTATGACAGAAGCAATGTCTCCCTGCAGCCATGAGAGGGCAGAGCTGCACATCTCTGCTGTGGTGACTGGTTTGGTGTGTAAAGCGCAGACAGCAGCAGGACTGATGCTGCACACCGCCTCTCATCGGTCCACCACGCGCACACAAGCTTTCAAAACACGCCATTCTGACCAGTGGTTGTGAAGCAGCGCGTGCGTCTTCTAACAGGATATCCATACCGGCGTGGATGTCGTCAGTAAGCTGCTCACTGTCGTCTCACTTTGGTTTCCACAGCTACTAGGCAGGAGATAACCATCGCTATTCATCATCTGTTTTATCACTGTTTGTTCAGTAAATTGTTCCGGATTAATGTACAAACTTTTATTAGAAAGAAAACAGAACATTGCGTACATTTCAAAGAGAAGGACATTTTTCTTTATTTTGCAGATAAAAAGAATTGGGAAAGGACTTGACATTTTTTTGTACAACTTGTTATACTCATGGGAAAGTTTCATATTCTTAAAAGGAAATGGGCTGACGGCAAGCCGAGCTTTGCAATGTTTTTACAAGAACTTTTTCAATACAGCACCATGATTAAAGATCTTGAAAACCCCAAGGCTTTAAAAAACTACGAGCATATTGGACAAATTCTTACTTCACTGATATAGTCTTACTGATAATTTGTATGTGTGTAGACGTATACACAGGTGAAGATGCTCAATTTTTTTTTGTATTGTCCATGGCCTACATATTCTTTTTGTAACTATTTTAATTTAATTCTTGACCCCCTGACTTATCAGTTTATGTTCTGTATTTTTGTTCAATTGTGTAATAAAATAAATTAATTAAATAAAATTTAAAAATAATAATAAAAAACAATTGTGTAATAAAAAATAAAATAAAAAAGAAGATAACTATCATTACTTTTTATTTTAAAAAATTATATTAATTTTAATTAATGTTAACCCCTGACGTATCAGTTTATGTTCTGTAATTTTTTGTTCGATTGCGTAATAATATATATATATATTAATTAGATAAATAAATAAATAATAAATAAATAACCAATTATGTAATAAAAATAAATTTAAAAATAAATCGAAAAAGAAGATAACTATCATTATTTTTAATTTATTAGTTTTAATTAATTAATTAAATTAAGCTTGACCCCCTGACTTATCGGTTTATGTTCTGTATTTTTTTGTTCAATTGTGCAATAAAAAAATAATAAATAAATAAATAAAAAAAATAAATGAATAAAAAGGAAGATAACCAATTGTGTAATAAAAAATAAATTTAAAAGAACCAATATTACTTTTTTATGCTTTATTTCACCTCACAATATGTCTTACCGTTCACAGTGAATGACATTGCAACAATTTACAAAATAACTTAATTGAGGAAAACAACAACAACAAAAAAAAAGCCATTGTTTGTATTTAAGTCATTATTATGTCATTTTTAAATTCTTAAAACAACAGAATTAGAAAAAAATATAATTTTGTTCAAATGTTTAAGCGTGTTCAAGGACATAGGATCTGAACTAAAAAAGACCGACATTGTTTAGTATAACTCAAGTATTGACTGACTTCAGATAAGCATCGCTACACTTGCTGGTCTGTCCTGTTTTGATGACGCCATCGCTGGGACTTTCCGCTTACGTCACGTGGAGCTTCCGCCTTATAAACCCAGCAACCGCCGCCGCGTTCATGTCGTCGGACGCCGCAAACGTTACCGCAACGCTACGCAACACACGCACCATGAAAACGCCAAACGACGCCAGCTCCGCAGAGGGGTCTGAACTCTGAGACGTCTCTGCTAGAAGCGACGGTCGCCCCGCGAGGCGGGATGTCAACAACGCGGCCCCTCCTCGGAATGCGACGAGTCACCGAGCTCTCGTGCCCGGAGCAGCCGGCCAGCAGGCTCCCTACGCCGGCCGCCAGGCAGCAGCAAGACGCCCCCACCGTGGATGAGTTCACCGTGCTGGAGGAGAAAGAAGAGGAGCTGAAATGCGCCAAGCCTCGAGTGGAGCAGGTGTTTAAGGTGACGTTCACTATCATCGGTCTGTTGGACCACTCGGGACAGCCTCACGGCAGTAACACATCCCGGCAGATATGGCTGCAGCTCCGGGGAAGCAGGGACGACGTGTCCAAGGCAAAGGTCAGCCTCTTCTCAACACTTTCACTTGCGATTTAAATGCAAAAACTAAACATAAGCTGGTTCATTTAATCCGATTTAAGGCTGAATAACTTCCCTGTGAGAGTACAGGTGTGAAGATGAACAGGTGCATCCGGGTCATGTGGCTGATTGGCACCAGCCTCCACCTTCCCATCACAACACAGTTTGGTCATATATTCCACATCACACTGTGATGGGTTTGCTTTGAAACTGGTCTAAACTTCTCAACATGATGAGATGCTTCATACAAAAAGGGAAAAAAGAACAGTAACATGGTGATGTTTGTTTATAATAAAGGTTCAGGCAGGCCATGGAGGCTGTCGTGTTTATACTTCCATTTACGTCCAATCCAACATAATATCTAGAGCTTGGAAGGCCAAATATGTTCTGGCTTTACATAAAAGTGGAAAACCTTCTGAGTTAACCAACTTTATACCGTTTTGTAACTTTCAAATCAAAATTTATGTATATAGCACCTTTCATACAAGAAGCAGTTCAAAGTGCTTTACATATATTAAAACATCAGTAAAACAAATCCACATCATCATACACACACTGACGCACCCCCAAACTCATGCTGCCTGATAACGCTTCTAAAATCGTCCTCTGTCATTTTAACCGACAATAATAATAGTAAAAGAATAAATATAAAATAGATAACATCTGGCTTGGCAAACTGTGAGGAAACAAAATCCCAGGGATCCCATCACACCAGGGGCAAGGCCACCAATAATCATAGGGTGCATCACCACAACTCAGGGTTTGCCCCGATCCGTACCCCAGCCAAATGGCTGTAATGCAAGGGCCGACGTGTCAGAGGACATCCCCATAGGCAACGACCTGGCAAACTGAATAGGCAGCGTGGTGGATCCCCATGAGGAAACACTGGAGTAACAGAACTTAAGATCAAACAAGACTAAGACCTACAACAAACTGCAAAATAGATAATTACATAATAACAGTGAGCATAAAAATAAAATATTTAAGAAATAAAGCAACAAAGTCAGATAGAAATAAATGGGTATAATAGAACAACAATAAATAAATAATCCTTACATAGACTAAAAACCGGACTTTCAGACGTGGCGAAAAAGACTGAAACTTGGGTCAGTTTGTAGTTTAAACAGATTTTATCTGATAATTGCAGTTTTGGTGAGTTTCTGTATGGCTTTGGAAGTGGTCACCGTACCAGTACTGCTGCTTTGCAGGAACAATTGGTTGCTTTTGACAGAAAATCATTTGACTCGGTTTATCAGTGACTTTTAGACTCACTTTGGGATCTTGGCTTTAACTTAAAACATCAAAATAGTTTAAAAATGACTTGACAGGTAACACAAAATGTATCCAAGACAATCAGATCATCTTGAGTGAATGAAAGCCCCAATGTTCCTATTTTATGTGCTATTCATTCATGTATATATATTTATAAACAATAAGTCCTTAAACTAAGGGTGATACAATCCTTGACACACATTCTCACTCTGCAGAACAAGTAATATAAACCCTTCAGACCGAATTTAGTATGTTGCAAATTATTTAAATATACAGAAATCAAAAGATATAATTTGAATAAAAGATGGTTTGCAATATTTTGACAATCTAAGGCTTTTTACATCTGATGTTGCATGAATTGTACGCTTTTAAATATTTGGGAATGTGGCTTATGTCTGACTGGACCATTTGCAAATTGGTACATGTTTATCTATGAAGCTCTTCACAGTGAACTCTCAGAACGTCTCCATAAATGAATGAAAGCCTAGGAAATGTATTGTGTTTGAATAAGTTTGTTCTTTCTGCAGGAACATCTTGTCCTGCATGTTGTGGTTTCATTGGGCATCTACTGGGAAACTGCTCTGTTTGCACTTTTACAAATAGAATGAAACTTCCCCCAAATCACACAATGTGTCTATTCTACAGACGTTTGCCTTGCCACCAAACGTCTGTAGAATAAAGTAGGTTTAATGCGTCTGAGAGCACGTTTACGAGGGCTGTGACGATATGCTTTTGTCCCGATTTTTTGGGGTGCCGATTCGATTTTAAATTGCGATTCTCAACATTCTTCTATATTGATTATTTTTGTAGATTTAAAACAAAATAAAATTTATAAAACTTATTTTTGGTAGTAGTTTTTCTTGGTTTCAGTAAGGAGAAAACAACACAGCAGCCAGACCATCATTCTGCTCCTATAATGCCCAAGAAGACCAGTAAAAAGATCAATAAAAAATGACAAAAATTTAATAGGGGATTAATTTTATGTGACTTGGGGGAAAAAAAATCAATTGTGAAACAGTAAACCCAGATTTTTCGATTTGATTTTCCCACCCCTAACGTTTACACTGCTGCCTATTGGTTCTTTTCACCGCGGTCCGCTTCCGGAATAGCGCAATACGTTTGGCGCAGCGTGAACACCAACTGCGCTCCGATGTGGACCAAAGAAGTGGACTTTGGTCCACCTGAAAGCCGGGGGTCTCGGTTCACTTGCAAAGCGACCAAACAGATGTACACTGAGCGCAATGAAGCATCAAGAAGAAAGAAGTGATGCAGGTCAAGCTTGTTGTTGTAACCAACCCACCCGAACCCGTTAGGATGACCAAACCCAACCTGTTTATGTCCCATTGAAATCTGGACCCAACCTGCATGTTAAAACCGCATTACGTAACTTTCTGACCTAAAAACTCTGCATCCCTTGCATCAACATGTTTGATGTGACAGTGACGTCTATCGCGCATTTCTGAATTTCTGCTCAGCAGCATTCCGAGGCTGAAGAACCGACGACTTTTACGTCTGGGACGCAGCGTGACGTCGCAGCAGTTTTGCTTCATGCTAGTAAACAAATATAAACACACCGGCTGTTTTTAACGGGCACGATTACTGATTCAGCAAAGAAACGCAAGAAGATTAAAGCTGGGTCATGGTAATGTTGGGGAGCTAGCAGGATGTCTTGTCTTGACCTGTTTTGGCTCCTCCTCCTGTTTTGGCCCCTCCCCCTTGCATTGGCTCCTCCCCCTCTGGTTTTGCTCTTTGCGTGATCCAAGGCTTTTTTCTTACCTCCACCAAGGAGGTCATGTTTTTACTGGCGTTTATCATGATAACTCAAAGTTCTGGGCAGATTTTGTTCAAATTTTCAGGAGTTGGAAATATGAAAAAGAAGTGATTTAGTTTTGGTGGTGATCCGGAGGTTTGCGCTCCCTGAGTGTTTTTCTAGTTCGCAGCTTTTTCCCCTAACGATTTTCTCTTTCTCTGCTGGTTAGCAGGAGGAGGCAAATAAACCGAGCCGGGTCGGAGAAATCCTTCCTGCATTTTCTCAGCCATGTTTGCCTTCTGAGTTTCTTCTTCACTGCTTTTTATTTTCATCCTAACACACTGTTTATATGTAGGGTGTGGCTGTATGCGCTGCTGGAGGGGAAGGAAAACAAACCAAAGGAAGGTGTGAATTTTTATGAAAATTACCGCCATATCAGACAGACTCCTCCGGACTATCCCTGTGTGGATGCCCCTAAACAGCTATGTTTGTCTAGATCGTTAAAAAAACTGTTTCAGTGTGAAGATCCGAACATCATGCAGGACGGATAGACCCTCGCAGTTAAGAGGTGAAGCTTTTGTAGGATTAGAAATAATGTGCATTAGTTTTATCATCATGTTGCATCAGCTGACGATAAGGTTGCTGAATTTTGCCAACACGTGTGCAACACAAACAAATGTTTTCTTTGAAATTATTTCCCCCACTCCCACTCTGTCTGGTGTTTTGAGTATATCTACAGGTATAACTGTCCCAAAATATCACCAAACTATTTACACATGGACATTTTGGTATTTAGTCACAAATGTCATGACATTTGATTCAGTTTATTGTCTGTTGAGCTGCAGATGGATGTGGCGGTGTCTCAGTTTCACATGGGGCTTTCTGAGATTAGATATAGAAGCTGTTGTAGATTCACATTAGCATGCATGCGAACATATTGTTTGTTGTCATTTAATCTCCTTCATCAAGTTACCACAATGGTTTATTTCCTAGCAGAGCGCATGATTCAGAAAAGACTGTGGGAGGGTTTTTATCTCAGCTTTAACAGACGGATAAATCAAGATGCAATGCTTTAGTCTGTTGTGCTGTTGGATGAATGATCTACAAGAAGTCAAACTGCAGGTGATTGTAATTGGTCAGTAGGGGTGGGGAAATAAATTTTCAGTAAACGTAATTTTTCAATAAATACAAATAATCCATCATCATTTTTTTTTTTACATTTGTATTGACCTAATTTTTCAATTAAACAAAAACAACCCAGTAGCCAGACCATCATTTTGCTGCTATAATGCCCAAGAAGGCAAGTTAAAAGATCCATAAAAATAATAAAAATGCAGGAAAATTTTAAAATTATATTTTTTTTTTTTCAAAAAAATTTGATTCTTAAACAAAAAAAACATATTTTAAAATGATAATTTTCATCAATTTTTCGATTAGATTTCCCCCCTCATTATTATTTATTAATATAACGACTATTATTTATCATTATTATTCAAATTTATTATCAATACAGAAGGCCGTAATATTACTCATTCTGTATTGTCCATTTTTCAACTAAAATATACAGCAGCTAGCCACAACGAGGGATGCACCGATCCACTTTTTGGGAGTTCCAATCCAATATCTGAAATTTGACTATCTGCCGATACTGATATTTGCCCACAGCCGCTCTGGTTTCATTCAGCCACTGTTGCCAACTTGGCAAGTTCCCAAACCCCCTTGGCGACTTTTTTTTTGTTAAAATCAACTAGTGACAAATCTTGCAACTTTTACTGGAGTTATTAGAGACATTTCTGGTGTTATGGCAACTGACTTGAAGGCACATATTGTTCTGCAGTTACTGTAAGGAAGGAGCAGCGGGAGCCTCTCCCGTCCTAAAGCACTCCCAGGCGGCCAGTCTCAGTCGGCTCCGGCTGCAGGTCAATGTAGAATAACTGGAAACTTCAGGAAACTACATGATAGGAATGAATTTTAATGATCTCTTTTCAAAATGGGTATTTAGAAATGCAAGAGAACATCTGGCTTTGACTTTCAGCTGTCCTGTACCCAACTCGGTTCAGTTTATTTAACCAGACTGGTTTTATAGTTAACGGAACTATAAAAACCATGTTTTTACAGTATGAACTATAAAGACATGGTTACCATTGTGCTGTATGTGTACAACATAGACATGAAGACACTACACACAGCCAGGGAAAGTAAACAAGATCATAAATGTGCTTAAATTATTGCACACTGACGACTAAAGAACAAAAACATTTCATATTTAATTCAATGTCAGTGTTGATATTAGATCAACATGAACATTATTTAACCATGTTACTGAACATCCAACTTTTACTGTATCGTACAAAGCTGCCGGTTCTCCTGCAGGAGGCAAGATTTATTACATATATGCTCAGGCTGATCAGTCGTCATAAAGAAAACCTTTCTATACTGGTGGTTCTCAAACTGGGAATTGGGAATTCCATAGGAGGGTCACCAGCAGCTCTAAAACATATAAAGCCTACATTTATCAAATGTGGAATTATTACCAACACTGTCTAAATTAAACCATTAACATTTAAATTAAGATTCATATAATAAATCTGAATTTGACTTTTGTGTGTGTAGGCGTGTAGGTGCCTCGTCACTGCAATGAACCGAATCCACCAAAAACAAGTTTATCGTCCTCATTTATAAAGATACAGAGTTCCAGACTTGCATTCAGAGGATGCTACAGGATGACCCGCCTGATTCTTAGGGAATCGTGGCTCACAACGTTGGACAACCACTGCTCCATATGATCAAAGAACCTGAAAAGCACGACTAAATTTGTCTGTTTGTAGGGAGTAACGTTTCCTCTGCCGTATCTGGAACGAACATGACGCAACACGAGTGTAAAACTGAGCTTTTTTTCGTTCTGTAGTGTGTTATGGTTCAGACGTAATCACTGTTGAAAGTGCTGATATTTAAGAATCTCTACGATGGATTAATGATAGCAATTTTAAAAAGCGGGATTTATTATATTAGATAACTTAGTTCCCTAATTGAGATGCCCCAAAAAAGTCCCTTTAGTTCATGATATGTCCATTTGTATTCACTGATCCTCATCTGGTGTGAACCAGCAGGATAGTCGGAGCGCCGCTGGAGTGACGAGGTTTATAGTGAGTCACAGCATCAAACTCTAAAACAGCCATCAGGCTTAAAGTCATGAGGCTGTAATGCATGTAGAGGTCGCACAGTGGGCTTACTCAGACAAGATGGCGGCTGACACCAGCTTCCCTGTGAATTCCCTTACCAGAGCATCTCTCACACTTCCGCATCTTGTCACAAGTTCGCTTCACCACACTGTGCCAAGCTCTGCCAGTCAACCGAGACCGTTGCGTAGGAGCTGTGGTTTCACCGTCAGCCTGGCCGTCTCCTGATAAGCTTGACACAAGTGTCGGCAATGGCTTCCTGCTTGATGGGCTGTGTTTTGTCATGCTGCCGCTTCCGCTGCTTTGGGAAAGCACTGCTATAATGAACAGAAACTAGGAAAAACAGCGTTTTTCCGATGGAACTGTTTGGTTACTGCAACGTAAATGCTGAATGTTGAACATTTTCACGTCGTTAATAAGTTAGAAATATCATTGGAGTCAATACCTGATGGTTAGATGTCTTATTTGGCTGTGTGGGATATCATGAGGAAAATATCATGCTGCTTTTTACAGATGATATATTAAAGCTCCAAGTTGAAAGTGTCCAGCTCATGTTACCATGGTGATCAGTTAGAAGTTGTACATTGTGATCAGAACAACGCATTTTGATATTGAATTGATTTTATTTGAAGTTAGAGAAGCTGCTCTGCTGCATGTTTATACTGTTTATGAAAGCCCTCAAAGAAAAGTCTTCATTTTTAGCATGATCAACATCTAGTTAGTCGACAGTGGCTTCCATGGTTGCTGGAACGAGGTGGGCGTATAAAAATCACAGGCAACGCTCAAACTATTTCTACGCTGGTTTCATAAATGCATCCTGCTTGCACGTCGCTTTTTTCAAAGCCTTCTGACTCTAGACTAGTGGTGCCCTGGAGATCTACTATCCTGCAGCTGTCAGATGCATCTCTTATCAAACACACCTGAATTTAGTGTCTGAATCCCCTCATCTGCATGCCTTTCTGCTCTGCAGAGGCCTGCTAACGATACATCCATGTGTTGAACCAGAAATGCACGTAGATGTCCAGAACCAGACTCTGCTGTGGACTTTGGTTTTCTGCTGATAGCTTTGAGCCTCATGCAGCATCACACATAAAGATTTGTGTTGGTATATTCCGACAAAACGTTTTCCTTATGCAGTAACCAGAAGTCATGTTTGCATGTAGCGCTGCCACAAACGATTATTTTGATAATCGACTCGTCACCAGTTATTTTGCCAATTAGTTGCCTAATGGGATTGTATAACATATAGCCTGTGGCACCAGCGTGCAGCTGTTCTTACATAACCATCATTACCTTCCAGCTTGAAGTCTTATCTCTAAGTGTATAAAAATAAATGATTTGTCATCCCACAACTTTTAATGAACTCTGCAGCTTGTAGTAAAATAAGGAAAATGAATCACTTGGCGATTTAATAAATAAATAAATGAATAAATAGGTCAGGTTTACCTTCATGACAACTGTGGGGGGAGTGAATTTTTTTCTCAGTCGCCCGTTAAAGTAATTTGATCTCAAAATTTGGCATATTTAGGGGTGCGTCTTTCTGATTGACAGGTACCCAATCTCCCGCTTCAAGTAAGAAGAACATAGAACAACCGCTGTTTTTAGCCGGTTAACAACGTGACTTAGCTTTAGCCCGCTTACTTCAGTTAGCTGTTAGCTCCGGGTTAGCTCGGTTAGCTCTTAGCAACAGGCAGCTCACCAGCTCAATCATCCACCATGACGCTCACAGCCCCCCTCTCAGCTCCACCTCTTTGCCCATATTTGTATTTTCCGGGCGAGACGACACGCATGCCCCTGTCAAGATGGCGAAGGTAGGAACCGCCCACTGAGCTTCAATTCAGTTCTTCAGAAACCTACGGGTTACACCACGGAGGCTCTGTCCATCTTTTTATATACAGTCTATAGTGTTCACATGTTTGAATGGAATATATAATTCTCATACATGTTTGTTTTTGTAAGTTTTCTTGTCATTTTCAAGTTTATTTCAGTTTCTGAACTGAAATTTATCAACTTAACGGAGGTCCTTTGTTTTCCTTTTTTTGCTTTTTATTTTTTGGATTTTTGTTACTAAAAAAAAAACAGTTTAAGTAAAACAAAAAGGGCAGGAATATATCTCGTTTATGTACAGCTAACATGGCAGTCATGGGCAGTGAAGATAATTTCTACCCAAATTTCAGTTTGTTTTTTGCGCACTCCTGATCTGCACCTGAGCCTGCGCCCCTCCCTCTCTCTCCATGGGCATTAAATTAGGATCCGAACTACTGTGATCAGAACCGTATTGTATGTTTTTCAGAGCATCTTTAGCCTCATCATACTTATTCTTAATACTCAAATCCCTGCAAACGTGGAACTGGTTAACCACCCAGAACTAGTGAGAGAAGAAGAAGAAATATTCACGGCAAACTCTATAATGTAACTTTTATGGCCGTCTCAGTAGAAACTCATCAAAGCCATTTGTACCCGCTGTAAACAGTAGAAAGTTAATGAATGAAAATGAAAAATACTTCATTAATCCCCAAAGGGAAATTCAATTAATAGTTATAATAGTTATTAATAGTAATAACTAATAGATTAGAATTTAGGCAAATAAAAACTGGTATTTATGGTGGCAAATATAAATATCTAAACCACCAATCTCAGTAATTATTACTTGTTTGTTTGTCTCACATCCACTTCAAGCTGTCTGAGTGGGATTTTCTGTAAACTGACCGTCCACGCCCAGATTATCTGATCTGTCTTCTGTTTTTATCTCTGAGTCATTTGAAACGGTCCCGGCTGAGTCTTTGTGTAAGAAAGCTACCTCACCCCCCTGCAGCTGATTCATCTAAACATTTGCCCAAGCCAGGAGATTCCCTGAATCAGTGCCTTTAGTTTCAGCATGTGGCGGCTTTCTTAGATCTGTTTCACTTTACGCTGCGGTCCTAGCCAGGAATTGGTTCATGAGTCACTCACATGTTTGGGTTTCTGCTCGCTGTGCAGGAGTACGTTCGGGGGCTGTGCGACCCAGAGTTGCAGAAGGAAGAGCGTTACCCGGTGGACATGCACTGCATCTTCGCCGGTGCCCGAGGCCTGTTCTTGGACAGACTGACACGGGACACGAGCGCTGAAGTTCTGGTGCCTGAGCCGGGCCGTCTGTGGCTGTGCGGTCGGGCCGAACCCGTAGTGATGGCTCAGAGCCGAGTGCAGCAGTTCGTAGCACTTTTCCAGGTAAAGACCGTCGTCATCAATGTGTGTAAAAGTGTTTGAGCGATACGTTCCAGTTAAAACATGTCTGTTTTCTGTGCAGGAGAAGAGAAGTCTGCCAAGCGACAGAGAATCAACAGTGAAAAGATCCTTCAAGTCCTTCGTAGAAGAAAGAGATGATAAATACACTATGGAGCTTCTCCTCCTGCCCAGCGCCCTGAAGGAGGAGTTACTGGGGCTGGTTCACACACCCGCCAGCACAAACTCATCCACTCTGGTTGGTTCATACCTGATTTAACATTTAAACCTGAGCAGCATCTTTAATTTCTCTGCGTTTGAACCAAGCGGCAACCTCTGGTGGTGAAAAGTGAAGCCGATGCGGAAGTGCAAAACATTGCAGTTCCTCTCTCATCCACCAAGGGCTCCAAACCAGAGCAAATCCCCATAGAACCCCATGTTAAAAAGACCAACTTTACAGCAGAAATAAACATCTTTATTATGGTACAAAAAATATTTTAGATAAATAGGTCAGGTTTACCTTCATGACAACTGTGGGGGGAGTGAATTTTTTTTTTCTTTTTTTTTTTTTCCCCTAACTCGCCCGTTTAAAAGTAATTTAATCTCAAAATTTGGCATTTTTAGGGGCGTTTCCTTTTGATTGACAGGTACCCGATTTCCCGCTTCAAGTAAGAAGAACGCAGAACAACCGATATTTCATAAATATTTTAGGTTTAATAGGTTCCACTTCATGACAGCTGTTGGGAGAGTGAATGTTGTTATGACTCCTCCATTTAGAAATAATTTAATCTAGAAATTTGGCATAATAGGGGGTGTGTCCTTTTGATTGACAGAGATCCCACTGCAAGAAGCGAGAAGGTAGAACAACCGCAGTTTTTAGCCAGCTAATATCGTGAGCCTCCGTTAGCTAGTTAGCTACTGCTAGCTCGGTTAGCGCTTAGCTGCAGGCAGGTTGGCGTTCACTAGATGTCAATCCACGCTCACCGCCCTCCTATCACCTCCACCTCTTTGCCATATTTTTTTTTCTGGGAGAGACGTCACACGTGACCCTGCCAATATGGCGATTGAAGGAACTGCCCAATGGTTTTCATTTGAGCTTTTCAGAAACTACAGGTGACTTCACAGAGGCACCGTCCATCTTTTATGTACATCTATGGTTTGGTGACTTTGATACCTGGAGGGAGGTTAGATTTGAGGTCATCCTTGGGACAGAATGGAAAAAAAATACAAACGCACAACCATAAAAACGTAGGTGCTTTTCTCATATAGGGCCAGAACGCCAATTCCCCAAAAACTTCAAAACCATAAAAGAAGATTAAACGAATAGAGTGAAATAAATTCCAGTATATCAGAAGCTAATTGGTTGTGGTTTAATTGGTTGTGACATTTTTGTTGGTTTGCTTCCAGCTTCGCCCACAGAAAGGAACACTTTCTGGACTGAAACAGTGGCTGTAAATTCTCATATCCGTATAAATCCTACCGTGCTGAAAGGATTTTGTATTTAAGCTGAAGTTTGTGACCGCCTGGTGTCTGAAACATATTTCAATAAAACATCAAATTAAGCCAGAAACATTAATATGATGCTTGCTGTGGCAGCGTGGTCTGGTTCTGGTTCTGGTTTGTTTCCATGTTGATGATGATGGTAACCAAGCCCATGTTGGCAAGCAAATCTTCAATATGTTTACATGCATATAAATACTAAAATTGTTCCGTGAGCTCTATTATTTTTAGATAATTATTTTATATTTACTGTATTTATTTCAACATCTCCTACATTTCTCACAGCATCCAGTTGGTTTACACTTTGACAAATTGTCCATATTTCCTCGTAAAGGGCAAGGACCAGCACCACCAGATCACTCCTAAATTCCTAATATGTTGGGTTTTTTGAAGGAAAAATAACATATTTATTGCTAGCTTTGGTTTTTCAATCTTTTCCAAATAAAAAGCCTGATTTTTTTTGCAGTTAATGAACAGAATGAGTCAATCCTAGTGGTCTGAACTAGTCTGGTTGGACTACTTCTTTATGCCTTTCCCTTTAATATATTCATACCTCAGTCAAAAGGACTTTGATTATAAAGTCATTTTTGCTGGTGACTATTTTAAACAACTCTCCATTGTTTTCTGAAGACATGATGAAGGTCCTCTCTGACTTACCCAGTTAAAGATCTCCAGTTGCCGTCTGATACCTTCTACAATTAACGTCACATTCTCCGGTCATCTATCTCGTCCTCTCTGGAAATTTAAATAAGTTCGTAAATACGTGCCGGATCTATGCTTCAGCTCATTTATTGCGCATATGTAATGAGCTGCGTTTCCTTTACAGTTTTTCGCAAAATAAACGTAATATTTGTAACTTTTGACAAACAATAACTGTGATTTGCAGGTTTTTCCGTTGAACAGTTCGTTCACAAGCTTCAGTTCGTCAACCGGACGAAATTTTACAGCTAAATGAAAGTAGCCACGTAGCGTGTTTTGTACTAGCTGTGGAAAATTTGCCACGGATTTTCGAAGCCTTTGTCCCTCATTTCCTTTTCTAAGTCGTTGTAAAACTCTGAAATTCAGTTGTTTGTTCCACACCGCGTCATCTTTACCGGAAATCAACTGGTCAAATGACCCCTTATGTAACACCCGGGGACACATAAATGTTTCCAGTACACTTCTGCGATGTACTCAGAACGTCTGAAAAACCACCTCATGAGAGCACAAAAGTCATTTTAGCGATTATTTGAGTAGGCGTGATCGGACCGGCCACCGTCAAATGTAGGCGTGTCATTATTAGCGTTTTTCATTGTTATATTCTAGATATGCATATCCATCCAACCATTTTCTTAACCGTTTAGTCCAGTTCAGGGAGGCTGGAGTCTGTCCCCTGCAGTCCATCGCAGGGACACACGGAGACAAACAACCCACACTCACTCCCAGGGACCATTTAGAGGAACCAGTTAACCTAACATGCATGTCTTTGGATGGTGGGAGGAAGCAAAAGAACCTGGAGGGAACCCACGCATAAACATGGAGAACATGCTCTCTCATGCACTCCTATTATTATGACCACTGTACTAATCCCCCCCAGTTGAGGCTCGAACCAGCGACCTCCTTGCTGTGACCGCTACGCCACCATGGTGCTCTATTATGTATTAGATATTTTTTAACTCTTCTAAAATCTTGATTTTTTTTTTTTTTTTTTTTTTTTTTTAACCTTTTTATCGTGTAGAAAACGAAGAGAACGGTTTAACAAGCACTGTATGTTGTCATGGTACCCGTATGCCAGCTGACGGGGAGTTTTCCTCCCCGCTTGGCGTCCAGGCTCCTCAGTGTCTCACTGTACATAATGTGTTTATCGTTTTCAGACCACTTTCTAGTTTCTCTTTGTTTGTTTCCTCCACCCAACCAGGCGCTGCTTCCCGGCGGCGCCGAGGTCGACCAGGACCGCTCGCAGAGCAGCACGCCGGTGACTGAGCTCTCCAACCGCATCCTGGACACCAGCTTTGAGGAGAGAGGAGGCGGCGCGGCGTCCGTCAGTGGAGGGGGCAAAGTGGGAGGCGGGATCGGTTTGGGTCCCGAGGCCGTGCTGCTCAACGGCGCTCGGCCGTCACACAAGCGGCGCTCGTCTGAGAGCGAGACTCGTGACACAAAGAGACAGTACTCCCTGGAGCGGAGGGAGGAGTCGCCGGACAGAGCGAGGGAGCGTCCGAAGGACAGGGATGTCCGAGGAAGTAGCAGCTGCTGCAGGTCCAAAACCCCCACCGCCTCCTCAACCTTCTCGTCCGCTTCTTCAGCGAAAGCCAACACGGTGGGGGGTCCGATCACGCTGGAGTCCAGCGAGGGGGTTTCAGATGAAGGAGAAGCAGTCAGTCCGGAAACGAACCTCCGCTGTTTGGTCAATTTCTTCAGGTAAAAGATCAGTGAAGCGTTTTTCGTCTTCTTCCTTCCCCGCGTGACAAGGTCGAGTTCTGTAAAAGTCATCAGCTGCACGTTCCGATGAAGTCCGTCCAAATCCAGATGTTCTCGCATCATAATTCACTAACGGATGATTACAGGAAAACAGATCAGTTTCATGTTTTTTCAGGCCAAAACACAGGTAAATAATCAAACTAAAACAAAATAGAAACATGAATCCGGAGACTTTTTAAACATCTGGAATATTCTCGTATGCATCACCGAGGCCTCAAAGCTTTTACCTGTTTCCACTAAGCGGCCATCTTTCTGTTCATTCCAGCGGGTTCAGAAGTAAAACCGAGCTGGTTTTCTCCCACTAGTGCATGATAACAAGCCCGCTGCACTGTTTCTGAGGAAATGGCAAAAGTTGAGAAAATATTAACTTCTCAGCTGAATAGAAACCTGTTTGTGATTTTTCATGGTTCACAAGTTTGTTTCAGTTTCAGACTAGTTGCAACTGCTTTTATTCTGCTTATTTAAAATAAAAATACTTCAATGATTTCCCTTTGGAAAATTAATGTCTCCCTTAATTTAAAAAAAAAAATGAAATTAATTCAAATTAAAAAAAATATTCATTCATTCATTCATTCATTTTCTGAACCGCTTATTCCAATTCAGGGTCGCGGGGAAGCTGGAGCCTATCCCAGCTGGCTTTGGGCGACAGGCAGGGTACACCCTGGACAGCTCGCCAGTCCATCACAGGGCCACACAGAGAGATGAACAACCACTCACACTCATTCCTAGGGGCAATTTTAGAGTAACCAATTAACCTAACATGCATGTCTTAGGATGGTGAGAGAAAGCCGGAGTACCCGGAGAGAACCCACGCATACACGGGGAGAACATGCAAACTCCACACAGAAAGGCCACTGACCAAACCCCTCCCCAGCCAAGGATTGAACCAGTGACCTTGCTGTGAGGCCACTGTGCTAACCACTGTGCGACCGTGCAGCTATTAAAAAATATGTTTTAGATAATCTGTTAAAATGTTTTTAATTTAAGTTCTAGTAAAATATCGTAAATTTTTGCATTTTGTTTATTTTTGCTATATCTATATCCAATCTATATTGTTGTCCAGAACCCAGTCAAGCTCTTGATGTTTAATAAATTAACATATTAAAATAGAAAATTAAAACTTAAAAAATTTAATTGGAAAAAATACTTTGATCAATGATTTATAAAAACCAAAATGTTGAAATGGAATTATATTATGTAAATATTTTTAATTGAACATTTTTCCATTATTTAAAAATTATTTAAAATGTATAAAACTGACATCATTATAAAAAATTACTGTAAAATAATTATGGCTTACTTTGTGATCCATCAACCTGCTGGTTGTGGGGCTGCAGCCATTAAAATTAATGTAATAAATAGTATTAAAAAAATCAAAATTAACATTTTAAATAAAATAAAATGTAAATTGTTTTTTTTTAACTTTTTTTTATTAACAACAATAATGATTAGATATTTAATTGTAATCAGTTTAATAACTGACGGCAGTAGAGCGGAAACGGCCAAAAAGACTCAATCAGGATGTCGGGATGTAATTCTACAGTAGAATACCGCACATCTACGTACGTATAATACCACACATATATGAGCGTACGTAAAATATCGCGCATCTACGTACGTCCGTAAAATATCGCGCATCTACCTACGAACGTAAAATACCGCGCATCTACGTACGAACGTAAAGTACCGTACATCTACTTAAATACGTAAAATACCGCACATCTACGTACGTACGTAAAGTACCGTACATCTATGTACGTACGTAAAATACCACACATCTACATACGTACGTAAAGTACCGCGCATCTACGTACGTACGTAAAGTACCGCGCATCTACGTACGTACGTAAAGTACCGCGCATCTACGTACGTACGTAAAGTACCGCGCATCTACGTACGTACGTAAAGTACCGCGCATCTACGTACGTACGTAAAGTACCGCGCATCTACGTACGTACGTAAAGTACCGCGCATCTACGTACGTACGTAAAGTACCGCACATCTACGTACGTACGTAAAGTACCGCACATCTACGTACGTACGTAAAGTACCGCACATCTATGTACATTAGTTATTTTAAAATGAGCTGCTTTCTCTGGAGAACAGCGTCAGCTTGGCATCTTATTGATGGACGTTTGGAATTTATGTCTCCGTCTCCGACAGAACAACGGCCATGATTTTATTGTGTCTTTTTTTTTGTGTTCCAGAACCATGGGCTACCAGCAGGAAGTGGTGGAACGCGTTGTCAAGGCAACGGGACAGACAGAGGACACGTTCCTCCTCCTGGAGAAAATCGTGGAGGAAACCAAACGCTGCGAGGAGGCGCTGAAAAGAGACAAAACTGAAAGGCGACCGAACGCCGCGCGGCAAGCAGACGTGGCCTCCTCTTCCTCATCATCGTCATCCTCTTCCACAGTGTCTTGCTTCAGAGACAAGGATCTGAGCAGGTTGCTGGTAGACCCGGGAAGGTCCAGAGAGAGTGTCCAACCCAACCAGCATGGAGGCAACAGCAACGGGCTGGGCCACCGGAGGCAGTGCAGCAGCAGCGAGACCAGCACCCAGCAGGTACCCGGCTCATCATCGCCCCCTGCAGGCCGTAAGCCTTTACTGCACCTTGGCCTCTGCTTACACGCTTTGACAGCATCCACACTCGTTCCAGGCCATCACCATCAAGAGAAGCTCCAGCGCTCAAGGAGGAGCAGGGAGCTACGAGGTCATCACCATCGACGACGACGACGACGCCGTCCCAACTCACACCAAAACAGACAGCCGGACGTCCAGGATGATGACGGTGGCGCGCCTCGAATCGCAGTCGGGGTCCCGAACTGACTACCTGGCCCGAGGAGGGGGCGGAGTCTCCCAGAAGGACTACCTATCCCGATGCGGGACTCAGACTTTGGGAGGACCGGTGAAAGTCGAGAACGTGACGGCACTGCGCAGCACGCCTCAGTGGCTGCCCGCCACGAATTCCTCGCTGGCTTCAACTCCCAGTGTAGGTATCACTCAGGGAACCCCCGATAGTCTGCATGGAGGTGGAGGAGCATGATGATGATGATGTCGTGACCCTGATGGTAAATAATTCAGGTTTAGACGTTGGATGAGCTTGTCTGGCACGGCATGCAGCAGGTTTAGCTTCAGTTCCCAGTAAGGAGGTGTGTTTCAGCTCTTATTACACAAAGCTCACGAGGGGAAATGACCTACCCTAACAAAACGAGGTACATCTCCACACCTACAAGGGCTTTAAGTACAATCTGAGTGTCAAACGACAGCTGTCAATCTGTTTATGCTGGCGTGTCAGAGTGAACTCACCCGGATCACAGTGGAAAATTACATTTTTATCTTCATCTAGAAAGAAACAGATACTAAATCTGGACGAAAACTAACTTTTTAATCGGAACAAAGCAGCTAGATTCATGAGTGAAGTCGTATCTGATGAGGATTCATGTAAAAGTAGAAGCTTAACAGGTGAACCTGAGTTGATGTATGCGTGTTTTAATAGAGGTGAAGCCACCAAAATGGACCCAAATGTACTATTTGACCTTATTCTGGTAACAGCGTGATGTTTTACTGGTATCTCAGACAATCGCTGGTTGATTGACAGCGCCATTTCCTAATCAGTCCTAGAAAACAAAACATGAAAATTCACCGTGGAGACATAAGTAGTCCTCCAGTGGAACTGAAGCCCCGGTTGGAGTGTTGTACGAAGCTTACACACTTCCCTGTCATCCCACTTCATCCTCTCCGAAGCAACTGGGATGTAAAACAAGCAGAGCTGCCTTTTAACTGGAATATAAGCAGCCACACACTCTATGGTGTCGCTGCATAGGGTTTTTTTTTGCTACTTTTCTGGCCACAAGCTGAGTTCTTGTCCCACAGAGGTGAGACAGAGTCTCTGCTTTCGTACGATGACTTGTTTGTGGTTTTGCTTGAAGTGGAGAAATTAGCAGAAGCTCTGAAGTGAACGTGGGCGGTTTTCATGTTCTCGTTACACCCGTATCATTTCTTGGGGTTTGAACTGTGTTTTATTTGAATGTTAGTCTTTCAGCAGAGTTTCTCTTCGTCATTTCGGCCTGCTACATGCTAGCAGTGCTGCATGCTGCCATGTGCAGGCATCGTTTGCAGGCTGAGTGAGGAAGTGGTTAATATCAGTAGTATGTTTTTTATCACCACAGCTGTAAAGTCTTTTGTTGTAAACACTGAGCTTATGAATGCCAGAGCTAATGAGACTTATGAGCCCCAGCTGGTGGTTGTAAAACCTCAAACAAAAACCATAAACTTCCATAATAAGTGCTGATTTTATTCAGATTATTCTATTAAACAGGTTCACTTTAAAAGATCAGTAATAAAGTTTATACTTTATCAGTCCCTGTTAGGAGATTGGGCTTTAAGGGACGGTTCATCCTGACCCGAGCCCACCTCTGTCACCACTCTGCTCATTTTAACCTGATTTTGCACATGTTGGATGCTTTAAATGTTCCATTCAGTCACTAAACGCTTGGTGTGAATCGTCAGAGGCAACATTTCTGAGACGGTTGGGTTAACATCTACCAAGGTGAGGGAAGGATGCTGGATGGGGTTCAGTACGAACAGAGAAACCTCCAGATTCATCATCATGCTGAAATGGTAATGATGTGTGTGTAGCAGCTGAAACTGCTTGATAGAGATCAGACACACGAGTCTGGTGAGATCCGGCGTGACGTCCCTGTCATAGCTAGGTTACGCACAGCGAACCTTCAAATCTCCCGGCATCATGCAGGTGGTCTGATAAATGAGCAAAACGGCAACATCGTGGACTTTCTGTTGCCTGCGTGTTGAAATCGTTTTCTTTGCTCCGACTTGTTTTATTTATCCAACAGTAGGTGTTACACTGGCTTTAAACTCCAAGTTATGAATGTAAAACTACACGTAGAAGCTGAATTCTTTAAATCCCGGCCAGACATGAAGTCTACAGGACAGATTATGAGGCTGAAATCATGTAAAATGACTAACAACAGATAAAGCAGAAGAAAATAACACACAGATCAGCAGCGACCAAGCCTTTTATCATCCGCACATCATTCTCACGTCTGGAACACACACACACACACACACACACACACACTGTTTCCATGTTTACACACTTCTTCCTGCTGTCCTCGCTGCAGCACCTCCACCTCAGCTGCATCCCAAACGTCGTCTTGGCTTTATTCCATCCATAGAGGATCATTATTTTCCTGCTTTTCTCATCACTTGTTGATCTTTGGCTGCTCCTGATTGGATGTTACCGACCGTTGAAGCTCTCTGATTGGTGGGAAGTCTGACAGGAAGTGTCTCTCAGCAACACAGTAGTGATATTGATCATTTTTCTGATGAAGATGTGATAAATAGTGGTGTTATCATGGATCATTTACCATGTAGAGTCTCTGAATAAACACATGTCGTGTCTGGATCGAAAACTTCCTGGACGGATAGAAACGCTGGAAAACCTCCGTAGATCAGCTGAAGTGTAAACTATCCATCAGAACTGCAGACTTACACACTGCTGTTGCTGAGAAATTGTAGGAAATGAAACAGAGTTGTTGTGAGGAAAACGGTTTTGAGGCTCAAAGCTCTTAGAAGTCGTGAAGGTTTCCTCTCTTCCAGGAGGAGTTTCTGCAGCTGCTGAAGCAGTGGTGTGAAAAGCTGGTTAGACCCAGCAGCCTCGCTCTGACAGGGATTTTGGATGTGCTGGTGGAACTGGATTTGAACCAGTGCTTATTGGGTTTGTTACGACAGTGAACGAAGTTTTTCTTTCTCCTGGTGAATAAAACAATAATTTTAGAGTAAATGACGGTAAAACGCTGAACGTTGTGCTGACGGAGCTGAGATTAATTCTCCACGTTCGGCAGGATGTTTGAGATATTGTGATGCTGGTGTGTTTGCTGGAGCTCCCACCAACAGTCAGGATTTATACTGGTTTCACTTTGATTCACAACTTCAGTCACGTCATTGTTTGTTTGTCCTCCCACCATTCAGTCAGCTCAGCCCATCAGCAGACCCTCGGCCTATCAGACCATCAGCCACACGGGCTTTCAGGGGGGCGTGGCCCGGAGTCCTCCCTCTAACGACCCCGCCGCCCCCCAGGTGACCGGTTTGGCTCGTTTCCACCAGTCGCTGAAGACACCGTTCGCGTTGAACCTACCCAACGAGCCCGGAAACCCGGAGCTGAGACACATCATCATAGACGGCAGCAACGTGGCGATGGCGTGAGTCAATATACACACACACACACACACACACACACACACACACACACACACACACACACACACACACACACACACACACACACAGGTATCAGCAAACAGCACACCACCTCGGGTGATTAACAGGTCACTGGAGGAGAACAGAAACCTCTTTCCAGTCCTGCATGAATCACTAGTTTCACTACACCAGTCGTTTCCTAACTAGTCGTACCTTTAAAATATTGTCATGTGGCTGAAAGTAATAACATTATGTTAGGCTGTTAGCCTGCTGTTAGCATTAGGCTAGTGCTAATCTAGCTATATGCTAGCACTGCATCAGTTTTAAGCTAATGTGGGACCACCATGCCATCTTTGGTTTTCAGTCAGTTTATTTACGTACCAAACAGGAACTCTGTTATAACTGAGTTTCACATTAAAGCTGAAAATAAACTCCTCGGTGTAGAGCTGCTCGATTATGACAAAAAATATTAAGATTATTTTGACTGAAATTGAGATCTCGATTATTTAACACAATTATCCAGTATTTATAAACAACGCTGCGCGTCGTGGTGTTCTAGACTCCGTGCCGTGCACTATAACCGTCTAATGGACGGTTCCGAGTTGTTTAATCCGCTTTTACCGCTTATATAGGAAATATTTTATGTTTTATACCAAACAACCGCTGTCAGGCTGCAGCGCGTTTCTCTCATTCACCTGTTAAGACAGCTGATCTGAACCAGCTGATTAACGCGTTGCTATGGTAACGCCCCGTAACGGAGAGATATTACAGTGTTTAACTTGCCGAACTATGTATAGGAAAATAATGCAGCCAGTTGTCGCTGACAATGGTATAAACTATGTTTAGGTGAACTTCCACAACCTACTGCAGTTATTCTACATTGACCTGCAGCCGGAGCCGACTGAGACTGGCCGCCTGGGAGTGCTTTAGGACGGGAGAGGCTCCCGCTGCTCCTTCCTTACAGTAACTGCAGAACAATATGTGCCTTCAAGTCAGTCGCCAAAACACCAGAAAAGTCTCTAATAACTCCAGTAAAAGCTGCTAGATTTGTCGCTTTTAACAAAAACAGTCTCCAGATTTAGCGACTGTAGCCAAGTTGGCAACAGTGTCTGAATGAAAGCAAAGCGGCTGTGGGAGGAGTTTACAGCACAGTGCTGCAACGCCAGAGACGTTCGATTAGCAGCTGAAGACAGCAGGAGAGGAAAATGCAGAGAGAAAAATAATCACACCCTTTTATTTTTATCATCGTTGAAAACCCAGATCGTAATCGTGGTTAAAATCTGATTCATCGCCCAGACCTACCTCGGTGTCCGCGCTAAGCTAACTAAGCTAGTGCTACACGGTCCAGTTCCATTTAAACAGGAGCTTTGAATGAAATCCTAAAGCAGCTCCAACATGAAATCTGGAGAAAAATGTCTGATTTTGTGTGAGAAACTAAAAAAAAAAAATGGACAGAGAGGAAGGACACAAATCCGTGTGCCAGGTCAAGACACCGAGATCCAGTTTACCCAGACCAGCAGAGCTCCTCGCCCTGCCGCCACATCAAGCTCCGACACCGCCTCTGAGAGGAGCTTCTGACTTGCAGACATAACTGGATATTTGCACATCCCCTAAGAAAACAGCGATTTATGATAAGATCATCATCAATGTATCCGACTTTCCCATACTTACTAGAAAATTAAATTAAATAAGAAATCCCTGCCACTGTCTCCGTCCAGTAAAGACGCAGCAGTGACTCACTGCACATACATGAAGGAAACGTTCAATCAGTCAAACTTTATTTGTAGAGCACTTTTACATACCTCAAAGTAACCAAATTGCTGTACAGGTAAAATAAAATCAACACTAAAAGCACTAAAATAAAGACAACATAATGGTTAAAAATACAAAAAAAGACAGAAAAGACCTGGTGGTCCTGCTCTCCAGAGTTAAAAGCCAACATAAAAAGATGAGTTTTCAAAAGAGATTTAATTGATGTTGATGCAGAGGAACATAAACGACTATAAATAACAGGAAAATGGGAGATTTCAGCAGATCCGAGGCGGCTTTTAGAGCCTTCCAGACCCTCATTCTGCTGCTCTGGATCCATGGAAACTACTGAACATGTTTTCTGCATGTTGTAGCAGCAGCTGCAGTTTACTGCTAGAACTTTTCTTTCCCTGGCTCGTGTGTGTGTGTGTGTGTGCTGTTTCAGCTGGTTTGACTTTCCCAGCATCTCCTGGCGGGTCTGACTGGAAGGTTGGCAACCCGACAGGTACGATCCCAAAAGGTGTTCAGTGACGGTAATTATTTAAGGAAACGGGTGTGTGAATCTGCGTTTTGATGCTGTCATTTCCCACACTTGACACACACACACACACACACACACCATGTTTTTCTTTTACTTGTGAAGCCACCATCCTTCCCATCATTATCATCACGATTTCAGGTCACACACACACACACACACACACACACACACACACACACACACACACACACACACACACACACACACACACACACACACACACACGTGTGCAGCACCTGTTACAGTAGGTAGGTTTCAGTTACAACTCTGAGCACCAAAACGTTGCCTACACATTTGCATGGCGTTACTCATCTGCTTTGTGTTTGGCAGCGTGATATTGTAGCGTGGGTGTGTAGTACAGAGGTGTTTCTGAGAATAAAGAACTTTTCTTGTAAAAATCTATATTTTTAGTTTCTCTCTTATTCAGACACAAAGATGTCAAACGGCGACCTGAAGGAGGGAAAGAGTTCATCCTGGTGTTTTTTTTTCTTCATCGCCTCCTGTTTGGTCGTCATCTTCATCCTTCTCGTCTTGTGCAACCACTTTCTTTCCTCTCCGTTTTTACCAGAACTGTACGGGAACAGAAATGTTGGCTCAGCTCTGACTCAGGATGAGCAGAATATTTAATCATTACTCTTCCATTTGTTCCTTTTTCTTTCTAAGAAATGTTTTTAATAAGCCCGGTGGTGGACTGGACACCTGTCCAGGTGTACCTGCCTCTCGGGATAGACTCCAGCTCCCCGCGTCTCTCATTCAGACGAAGTGGTTTGGAAGATGGATAAACGAATGAATGTTACTAATGTATAGCATACATAATACCTTTAATACTGTCATGTGAAGGTATTTTTATTTCATTTTGTGTTGCTTTATATGAAATACCCAGCTTTTTAAAAAAAAAAAAAAATTATTTAATTTTATTCATTGTTTTATTTTGATTTCATTTCGTGTTTATATTATATTAAATGCCCAGGGGGAGGGGCATGCAGTGTATGGTGGGCGGGGCTGCTTAGGTGGTCCCTCTCCCAACACCACGTGGCACTTCCCTCAATTTTATTTGCAAATAATACACACTTCACAATCAGTCATAAGTGGGGGGGGGGGGGGGGGGGGCAGGGGCGATATCCTGTACCTGGGGAGCGCAGCTGGTGCACTGGGGTGCGACCTGGCTGCCGCTAGGGGGCGGTCTGGGGATCCTGATCCTCCGTCGGTGTGGGCTGTACCCTCTGCCTGCGGGGGCGGGGGGCTGCTCTTGGGGCCCTGGGGCCTGCGCTCTGGGTGGCCGGTGCCCGGCGGGGTCGGCCCTTGCCGTCCTGGGCCTGCTTGGGCCTGTTCCCCCTGACTGCGGGGGACTCTGGTTGGGGACCTCCTTCGCCACCTCCTGGGCAGATGCATGGCTGGCTCCAGAGTGGGGGGGTTGGGGTCTGTGCCTGGGGGTGACTGTTGGTTACCCGGGTCTCTGGGTTCTCCTGGCCTTCCTCTAGCTGTAGGCGGGCGGGGTCACATTGGCACGATCACTCTTCTCTGAACACGTTCCACTCTAAATGTTCTGCATGAATGCATTTTAGGCTTGTTGTGAAATTTCACCCAAAAGCTGAATATCCCTAACTTTTTGTGAATAGTGTATGTATGTATGTGTGTATGTATGTGTGTGTGTGTGTGTGTGTGTGTGTGTGTGTGTGTGTGTGTGTGTGTGTGTGTATATATATTTGTGTGTGTGTGTGTGTGTGTGTGTGTGTGTATATATATTTGTGTGTGTGTGTGTGTGTGTGTGTGTGTGTATGTATATATGTGTGTGTGTGTGTATGTGTGTGTGAAAATAAAATAGGAATCAAGAAATACAAGGGGATCATTACATCTATAAAAGTTCCCCTTGGCAAAATAAATTTGCTCCGCTGAACACAGCATCCAGAACGTCCGTCTGCTTGCTTAAATGCTGGACAAGAAAAAAAAAAAAAACCCAGATTTATTTTATTTTTAATTTTTTTTTTTCTTGTTTTAATTTGTATTTTGATTTTATTTTGTCGCTTTATATAATATTAAATACCCAGATTTTGTTTTTTTAAATTTCATTATATTTATTTTTATTTTATTTTGTGTTGTTTAATATTATATTAAATACCCAGATTGATTTTATTTAATTTTGATATATTTTGTTTTGATTTTGTTTTTGTTTTATTCCCATCCACAGTAATAATTTTATTTAGACCAAGTATGGTTCTGTGCAAACTACATGATTTTGTTCTCATTTCTCCATCTGTCGCCAGGAAAAGAGGTAGTTGGTGCAGATGTGCAAACATAAATGGAAATGTAGTTCATGAGGCGGGAACGGTTCTGAGCAGCTTTGTTTTCATCCGGCTGAACCTCTCAGACAAACTTTCAGTCGTCTTCAGGAACAGTTCTCCGGACCTCCAGAAGAACTTTCCAGAGTTCTTCTTTGGATGTTTCTGGTTTTTGTTCTGTTGTGTCTGGATGATCCCGAACTGCTTCAGTCATTTTGAGGTCCGGGTTCTGGAGAGGATCCACCCCCCCCCCCCCCCCCCCCCCCCCAATCAGACCACGGCTTCTTGACAGCTACGTTTCCACGGAAACCATTTCCGATTCCAGCCAACAGCTGAAGGTCCAGATGCATCTCTCAGGTCCTGGTTCCGGTCTTTGCTGGACTCCGGATCCTGGCAGCATGCTGGCGTGCCGGTTTTCTCCTGGTTGCTGCTGAAATCCGGTGTTCTGGCTGTAAGACTGGGTTTTCTGCAGGTTAGGATTGGAATGATCGGTTCTGTGGGTCGGGTTCAAAAACTGGACTGGAAATAAGCGGAAATGGGCTTTCTGCAATGTGGAGAGCTGTGGGCCAGGATTCTGACGGTGGGCCAGGATCGGGGGATTTTCAGGCTTCTGTGTGTGTGTGTTCACACACCCTGACCAGGGTTTCACGTTGTGTGAAGTTATTCTACTGAGCTGTGTTTCCATGGAGATTCTTTCTGCTGTGGAGTCATTCATGTTTTCTCTGTCAACAGTTACGGGAACTTCCCTCGTGTTTGCATTTTCACCTGGTGTGTGTGTGTGTGTGTGTGTGTGTGTGTGTGTGTGTGTGTGTGTGTGTGTGTGTGTGTGTGTGTGTGTGTGTGTGTGTGTGTGTGTGAGAGAGAGATGAGTTACATGTGCTACACATGTGATCAGAACAGCGAGTGAAACTGACTGCAGATCAGTATCGTCGCTGTCAGAAGAAGAATTCAGGTCAGACTGGAGTGTTTCAGGATGTCTGCTGCGTATCAGCGGCGGTCCTGACTGAGGCATAGCGATGACCTGCGTCACCGTGCCGTAAACGGCGGTCCGTCCAGGCCGTCGGCCATGTGGCGGCGTAACCACGCGGGTCACATGAGGCCAGATCTGTGAAGCTGATGGCACACGGGGAAATAACCAGAACCCAAGCATGTGACTAGGAGGAAGTGCTCATTTGAACTTTGGAGTTTTCATCTTGGAAAGCTGTGGAGGTAGAAGTGGTTGGCATGGAAACGTGAGGCCATCACGTGGTCGGCTGATGATGGCGTTAAGGTTGTGGTGTGAACGTGCAGCAGCACACGGCTTCCTGTTGATCTCTGCTGCTGCTGCTGTGGTTTTCTGTCATGTCAACATGTTGTACCACCGCCATGACGTCTGCCTGCACAGCCTTCAACAGCTGATGCCCTCGCTGTTTCTGTTGTTCCACGTCCGGTCCGGTCTGGTCTGGTCTGGTCTGGTCTGGTCTGGTCCGGTCCGGTCTGAGGCCCCCATGGTGCTCCCATGTTACTGAGCTTCTAATCAATTTCTAATAATGACCTCAGAAAAACCACAATAATAAAGATAATAATAACAATAATAATAATAATAATGACAATAACAATAATTATCAGCTCATAAATCAGATCTAAATTATTTCAAGAATTGATCCTGGGAAATATTATCAACAAACTAAATAAGCTTATCAACATATCAAACATGATAGTTATTTATTAAATAAAGACATGATTTATTTAGTAATTATTCTTGATATAGAAAAACAGGTTTAAAACCAACCAAATAGGAATAAATATAAAAAAAATATCTAATAAGGTAAACATTAATCTATGCATAATTGAATAAAGTAACTGAGCAAATGAATTTATTATCTAAGAAAATATATATATTATAAATTAAAATGAATTTGCATATATGAAACAATAATAAAAGTAGAAATAAACAATGTTAGAAAATATTTTATTAGTGGTGGATATTAATGAAAGAAAATAGGAAAATACTTTTAATTCATGTTCAAAAAGATGATAAACTAAAAAGTTAAGCTTAAAACTAATAACCATAATATGCAATAATTATACATATTTATAATTATTTTTTGTTGTTCAGACACTAATGGTATGATGTTGGTCAGTATAATAACAGTAATAATACATTATGCATGATCATCATTACCATAATTTAGTATACGGCGGTTTTTAACAGTTTTTGCTTTGTTGATAAACAGGAGTAACGTTTCCATGACGTCTTTTTCCCTCTGTGTTAATGAAACTTAACTCAGTTTTATATGATGCTCGACATAAATCACATGCTGCTTTTCACGTCTTCTGCTCTCGTCTTCCTCCCCCTCCAGGCACGGCCTTCATCGCTTCTTCTCCTGCCGCGGCATCGCGCTGGCGGTGGAGACCTTCTGGAGGCGGGGCCACAGGGAGATCACCGTGTTCGTCCCTCAGTGGCGTCAGAAGAGAGACCGGTTCACCACAGGTACAGTTATTCATGCTGACTGGAAGACTTCTTCCCAGGAAGACGGCATATCCAGAAAACCTTCATCGCTTGCGACTTTTTTTGTTAAAAGCGACAAATCTAGCAGCTTTTACTGGAGTTATTAGAGACTTTTCTGGTGTTTTGGCGACTGACTTGAAGGCACATATTGTTCTGCAGTTACTGTAAGGAAGGAGCAGCGGGAGCCTCTCCCGTCCTAAAGCACTCCCAGGCGGCCAGTCTCAGTCGGCTCCGGCTGCAGGTCAATGTAGAATAACTGCAGTAGGTTGTGGAAGTTCACCTAAACATAGTTTATACCATTGTCAGTGACAACTGGCTGCATTATTTTCCTATACATAGTTCGGCCAGTTAAACACTGTAATATCCCTCCGTTACGGGGCGTTACCATAGCAACGCGTTAATCAGCTGGTTCAGATCAGCCGTCTTTTAACAGGTGGATGAGAGAAACGCGCTGCAGCCTGACAGCGGTTTGGCATAAAACGTACATCCAGGCCAACGTTAAATAGTTCCTATATAAGCGGTAAAAGCGGATTAAACAACTCGGAACCGTACATTAGACGGTTATAATGCACGGCACGGAGTCTAGAACATCACGACGCGCAGCGTTGTTTAGAAATACTGGATAATTGTGTTAAATTATCCAGATCTCAATTTCAGTCAAAATAATCATGATTATAATTTTTGTCATAATCGAGCAGCCCTAGACGTGCAGGACTGGAGCAGCAGGGGTCCCTAGGGGCCCGATAGTCTACTTTGACCTATGGCTACGAAATTCGGTACACATGTAGAAGTAACCAAGACGAGCAAAAAACTCTATTGAGAACCTGTTACCATGGCAACGGGGTGTCCGCCATCTTAGCGTTTATGCCCTTTTTATCACTTTAAGCGCATCATATTTGAACGAACTAGTCTGAGACGATTCATGCTATTGGCTCCACATTCGCCATGGAGCTTCGTGACAAGATGGGGACCAAAAGTTATTCAAATCTTTCTGATAGGAGAAAGCGTGTTACCATGGCAACCCATGGAAAAAAGCGTTCTCGCCATGAAACACGGTTCACTCATATCCCTGCAGAAATACATCCGATCGGAACCAAAATTCTGATAATTCATATTTGGTAGGTCCTTCACGCATTGTAATATGTATTGTGGGGGGGGGGCACATCTTGGGGGGGGCCCCTAGGGGCCCCGATCGTCTACTTTGACCTAGGGCAACGAAATTCGGCACACGTGTATCAACCGTAGACAAGCAAAAAACTCAATTAAGCACCTGTTACCATGGCAACGGTGTGTCCGCCATCTTGGAAAAAAACCTTCTCGCCATGAAACACGGTTTGCTTAGATCTTTGCACAAATTCATGCGATGTGCACAAAAACTTTAACTATTCATATTTGGTAGGTCCTTGACACATTACAGAATGTATTGTGGGGGGGGGCAGTTTTTTGGGGGGCCCTCAGGGGCCTGATCGTCTACTTTCACCTATGGCTATGAAATTCGACACACATGTGTAACAACGCAAGGCGAGTAAAAAAGTGCATTGACCACCTGTTACCATGGCAACGGGGTGTCCGCCATCTTGGCGTTTACGGCCATTTAGCACTGTATGTGCATTGTTTTTGAACAAACTAGTTTTGGATTCGTGCCTTTTACTTCACATCCACCCGGAAGCTTTGTGGCGAGTTCGGGTGGAGGGTTCGGCATGAGGCGAGGACCCGATGGATGCCGCTTGCGGCTTTAATTATTATTATTATTATTAACTTTCCTGTTACATTGCAGTTAGAAACCAGAGTGAAGGTGAAGGGAAGAAAGGGATAAATATTGAGATAAATATTCCTCCCAGCAAGACGTGATGAAATATAGGAGAATTTCGGTCTAAATAAACACATAAACATGTAAATATCCTGCCTGCAGGAAGCATCATGTGATGTATGAGGGAGAGGCGTGGCCAATCCTTCGTATTTGCTCAGACTGAGCCGTTAGTTTGGCATGTTTAACTGTTGCATGTAGATCCTCCTCGAGGGCCGATATCCGCAGGTTTTAGTTGTCTCCATGCTCCAACGCACCTGGCTGGAATTCCTGAATAGGTTTCCAAGAAGCTGTTGGAACCTTTTGACCTGAATCAGCTGCGTTGGTGCAGGGAAACAACTAAAACCTGACGAGGACTGGAGTTTGACACCCAGTTAAATGTTTTCTAAAACGTTTTAACATGAAAAAAGGAGAATTGTCCTGCTCCAACCGTGATGAGGAGAAGGTAAATATGACTCTAGTCCTGAGACTTTGACTTAAGTAAACATGTCTGAGGCCAGTTGGAGCCGGGAACACGAGAAACCGATCCAGCAGGAGGATTTATTGTCTTTTACACAGGTAGACCTTGTTGGAGCAGGTTCACCTGGTGAAGACGTTCAGCTGATTTTCTTTCTCACTGCAGAGCAACACTTCCTAAACCAGCTGGAAGACCTGCGGCTGCTCTCCTTCACCCCCTCCAGGGAGGTCTGCGGTCAGAGGATTTCCTCACATGACGACAGGTACTCGCCGTCTCCTGGTCCATGAACATCCTGTTTGTGTTACATCAGTCCTACAAAACGCCAACTCATCCTGACGCAGCACTGTCTGACCTCTGAACGCTGGGAAAACCCCGAATCCAAACACGCCCTCTGTTTTTTCTCCCGACAGGTTCCTGCTTCACCTGGCGGAGAAAACAGACGGGATCATCGTAACCAATGACAACCTGAGGGACTTTGTGGACTCCTCCGACACCTGGCGCAGGATCATTCAGGAGAGGTGATGCACAGCTCAGTTCCTCATCCCGTCCATGATCCGCCCACCGGCTAACGTTAAACATTCATGATTTCTGTCTTTTGTTTACCTTGAGCAGAAATGATCCTCCTCAAATTAAAAAGTAGATTTTTAGCAGCCAGAGAAACACAAACATCTGCAACAGGTTTAAATGTGTGTCTGAGGGGCACAGCTGGACATTTTCCTGGGCGTTTGGCGCCCTCTGCTGGTCACCGTGGGTCACGCTCCGCGGCGACGTGCAGCAGAATTCCCCCTGCTGATGCGTGAAACTGGACAAGTCTGACGTGTTTCACCAAAACGGAGAACAAAGAGTCTGAAACTCCACTGAAGTGGAAATTTCTCAGATTTTTCCTTTTCACTCCGTGTTGCCAAACAGGCGGAGATTTTATACGTTTATTTCTGTCAACAAGCCGTTGTTGTATATGTTGCTGCTGTTGCACATGTTGCTGCTGTTGCACATGTTGTTGCGGTTGCTATGGTTGCCCATGTTGCTGTGGTTGCCCATGTTGCTGTGGTTGCACATGTGGCTGTCGTTGCTATGGTTGCACATGTTGCTACACATGTTGCTATGGCTGCAAAGGGCATGGCCTGATCCACTATTTAATCAAGTCATCTCGATGCGACACTTCCATAATGACTTGTAAACGTTCTAAAATGATTTCTGATGATGATTAAAAGACAGAGATGCAGCTGTAAAGTGAGGCTGGAAGCTAAAAGTCCACTGTCCACACGGACACCTTATGTCTCCTCATGTCTCCTGGTGTCCTGCAGGTTGCTCCAGTTCACCTTTGTGGAGGATCACTTCATGATTCCAGACGACCCGCTGGGGAAGGACGGACCTCACCTGGACGTCTTCCTGCGTAAAGACGGCAGGTTTGTCTCCCGTCGGTGGCGAGAACAGGACTGATGTTTTCAGATCTTCCTCTTCACCTGTCCGTCTTCCTCCTCCTAGGTGGGCTCCGGCAACTCCTCCTCCTCTGCGGCCCCCAGACTTCCGGTCCCAGCAGCACCAGCCCATTTACGTGCAGGCCCTTCACTCGGCCCCCCGGGTCCCCACCTCCCTGACGCCCCACCCCACCGCACACTGGCCTCACTCCGGTCCGCCCGAATGGCACCCGCCGCGCCGCTCGCCCTCCCCGTCGCCCTCGCCTCCGCCTCAGCGGTCGCCGGGCGAGACGTCAGAGCTGAAGAGGAAGCTGTACGACATCTTCCCCGACCAGAAGCAGCGAATCGACCGCATCCTCAGCGACAACCCGTACATGAGAGACCTGAACGCCCTGTCCGGGTTGCTGCTCGGATAAAACCAATAAAACTGGCAACGTCAACAACACACACGCCAGAGTGTGTGTGTGTGTGTGTGTGTGTGTCTGCATCGGAGTAATTTATTTCTGCATCCTCTCCGGCTCGGAGGGCTTGCAAACGTTTCCGTGTTTTACCGACTGCTCATCAAACTCGCTGCTATTTGCTGAAAGTATTTTTGGCATTTTTGTTGCTTTCAAACGGAGGAAGATGCAGCAGCAGTGCGGACGGAGCGCAGCTGGGGACACTTTTCCTGGGTTCTGTCTGGGCGGGAGGAAAATTCCTGCGTCTCCCTGACAACGCAGAGCTTTCTGTTCCCACGGTTACCACAGGGGCAGGTTGCGCATATTTTTGGTTTTCACGCTCGGCCTCTGGATCCGGATGGACTGGTTTCACCACTACGTTAGCCAGGTTTCCATGACGACGCCAAACCTTTCACTTGGTTTTTACGACAGGAAGCATTAAAGACACATGGGAGGGACGGTTTGGGCCACAGCGACCTGAACTGGTCGACACTGCCCGTCTCTTCTCTGTCCGGGTTTGTAGGAATGACGTCAGTTTCGTCTTCGCCACCGGGTCCCTGAACGCACCGGCTTCTCGTTTAGAGGATGAGTATCTCATATCTCAGCTTATATCTAAAGCTATGCCACTAAGGAAGCCCAGAAGGAACAAACCAACATGAGTCGTGGTCTGATTTAGACATTTATATTATTTATATTACAGGTCAGTTTTGGTCAGATCGCTTGTTTCTGTTGCAAAATCTGGCAACTCTGCTGCAGCAGATTTTCCCTGTTTCAGCCAGCTCAAACTTGGAGGCTAAAACTGTAGAAGTTGTCCAGAGGGACTGGCGTGTTTAGATTCCAGTCACCGGTACGTTGCCTGTAGGAAACCTCAGAGCTCACATCACCGGAAGGAAACAGTCCTGATGGGAGCAAAGCTGAAAGTTGTTCAGATGGAAAGTTTTTATCAATCTGTTGAGTTTATAAAACATCTCGGAGCCAAAAACTCGCAGCAGAAGTTTTACTACCTGCTACGTTTTTACCTCGCGGTTTTAGGAAGCAGAAGCCAAGCTGCTGAGCAGCTTTTAGTTTTATTTCACATTCAGAAACGATCAGATCAGCCAGAAAGGAGCGGCCTGTCGGCGGCCTCCCACCTGATCTGCTGTGTTTTACCTCGCAGTCATTAAACACGAACATCGACGTAGCGACAGGCTGAAGAGTCAAAGCAGAGCTCTGCTGCCCCCGCATGCCCCCAAACAGGTCCTGTCATGTTTTATTTGTCCTTTCTGGGCTTCTGTAGGGACGTAGCAGAAGACTGAATGAGCGCAACCTGCAGTTTAAACCACCTGCTAACTGAATCTTTCTCTGCAACGAGAAGAAACTCAGGAACCATTTGGTATTTCATTGGGTTTGTTCCCAAAACGAGTCTGAGCAGGATCAGCCGCTCCAGCTTTGGTTTTATGCTTCCTCTGCTCGGTAAGTTATGAAGCAGGAAATAAGTCGAACACTAAAAGATTTTTTTATTATGTTTTAGAACCATTTAAGCCAGAAAAGCTTCCCCAGTCTGACGGAAACAAGGCAGGTTTTTAGTTCCACTGAAGAATGTACTGATGCACTGAACATGAGCCAACATGGTTTCCCAGCAAACCCAAACAGAATGTGAGCTGCAGCTTTCATATTTAATGTGTAAACTACAAACACTTCATCTCCACTCTGCACATAAACCCCCAAATTCTGTTTGTATACGTTAAGATGGTGGTGCCAGGGTTACTGAAGGATTGTTTTTCTTGTAATATAATTCTGTGTATATTGATTTGACTTTTTTGTAAATATACACATTTTTGGCTACAGTGCACATATGGTTGTATGTATGTGGAAAACAATAAATGCAGCATTCCCCAGAAAACTGCAGATTTTTTACTTTAAATTATTTCAGTACTTTTACTCTGTAGCTTCATTTGTCCAGTTTTTCTACATGTGCAGCGCAAATGGCTTTACAGATGAGCAACAGGAACAGAAGTGATGCCATCATCACCAGCAGATAATGGAGCACCATAAACTTTATCAGGTCCACCCTGCTGACTGGGTTGGACCCGGTTTTCCTAAGAACCGCTTTAGATTATCAACTGCCATTGATCCAAAAAGGTGTTCGAGACACTCAGAGGTTTTCTTCCAACTTAACATGAAGCATCACGCAGTTACTGCACATCACGATGAGATTCTCCTGTTCCACCTCATCACCATGAGAATCTCCCGTTCCACCTCATCATGATGAGAATCTCCCATTCCACCTCATCATGATGAGAATCTCCCGTTCCACCTCATGATGAGAATCTCCCGTTCCACCTCATGATGAGAATCTCCCATTCCACCTCATCACCATGAGAATCTCCCGTTCCACCTCATCACCATGAGAATCTCCCGTTCCACCTCATAACCATGAGAATCTCCCGTTCCACCTCATAACCATGAGAATCTCCCGTTCCACCTCATAACCATGAGAATCTCCCGTTCCACCTCATCATGATGAGAATCTCCCGTTCCACCTCATCATGATGAGAATCTCCCGTTCCACCTCATCACCATGAGAATCTCCCGTTCCACCTCATCACCATGAGAATCTCCCGTTCCACCTCATCACCATGAGACTCTCCCGTTCCACCTCATCACCATGAGACTCTCCCGTTCCACCTCATCACCATGAGAATCTCCCGTTCCACCTCATCACCATGAGAATCTCCCGTTCCACCTCATCACCATGAGAATCTCCCGTTCCACCTCATCACCATGAGAATCTCCCGTTCCACCTCATCACCATGAGAATCTCCCGTTCCACCTCATCACCATGAGAATCTCCCGTTCCACCTCATCACCATGAGAATCTCCCGTTCCACCTCATCACCATGAGAATCTCCCGTTCCACCTCATCACCATGAGAATCTCCCGTTCCACCTCATCACCATGAGAATCTCCCGTTCCACCTCATCACCATGAGAATCTCCCGTTCCACCTCATCACCATGAGAATCTCCCGTTCCACCTCACCACCATGAGAATCTCCCGTTCCACCTCATCATGATGAGAATCTCCCGTTCCACCTCATCACGATGAGAATCTCCCGTTCCACCTCATCACGATGAGAATCTCCCGTTCCACCTCATTACGATGAGAATCTCCCGTTCCACCTCATCACCATGAGAATCTCCCCTTCCACCTCATCACCATGAGAATCTCCCGTTCCACCTCATCACCATGAGAATCTCCCGTTCCACCTCATCACCATGAGAATCTCCCGTTCCACCTCATCACCATGAGAATCTCCCGTTCCACCACATCATGATGAGAATCTCCCGTTCCACCACATCATGATGAGAATCTCCCGTTCCACCTCATTATGATGAGAATCTCCCGTTCCACCTCATCACCATGAGAATCTCCCGTTCCACCTCATCATGATGAGAATCTCCCGTTCCACCTCATCACCATGAGAATCTCCCGTTCCACCACATCATGATGAGAATCTCCCGTTCCACCTCATCACCATGAGAATCTCCCGTTCCACCTCATCACCATGAGAATCTCCCGTTCCACCTCATCACCATGAGAATCTCCCGTTCCACCTCATCACCATGAGAATCTCCCGTTCCACCTCATCACCATGAGAATCTCCCGTTCCACCTCATCACCATGAGAATCTCCCGTTCCACCTCATCACCATGAGAATCTCCCGTTCCACCTCATCACCATGAGAATCTCCCGTTCCACCACATCACCATGAGAATCTCCCGTTCCACCTCATCACGATGAGAATCTCCCGTTCCACCTCATCACGATGAGAATCTCCCGTTCCACCTCATCATGATGAGAATCTCCCGTTCCACCTCATCATGATGAGAATCTCCCGTTCCACCTCATTATGATGAGAATCTCCCGTTCCACCTCATTATGATGAGAATCTCCCGTTCCACCTCATCACCATGAGAATCTCCCGTTCCACCACATCACCATGAGAATCTCCCGTTCCACCTCATCACCATGAGAATCTCCCGTTCCATCTCATCACCATGAGAATCTCCCGTTCCACCTCATCACCATGAGAAACTCCCGTTCCACCTCATCACCATGAGACTCTCACGTTCCACCTCATCACCATGAGACTCTCCCGTTCCACCTCATCATGAGAAACTCCCGTTCCACCTCATCACCATGAGAAACTCCCGTTCCACCTCATCACCATGAGACTCTCCCGTTCCACCTCATCACCATGAGACTCTCACGTTCCACCTCATCACCATGAGACTCTCCCGTTCCACCTCATCATGAGAATCTCCCGTTCCACCTCATCACCATGAGAATCTCCCGTTCCACCTCATCACCATGAGAATCTCCCGTTCCACCTCATCACCATGAGAATCTCCCGTTCCACCTCATCACCATGAGAATCTCCCGTTCCACCTCATCACCATGAGACTCTCACGTTCCACCTCATCACCATGAGACTCTCACGTTCCACCTCATCACCATGAGACTCTCCCGTTCCACCTCATCATGAGAATCTCCCGTTCCACCTCATCACCATGAGAATCTCCCGTTCCACCTCATCACCATGAGAATCTCCCGTTCCACCTCATCACCATGAGAATCTCCCGTTCCACCTCACCACCATGAGAATCTCCCGTTCCACCTCATCACCATGAGACTCTCACGTTCCACCTCATCACCATGAGACTCTCACGTTCCACCTCATCACCATGAGACTCTCCCGTTCCACCTCATCATGAGAATCTCCCGTTCCACCTCATCACCATGAGACTCTCCCGTTCCACCTCATCACCATGAGAATCTCCCGTTCCACCTCATCACCATGAGAATCTCCCGTTCCACCTCATCACCATGAGAATTTCCCATTCCACCTCATCACCATGAGAATCTCCCGTTCCACCTCATCATGAGAAACTCCCGTTCCACCTCATCACCATGAGAAACTCCCGTTCCACCTCATCACCATGAGACTCTCCCGTTCCACCTCATCACCATGAGACTCTCACGTTCCACCTCATCACCATGAGAATCTCCCGTTCCACCTCATCACCATGAGACTCTCACGTTCCACCTCATCACCATGAGACTCTCACGTTCCACCTCATCACCATGAGACTCTCCCGTTCCACCTCATCATGAGAATCTCCCGTTCCACCTCATCACCATGAGAATCTCCCGTTCCACCTCATCACCATGAGAATCTCCCGTTCCACCTCATCACCATGAGAATCTCCCGTTCCACCTCATCACCATGAGAATCTCCCGTTCCACCTCATCACCATGAGACTCTCACGTTCCACCTCATCACCATGAGACTCTCACGTTCCACCTCATCACCATGAGACTCTCCCGTTCCACCTCATCATGAGAATCTCCCGTTCCACCTCATCACCATGAGAATCTCCCGTTCCACCTCATCACCATGAGACTCTCCCGTTCCACCTCATCACCATGAGAATCTCCCGTTCCACCTCATCACCATGAGAATCTCCCGTTCCACCTCATCACCATGAGAATTTCCCATTCCACCTCATCACCATGAGAATCTCCCGTTCCACCTCATCACCATGAGAATCTCCCGTTCCACCTCATCACCATGAGAATTTCCCATTCCACCTCATCACCATGAGAATCTGCTGTCTCATGACAACCCGAAGTTGCTCTACTAGATTGAGATGTGGTGACTCTTCAGGCTGTTGGAGGACTGCAGGGAACGTCTCGGTCTAATCCTGGAGATATGCTACCCTGCAAGTTTTGTCTGAGTCAAATGTTTGAATTCCCTCATCATTGTCTCTGCTGAAGCCTGGTAACGAGACGTCAGGTGTGTAGTAGAAGCCATGCATCAAAAAGTTGCAGGATAGCTGACCTCCAGGACTGGACTTGCCCCTGAAGGACAGTGAAGTCATCGTCATGGTGGAGATGATGTGAGCTTTGTGACATGGTGCATCATCCTGCTGGAAGTTTCCATCAGAAGATGCTACACTGTGCTCAGAAAGGGATGGACATGGTCAGCAGCAGGACTCAGGCAGGCTGTGGAGGTTAAACCATTTTACCATCCTCAGCCTGAAGCGTTGATCCTGACGGCAGGATGGATCCATGTTGTCATGATGTTTCCAGCAGATTCTGATCCTACCATGTGAATGTGGAGCTGAACTGGAGACTCATCAGACCAGCAACGTTTCTCCATCTTCTATTGTCCAGTTCTGGTGAGTCTGTGTGAATTGTAGCCTCAGTTTCCTGTTCTTACTGACAGGAGGGAACCCGCTGTGGTCTTCTGCTGCTGGAGACCATCTGCTTCCAGGCTGGACCTGTTGTGTGTTCAGATGATGTTCTGCATGTCTCGGTTGGAACCAGTTCTGACTGGACTTCCTGTTACTACTGTATATTCTCTGTAAATCCTACAAATGTGTGAAAATCCCAGTAAATGACATGTTCAGTCACTTAAATCCTCTTTCTTCCTCCTTGTGATGCTCAGTCTGAACATCATGTTATCTTCATCATGTCTACATGAATAAATGTTGCCATGTGATTGGTTGATTTTTGCAATAACAAGTGGATAACACATGGAGCTGATAAAGTTAAGTGTATTTGTGATTTCCAACATCTTTTCTTGTGTTTTCAGGTGGTTTCTGTTCTAGAAGTCATGCTGAAATTGGTGAAAAACTTTTTGGATTTTCAGAAATTTTCAGTAAAACCATGTGTTTTTCCTAACTGTGTTTAAAAAGGGCAGATTGAAGATAATCAGCTGTTATGAAGCAGATATGAAGGTTCAACACCATGCTGGGAATAAATAAAAACTTTTGGTTGTTATTTGAGTGAAGATCCAGAAACTTCACATTTCTGGTGGCATCTCTGTCCAGAAAAAACTTTTCCATGAACACCAACTGGTTCCTGCTCGTATCTGGAAGCAGAAGTCTGTCGAGGAACGAGATTCTGTCTCATGTCGGTGAGAAATGTGTGACTGAGTGGTTTCGGCTGTGATTGACATGAGGAAGAGGACACCCCCGCTGCGAGTCTGAGCCGGTTTCCACTTCACTCCTCTTTCAGGGTTTCATGATTGTGGTTCAGATAAACCAGTTTCAAGTCCACTTCCTCAGCTTCAGCTTTGATGCCTCCCATGTTGGGACTGAACTCTGCTCAGTTCCCTCGCTGACAGGCCTTCAGTCTGCAGCCTTAAACCAGGAACATACTGACACCTGTTTAACAAAATCACATTTAAGACAAATATAATTAAATAAAATCCGGACCAAGACTTTTGCACAGTCTTATAAACTACAAGAAGTCGTATGTTTCCACTTTATAAATGTCTTACAGACCCACGAAGGTTATTAATCCCTATTAGTCTGGACTAACACGTGTGACGGTCAACATCTCCAGATTTTATTTGACTCTGGTTGGTTTCATCAGTGTGCATGTCTTCTCTGCTCATTCACCAGGGGTCAGTGTGCACTCAGTTGTGGATAAACTCACCATTTCCATCTGTTCACTGTAAAACCTGCAGAGGGATCAGCTCCCAGCTTCACTACACGTCATGTACTTAAAAATAATTTAATTTAATTTTAATTTAATTTAAAAATAAAATGAATATCAAAACAGAAAAAAGGGATTTGATAAAAAAAAATCTTAACCAGAAGCCAGAGTTACACTATATTATACTCTATACTCTACTATACTATACTCTATACTCTGAGACTGACAGAGCAGGTTGGAAGGCCAAAAGGAGTTCCTTCCAGGCGAAAACAGGATCAATTAGTTTCCACTCTGAAGACACGTTTAGTAAGACGAAGATTTCAGGAGGACGTGATGCTGGCTTATTTAAAGAAAAATGTTAAAGACACAACCAGTACATTAATTGATTATGGGTGAGGGTGTCGATATTGGGTATAAAGGCAACATCACCAAAGGTTTGCATTTCTGACAAAGATAGAGTTGTATTTCTAACTCTCCACTTTGATTCAAACTCTGCCAGAAAATCACAAATAAGTTCCAATATTTTTCAATGACAGTTAAAAAAACAAAACAAAACAAACACCTGTGTCAGCATTTACAGATAACATGACAAGGAAAATTTATTCTGAGAGTCTGGAGAAAACTCATAGTGGAAAGAAAATAACAGAAACTTGTGTCGAATGGTCTTCGACCATTTTTTTAAAGAAGAAAAAAAAAGGACTTTTATTATTAAAGCTGGGGTAGACAATGTTGCTCAGACATTTTATTTTTACTCTGTTTGAAGTGGTTCCTCATCCTGACAGTAGTCTATAAATTCTGTTATCATGAACAATAAGAAATATAGTTCGACCCCTCAGTTTACTGTAAATCTGTAAAAACTCTGACCAATCCAAACGTTCCGACCCAAATGGAGTTGTTCATTTCTTATATTTCGTAAGCTTCTTCTCCCGGCTCCCCTCCTCCCCCTCCAGCAGCGCATACCTGATAGCCACACCCTGCATATAAACAGCGTGTTAGGATGAAAATAAAAAGCAGTGAAGAAGAAACTCAGAAGGCAAACATGGCTGAGAAAATGCAGGAAGGATTTCCCGACCCGGCTCGGTTTATTTGCCTCCTCCTGCTAAACAGCCGAGAAAGAGAAAATCGTTGGTGGAAAAACCTGTGAATGATCACGCAATGAGCAAAACCAGTTGAGGGGGAGGAGCCAAGACAGGGCGCCACTTTCACATCCTGCTAGCTCCGCAACATTACCCACCCCAGTTTTAATGTCCTAAGGAGAAAAATATGCCAAGAAAATGTTTAGTCTTGGTTTTGACTTGTCTACTTTTTATGAATGAAACATAAATTACCTTTCCAGTATCTAAACCAATGTCCTGATCTTAGACTGTATATAGAAGATGGGCAGAGCCTCCATGACATCACACGTTAGTTTATGAAGAGCTGAACTGAAGCTCGATGGGCGGTTCCTACCATCGCCATCTTGGCAGGGGCATGCGTGTCGTCTTGCCAGGAAAATACAAATATGGGCAAAGAGGTGGAGCTGAGAGGGGGGCTGTGGGCGGTGGATGATTGACATCGAGTGAATTCCGAGCTCCCTGTAGCTAAAAGCTAACAGGGTGACTCCAGAGCTAACAGGAGCTAACCAGCTAACGGAGGTAAGCTAAAGCTAAGTCACGTTATTAATCGGCTAAAAACCGCGGTTTTTCTAAGTTCTTCTTATTTGAAGCGGGAGGTCGGGTACCTGTCAATCAAAAGGACAAGCCTCTAAATATACCGAACTTTGAGATTAAATTACTTTAAACAGAGGAGTTAGAAAAAAATGTACTCCCCCCACAGTTGTCATGAAGGTAAACCTGACCTGTTAAACCTAAATTGGATATTTGTACCAGGCTGTAAGCATGTTGATTTCTGCTGTAAATATGTTTATTTCTGCTATGAAGTTGGTCTTTTTAACATGGGAGTCTATGGGGATTCGCTCTGTTTTAGAGCCCCTAGTGGATGATGGGGGAACTGCAGTTTCATGCCCTTAGGCTTCACTGTTCACTGCCCGATGTTGCCGCTTGGTTTAGACAAACTTTTTCAGCGTTCTCTCTGAACACAATTTTGTCAGTATTGACACAAAAATCCTTTCTTGGACTTGTATCTTAAAAATAATTGAATGAGTTATAAATGTCCATATTTTTTGCATTGTGAGAAATTTCCCAACTTTTCTGGGAATAATGTTTTCATTTCTATCCTCAGGGCTGCTGTAGTGTCTCCAGAAGCCTTCTCCATGACCCTCTTCTTGCTCCCATCATGCAGAAAAACTTCATTAGACCTCCATCCTGAGAACCAAGGGGAACCAAAGGTTTAGAGGCCCTTGTGATGAAGAGGAACTCCCTTCATCACTTTGCTTTCATGCAAATGTGCCATCTTGGTTTCACAATCACATTCAGCTTTTAGCTCCACGGATGCAGTAAAACCTTGAAGTCACGGAACAACAAATACCAAGTGCGCTTAGAGCAAATACAAAACTTTTCCTCTTTTCTTCGGCTGAACTTTATGTGAACATGCCTCACCGACCTCACCAGGTCCTCATACAGAAATGTGTGCATGTGTCAGGTGCAACATTACATAAGAAACACACCCTGTGCAACCTGACTGCTGCAATGCAAATGCAGGTGGCTTAAGTTTCAGGTGTCTTTATTCCTCAACCGCAGTGGAAAGTGTCAACGTTACTCGCATGCAGGTTTGCCTTGGCCAGAAAATAGCTCCTGGAGAGTTCCCTCGAGGCCAGACCGTCTAATGTGGGGCAGAAAGGAACGGGGCCTTTTTACATGTGGTTCTGCACAAACACAAGGTTCTGACTGCAGTTTGTGTTGAACATTCAGGCTGGTTTTATGTTGCCGTTGTCATGGAGTGATGATTTGCAGCATTTATAATCAAATCTGATTCGTTTGTTTGTTTTTCTGTCTGTTTTAATGAGGCGGCCACACTGCCTGGTCATTTTCCTTGTTTGGTTAACTTCGTGTAATGATGTAAACTCACTCACTGCTGGTTCATCTGCTTTGTAAAAACCCACAACTGAACTTTTGCAGATTTTCTCCCCCAAACAGCGGCTTCCATCCTGCATCCCGTCTCTTCTCTGAGATCTCTCCAGCCAGTAAAAGTCCTTCCAGTGTCCTATCTTGTCTTCTCTTGTTCTGTCTTTTTTTTTTTTTAACTAGTGTTGATATCCAGGTGCTGGTGTGATGGGGGCCAAAATGCATGGGTTTGGTGAAGTGTCTTGTTGTGTCACTCTCCTTGGAGCCCATCAACCCTGGGATCGTTGCTAAACAGGAATAGTTGCAAGTGTCTCTGCTGGATGGAATTGAAACTGCAGGTGTGACGGGAGGAACAGGAAGCAGATGGAGCAGAAGAGGAGAAGACTGCTGAGGAGGGAGCAGTCGGGGATGGAACTTACCAGTAGCTCGGTGGTGAGCAGGACTGGGAGCCTGGAGGGCAGCAGCCATTCTGGGATCCAGTGGTGCAACTACTCAGTCCTGCCCCTCCAAAACAATGGGGAAGTTTTGGATCCAGAGCAGGAGGCAGCTTGCAGGGCCAGTCAGGAGGAATCGTGGTTTCCCCTTGTGGAAGGGTGGACTGTTGTCTCTCTTCTGCAGGCAGACTGGACACGTGATGTCACCAGGGAGGAGAGGACCAGAAGAGGAAGTATTGTCCTAGGGATCAGCACCAAGCCACAAGCCAACATTGTGGCTGAGAGGACTGTCCTTTTTGTTACATGTTTTTTTTTTGGTCATGAGCTGTGGGTCGTGACCGAAAGAATGAGATCTCGTAAACAGGTGGCTGTAATGAGTTTCCTCCGCAGGGTGGCCGGGCTCTCCCTTAGAGATAGGGTGAGGAGCTCGGTCATCCGGGAGGAGATCAGAGTAGAGCCGCTGCTCCTCCGCATCAAGAGGAACCAGTTGAGGTGGCTCGGGCATCTGGTCAGGATGCCTCCTGGACCTCCCTGGTGAGGTGTTCCGGGTGCGTTCCCCTGGGAGGAGACCCCGGGGAAGACCCAGGACACGTTGGAGGGATTATATCTCTCGGCTGGCCTGGGAACGCCTCGGGTTCCCCCCCGCAGAGTTGGCAAATGTGGCTGGGGAGAGGGAAGTCTGGGCTTCCCTGCTTAGGCTGCTGCCCCCGCGACCCGACCCCGGATAAGCAGCAGAAGATGGATGGATTTTAGGTTTTAACACTCTGGGGACGCCGGTATTGTCGGCGATGCCAGGGACCATGTTGTGTTTAATCGAGCATAGCTCTCGAACCATAAAAGACAGAAACTTACTTTTTTTCCCCTCTTAATCGGGAGACTCCGGGCTTTTTAGGCGGTAGTTCCAGCATCACTGTAGCCCATTCAAAGGTGATACAGTGTTGTGTCAAAATAGGTGTTCCAATCAGAGCCTTTGTCTTTGCCGCATGACACGTGTTTGTCCAATCAGAGCTGATGATGCCTCAGGAAACGCCTCCAAACAGTGTCAATCACTATGCATCGGTGTCATTGGCCATCGAATAGCTGCCTTCTGTATTTACAAGGCCGATAAATTATGAAAACAACAGATTTTACGCACGCATACCATGCATAATTGCTCAAACAAACATTTGCATTACTCAAGTAGTTTATTTCAACATAAACGACACGACGGCGTTGTAACAGATGTATGACTTGGTAACAGATACAGTGTGTGCAGCTGACAGTGATTTCGGAAAGCTGCGGCGCTTCAGTCCCCTTCAGTACCATTAGTCATGCTTCGAAATAATAATACTCTTTATTTCAAGCAAAGGAGCCTCATTTACATAGCAGTTTATTATATTTCAAAATAAAAAAAAAAAAAACAAGGTATAGGATATTATGGGGCATTGAAAGGTGGTGTTTATCAGCATTTAAACTAAAAAAAGGCGAGGTTTATTTCTCTAAAATACCCTTGGTATTTTAGCAAGCTAGCAAGCTCAGCCATGCTAGCAAGCTAAACATGGCTGAGAAATACTTCTCATCGGCAGACATCAGGATGCTGAGCTGAACTCTGAACTTCTATCCCATGGATATCTGCTGATAAATCCCGCCTGACTCTACATTCATTGCACTTGATCATTTTCCAGTATTTTGAATCCCCCCACTTCCCGCGCCGATTTAAACAACTTCTGCTGCTATAACCACTTTGCACCCTCACAATACATACACTGTATATGTCTAGTTATTTATTATTGCATATTGTTGTAAATTTTGTACAAATTGTTTTATTTTTTATATTTCTATATATTTATGTTGTATTAATCCTTCTAACAGACACTGTGGTTAAGAGGGAACACAACTTGACCCTCTGTATGTCCTGTACATATCGTGGACTGACAATAAAGCTTAAAAAAGTGGATTAATGTGGTATCTCAGCCTCAGGATGCTGCAATGCAACACTGGCTTTAGGAATATACACAATAAATGTTGATGTGCCATCAAAACTAATCAGAAAAACAGAGTTTTAAATTCACAAGTGGTGTTGTTTTAAACACCCATTTGTGCTCTTATCTAAAGATGAATATGGAGCCTTTCGTCCATCTTCTGCATCCATCGCATCGCATGTGTAATTTGGTCTGTTTTAGGGGAGTTAGCAGATGCAAGCTCGACATAACAATTCTGGGAACCACTGGGAACTGTGGGCAAAGTTCTGTGCTGTATAGCTGGCATGCAACTGGAATTCAGGAATGGATTAAATAAATTAAAAATCCTGCTGGAACTGGGTGAGATTCATACTCACAGAAACAGGGAGAGTTCTGAGGTGGTCGAGGGTGGGCCAGTGACCCCCTGACAGCAGGCTTGGCTCATTAGTTCACCTGTTTTCACACAGCTAACCCACTCCCCCTGCATTTCATCTATATTCCATGCACATGCTCTGCTGAAAAAAAAAAGCCAGCTCCTTTCTGTCCTGTGGGCACAGGATGTGATCGAGACCCTCACTCGTAACTCTCAAACAGAGGATGAGGAAATAGTGGCTCCCCATATAGACTTGTGGTTTTTCACTCCTACTGAGTTCAAATACAAATGCACGTCCATGTTTGTCCGAGTTGGCCTGATTCCCACTCCGGCTGCTACTGAACACCACTGTATTTGTGGATATAGACGCAGATGATGCTGTTTGCGCTGCAGATGTGCTTTGATCACTGACTGTGTAATTTAATACCCCTGGTTTATAATCACATAATTAAATCATCTGATGTAAAATAATTTGGCAGCGACAGGAAGGGAGCTGCAGCGGCTGGGCAGCTGTTGAACAGAGAACTATCTTCTTTGCAAATAACCTGTTGAATCTGTCATGAAGCGTTTAGGGAGTTCTAGAGGGAAAAGGGGGTCTGACCCTGTACCAGTAGTCAGTAAACTGTCCAGTGTGTGTTGGATTGGGGTTACATGGCTGTTAATTTCCAGTTTGTAGAGAAATCTTCATGTTAACAGTTCACCCCAGTTTACGACAAAGTCATATGAAGGCCTTTTACAGATACAATCAATTCAAGTCAATTTACTGTGATCCAGTTTTAGTCCAGTTTACAAGAACTGTGTTCATCAAACCAGTTCATACAAAATAATAGCCTAGCTTAGCAAACCAATGGATTGCTTTGTATCTTTTCTTTGATTCAATCCTTCATCCTGATCCATAGGAAATCAAGGGATGGTAGAAATGGAAATAATATAATTTAACAGGAAGAAAAAGTCTCAGCCAGAACCAGAACATGGCTCTGGGAGGGTACCCATCCTGGACAGAGGGGACAACAATCAACACAACGTTTAGCCAGTGACATCTGCTGAGAGAGAAGAAGAAAAAAACACTTCATTAGTTTAAACATGGAAAATAAAAAGCAAAGAGATAGAAAGTCAAAGAAGAGCTCAATGCATCATGGGACATCCCTCAGCAGTTTAAGCTAATGGCAGCTTAACTAAGGGATGACTAGCGACCCTTAACTACAAGATTTATTGAAAAGACGTTGTCCCGTAAGAAGCTACGTTTCTATGACATATTTTTACAAAATAAAAGAGATATTTATACGTGTCGAAAAACAACAATTGCGATTTGCGAGTGTTTCCATTGAACAGTGTTCAGCGCATTAACCCAAAGTCTCGTAAAATCTTGTTACTCTTGCGAGATTTTACAAAAATTGCGACTTCTGCAAGGTGTTATTATGAGGTTTTCTACTAGCTGCGGAGAATTTGCTACGGCTTTTCAAAACTTTTCTCCTTCATTTATTTTCTGAAACTCTGAAATTTGCTGTTGTTTGTTCCACACTACGCAATCTTTACTGGAAATGAACCAGTCATGACCCTCAATGTCATATCTGGGGACACGTAAATGTAGAAAAAAGTGTTTCCATTACATTTTTGTGATGTATTTCCAGAGGTGGCAATTCCTGGTCCAGAAAGTAAAATTCCTGCCATGTTTTTGGATGTACCTGTACATTTACAACAGGTGTCTTCACTAACAGGCTTGTTTACCTGGCAAATAAACTCTGCTCATTAAACTCAGCTCGTTTGGTGACTGGTCTGAACAGCTGCTGGACTGGACTTTTACTTTCTGGACCAGGAATTGCCACCTCTGTGTATTTCTATATTGAAACATCTGAAAATCCATTAGCATTTTTTTTATTGCGATATTTAGTTTTTGCGTAACTCTAGGTGTAATGGAAAAAAAGCTAGAGATCCCTGATAATTGAAGGTTTCCCATTTCTGCTCCCTTACGCATATAAGTGTGGACGTTCATTTAAAATAATATGTCAACAATCTCATACTTAACTGTCTTTTACGGTGCCATGGTTGTTAAGTTGTTTACAACCGTTCAAAAGCAACAGAAGAAGAAAAGAATAAAACCATGAAGCTTGTTGCTGTTCTTAACTTCCTCTGTCTTCATCAGGTGCTTTTTATTTAGTGGTTTCTGTGTTGTCTTCTTCTCTGATTTGTTCCTTTAGCTGGTTGCAGGTTAGCGCTACAACTCAACACTGCCCCCACAATTTCCAGTGCTATTGCTCCGTTTTCTGTGTCAAGTGAAAGATAGCTATGGCTCCTTGAAAATGGACCAAGTTTTGCAGGAGACAGATGTTTCTGTCTGTCCATCAGAGTATCCGTCTCCTGCATTGAGCAAAAATGGGCCTTAAGTTATTCCAGTGAGTCCTGAGGACCTGGATTGTGACACACTGGGCTGAGACATTGGCATTTAATTGTTGGTCTACTGTTCTTCCTATCTCCAGACCAAGGGTGCTCAAGTCCGGTCCTGTATCTTTTAGTGTATCTATTGTCCAGCGCACTGATGAGGAAGCAGAACTGGAGGGACTCAGGGGTGGGCTCTTCTATCTTTGGGACTGAGGTGGTTAAAAAGCTGCTCGGCAGGACACTGGGGGTGGATGAGATCTGCCCTGAGTTTCCTAAGACTGATAAGGTCCTGGCTGAGACGCCTCTCTAGTATTGCATGAAAATATTGCAGGAAAATGGTGGAATGTCCACTCCGGGTCGGGAGTCAGGTCCTGCCTCAAGTGGAGGAGATTAAATATCTCGGGGTCTTGTTCACGAGTGAGGGAAGGATGGAGCGTGAGAGCGACAGACGGATCGGTGCGGCGTCTGCAGTAATGCGGACTCTGCGCCGGTCTGTCGTGGTGAAGAAGGAGCTGAGCCAGAAGGCGAAGCTCTCGATTTACCAGTCAATCTACGTTCCTACCCTCACCTATGGTCATGAGCTGTGGGTCGTGACCGAAAGAACGAGATCTCGTATACAGGCGGCTGAAATGAGTTTCCTCTGCTGGGTGGTCGGTGAGGGGTGAGGAGCTCGGTCATCCAGGAGATCAGAGTAGAGGAACCAATTGAGGAGGCTCGGGCATCTGGTCAGGATGCCTCCTGGACCTCCCTGGTGAGGTGTTCCAGGCACGTCCCTCTGGGAGGAGACCCCGGGGAAGACCCAGGACACGTTGGAGGGATTATATCTCTCGGCTGGCCTGGGAACGCCTCGGGATCCCCCTGCAGAGTTGGTAAATGTGGCTGGGGAGAGGGAAGTCTGGGCTTCCCTGCTTAGGCTGCTGCTCCACAACCCCACCCCGGATAGGCGGCGGATGGATAGATGGATGGATGGATTTTTGGGTTTTGCTTGACTCTGGACATAAAGTGTTCTATTATTTCACTTTTTATGGTCCATAAAACTAAATATTTGTATTCTGTAGAGAAACTTTGCATTAACTTTTATAATTAAATACAAAAAAAATAATTGAAGGACAAAGGATCTCTGTCAGTTGCAACAGAGTGCAGATTGAGGCCATGTGATTCAGTCTTAATGCTGCATACACGTAACTGGCTGGGATTAAGATTAAGAGGTCATGTTGCTTCTTTCATAGTAATCTTGCCATAAGGTACTCCCCCCCCCTGCACCAACCCACCCACCTATCTACCCTTATGGCAGATAGAGAGGGGTGGGTGGGTGGGGACTGCACAGGCTGGGATTACAGGAGAGGATTGGTTACGTAAGTGTGTTGTCCCAGCAGGCGATCGGCACACAGAAAATGAGAAGAAGAGCTGACTTGTAAATATGATCCTGTCCGGAAACGTGGAGAAACAGCTTGTTGAAACAACCAAGGTCTGCAGCCCTCCCTCGTTTCTTTATATGTTGCTAAGAAAGAACCATCTCATTGAAACATGCAAATATGAGTACAAACAGGCTTCTTAACGGACTGTTCAAAGTTTTCTGCTTTTTTGTTATGTTCTCGATCCAGATTTTCTAACACTGCTTCAGTAATTCAGAGGTCCAGGTTCTGGGAGGATCCATGTCTCCATCAGCCTTTCTGGAATCTTGACAGCCACGTTACTATGGAAACCATTTCTGATGAGGTTTTGACCAACAGTAGATGGATCAGCTGAAGGTCCAGATTCAGCTTTCACATTGTGGTTCAGGTCTTTGCTGGATTTGTTCCTGTTTCTTCAGGACATCAACATTAACATAAACACATTTTAGTCCTGATTCTCCTTCTTTTGTCCCCCACATGTCAAGTTTCTGCCTCCATACTGAGGCTTGGTAGGATTTACCTGTTTTCTTTCTGTAAACTGTCTCATCTTTGCTGTATTTTACAGAAAAATAGGTAAAAGTTATGTGTATGTAGCGAACAGTCAGTGTCTCAGATCCTTTACGTTACTTTTTGGCTGCTTTGTTATATTTACATTGTAAAGAAATTTGCATTGTTGCATTTTTTTGTCTTATTGACCACTGAAATTGCTTTTATAGTAAAAAAAAAAAAAAAAAAAAAAAAAGGATACATTTAACCCTATGTAATTTGTAAAATGCTTTTTATTTAACTAACATCACATTTAATAATCTGTTTTTTCCTTTCAGTAAATCATCGAAGAGTCCATTTCAGCACAGAAGCAGTGAAAAATAAGAAAATTTACTGTGATGCATATATAGATGCTGTGCACGGAGGATGTAGATGGGACATTTATGAGTTTTATGGAGGTTTTATTTTATGTTATATTTTTTAAAAACAATTTTCTGTTCTTCTCTTTAACTTCAGGAGCAAACTAAAACAAACCGTGACACCTGTATGAGGACACAATCAATTCTTTTGATCCTTCAGCATCCTTTGAATCCAGATTTACAGTTGTTTCCATCAGGATTAAGCATCAACTTCTGGAAGTTAAAGTGAAGACTGTGCAAAAGTGCTGGGGTTTCAGTCCCCCCTCCTCCACTAAGGGCTCCTAATCAGAGTAAATCCCCAGAGACTTCCATGTTAAAAAGACCAACTTCACAGCAGAAATAAACATGTTTACAGCCTGGTACAAAAATCCATTTAGGTTTAATAGGTCAGGTTTACCTTCATGGCAACTGTGTGTATGCATGTGTATGTTTGTGTGTGTGGAGTTATAACTTAATTAGTTATTATTTAATCTCGAAATTAGGCATAATTCACAGTGTGTCGTTTTTATTGGCAGGTACCCGATATCCCTCTGCAGGAAGGAACCGCAGTTTTCAGCCTGTTAACGACTCAATTTAGTTTTAGCCCAACAACCTCTGTTAGCTGGTTAGCTCCCGTCAGCTCCAGGTTAGCTTGGTTAGCTCTTAGCTACAGGCAGGTTGTAGTTTTATAGATGTCAATCATCCACCACGATGCTCACAGCCCTCCTTCTCAGCTTCACTCTTTGCCCATTTTTGTATTTTCCAGGAAAGACAACATGCGTGACGCTGCCAAGATGACGATGGTAGGAACCGCCCAATGAGCCTCAGTTCAGCTCTTCATGGATGACGTCACAGAGGCTTCGTCCATCTTTTATATACAGTCTATAATTAAGACACTGGTTCAGATACTGGAAAGATAATTTATGTTTCATTCATCGAAAGTAGGCGAGTCTAGATTGTGGCTTTAATCTCCAGTGTTCCACTTGATTCAACAAATTAAAAAACCTTTTTCTTTGCCGTTATGGTTACAAACAAGCCTGCTTTTCAATCTGGTGTTTGCGTGTTCAGCTGGCTCTGTTGTCCCTTTAATGGACCCGTTCCTTAATTTATGCTGCATATCTCTCGCACATGTGCACAACTGCGTCCAGAACACAGAAAGTGTAGCTGTTAAGGTCCCATTTTGGTTTTCTGACATGTGTCTCCATATTTTATGTTTTAAGGCCAAAAAATGACAAAATTCTGTCACCATCTTTGCTCCACTATTTTGGTGAATGTGTGCTCATATGGGTGTGTCGGAGATCTTTTCCTTTTTAACCTCAAGAAAGGAAACAATCACTCTCCCAGTAACAGATTCTACCATAGGCCCCACCAGCTTCTTGCCCTCTATAACCCCCAAACAGGCACCACTGAAGGCCACATCCTCTTCCCTCGCTGCGTGGAGTGCATGTGGAGAGCTCAGGAAAACTACTTTTGGAATGGAAATGAAGGATCAGTAAAGCTCATCAGGGTAACAAACAATGTTGGACATCTGACACCGTATGAAATATGGGACCTTTAAGTGAATGAGGTTATTGTTAAGCTTAACTGGGCAAATTAAGTCTGCTACATCCTCCATGAGTAGTGAGAACTTCTTCTCGTTGTCGAGGTTGTACGAACAAAATGAAGTCATTTTGTCCTCGTGGATGTGATTGGGGACATCTAGACGCTTGTTCCCAATGCATCCGCCAAGAAGAACTTTCTTCTCGCAGGGCTCTTAGAAGTATTGTGTGATTGGTGGAACATTCAAGTGGGCATGGTTAACGCAGAAATGCATGAAGCGGACAGTTGTTACTTCATCATTTATGCTGATGCAGGATGAAGGATTAGTTTTTAATGAACAGTTGATCCAGATGGTGAGAAAGTACAAAGATGGAAACATGTTGCATTTAAAGTCACGGACATCGTCATATGCACAACTCAACCTGCCACAGACGAAGTTTCTCTCTGAATATAAAATAACAGGGTCAGTTGTTAATTGCACATAAAAGCACAGGTTATGTGCTTGTGAACATGATTAAAACATGTATTTTATTTGTTTGAGTTAAAACAAGATGGTCACCAAGTGAGAAAAGACCCATTTCCACCACAAGGGTCCGGCTCACAACTGGACAGAACAATTTTCACTTTTCCAAAGACTGGGAACGGTGTCAAAATATCCAGTCTGAACTGTCAGGCTGAGCTTTTGGGGCCTTTCCATTGTGTCACAACCGTACTAATGCAAATGAAAAGGGTGGAGGATAATGTACGGCAATCTGTTGATTGGTTGAAACAATCATCACTTGCTGTGGGTAAGAACAAATAATTACATTAATTTCCTGATTTAGAACAATTAAAAGTCAATTTAGTAATGATCACCTTTAAAAAAAACCAAAAACATCCAGTTATGAATGTGTAAGAGAAAGTTATCAAAGCAGCAAGCAATGAAACTGGAGAGAAACAGCCAAGAGGCTGAGAGAGACAGGGTCTGGAGAAGGAGAGGCAGTGGGGAGATCCAAACCCCAGAGAATGTTAAGCTGTGCTGGTATGCTGAAGAAATTTGAATTTCTTGCTTGGATATAATAGCAAACACAGTATCTGATGAAAAGGAGAACAGAAGAAAAGGGTGGAGGATACATACTGAAGAGAAAAGATGGATGGGAAAGATACCTTGAAGAAAAAGAGAAACTTCAGAAGCAGCTGTGTTAGGTTGGTTTTCAGTCGTATCACTCTGAAATCAGCAAGTTCTTTGTTGAAACTTGTTTGTTGCTGAGATTCTTGAGGAAAACCTCAACATGGTCTTTAAAACTGTTATTCATGTTGACGCTCTGCTGCGATGAAGGAGGCAGAAAGAGGAGAAGTAGATGTGTTAGATGGGATATGAAAACCTTTCTGAGGTTGGGCTTGTTTGTTCATCCATCCATCCATCCATCCATCCATCCATCCATCCACCCATCCATCCATCCATCCATCCAGCCATCCATCCATCCATCCATCCGTCCGTCCATCCATCCATCTGTCTGTCCATCCATCTGTCCATCAATCCATCCATCCATCCATCCATCATCCATCCATCCCTCCATCTGTCCGTCCATCCATCTGTCCATCAATCCATCCATCCATCCATCCATCCATCCATGCATCATCCATCCATCCGTCCATCCATCCCTCCATCTGTCCGTCCATCCATCCATCCATCCATCCATCCGTCCATCTGTCCGTCCATCCATCCATCCATCCATCCATCCATCCCTCCATCCATCCGTCCATCTGTCCGTCCATCCATCTGTCCATTCATCCAGGGAAAACCACCCTTCCATCCTCATCAAGCCTGCAGCCGTCCCCAAGAAATGTTTATTATGGAACAATTTAGGACCAAAAATGAGCCGGAAAACAGATGTTATTTAAGTCATTCAAGAACGGGTCGACTATTTAAAGAATCTAGAGGAAGTTCAGTGTGAAAGGACAAGTGAGCTAGCTTAGTGTCACTTATCAGCAGCTGATAGAACCATATGAACATTGCTGTGGGAACCTTGGGAACCTACATGTCACTTCAGACTTTACTAAGCAGGGAAAAAGTTGCATGTTAACCTGTTCCAGAGGCACTGCCAACTTCCCTGCGGAGGCATCTTGGATGGACCACCATGCATTTTAAAGGAGACAATGCAAAGCCACATTCTGTTAATTTACATCATCATGGCTGAGAAAGATGAGGGTACAAACACTGGACTGGCCTGGCGACAGTAATGATCTGCCCTCAGTGCAGAATGAAAATATCATTATCATCAGTTGGAAAACAACCATGATATAATGGTTTTTTCTTGGTATATAACCTGATTTCATGAATTTGATAGAGCTGCATCACACTTCCACAGCTGTAAATGTTTGTTAGTTAAAGAACTTGTAAAACTAATATTTAGCCATTTGATGATCATGACATGGAACGACAGATTCTCATCATGATGAGGTGGAACGGGAGATTCTCATCATGATGAGGTGGAACGGGAGATTCCCATCATGATTAGGTGGAACGGGAGATTCTCATCATGATTAGGTGGAACGGGAGATTCTCATCATGATTAGGTGGAACAGGAGATTCTCATCATGATGAGGTGGAACGGGAGATTCTCATCATGATGTGGTGGAACAGGAGATTCTCATCATGATGAGGTGGAACGGGAGATTCTCATCATGATGTGGTGGAACAGGAGATTCTCATGGTGATGTGGTGGAACGGGAGATTCTCATCATGATGTGGTGGAACGGGAGATTCTCATCATGATGTGGTGGAACAGGAGATTCTCATCATGAGGAGGTGGAACAGGAGATTCTCATGGTGATGTGGTGGAACGGGAGATTCTCATCATGATGAGGTGGAACGGGAGATTCTCATCATGATGTGGTGGAACGGGAGATTCTCATGGTGATGTGGTGGAACGGGAGATTCTCATGGTGATGAGGTGGAACGGGAGATTCTCATGGTGATGAGGTGGAACGGGAGATTCTCATGGTGATGTGGTGGAACGGGAGATTCTCATCATGATGTGGTGAACGGGAGATTCTCATCATGATGTGGTGGAACGGGAGATTCTCATCATGATGAGGTGGAATGGAAGATTCTCATCACGATTTGGTGGAACGGGAGATTCTCATGGCGATGAGGTGGAACAGGATTCTCATGGTGATGTGGTGGGACAGAAGATTCTTAGAAATTAAATTAAAGAGAGTTTATCTTTGTAAAAGTGAAGTTCAGTTAAATAATCCATAAATATTGCATCGATAACGTTGGTTTCACGCATGATCCAACGATTCGTGCAGCGCGCGCTCCCGAGACAAACTTCAACAACTGCGCGCGCGCCGGCTGGTACTTAACGCCTGCTGTCTGGTCTCTGTGTCGGTGCCAATGTGTACACCCAGCAGCCGAATGAAAGACGAAACAAGCGGGATCCTGCGTCCATCACCGCGCCACACACGCACGCGTTTGTCCGTCGTGAGCTGAAGGATTGTCCCCCCTAGGTAAGCGGCTTCCTCACGGCAAGGCAAACAGCTCGTTCCGGAGCGCCTTGTTGGAAACAACGTTAGCTTCCCTCGTTAGCCCCGTGCTAATGCTAGGTGTTAGCCAACAAGCTACTCACTCCTCTCCGGATTGATCCGTGGATTTGAAACCTCTGTTGTTTTCGTGGACATTTGGCACAGATGTCCTGCTAGCAGACGCTGTCATTAACATTCACTGCTCGACACATCTAAAGATGTCTGTTAGCTTGGTCTCAGTGTGGCTAGGCTAACAGAGCTAGCCAGTTAGCCGTGCTGCTTTACGGCAGAGCGAGGCCTTGTGTGTCTGCATCGGTTGCTACGCTGTTGCCTGCATCTCCAGGCCATTTTGCTTCACAGCAGGATAGGTGAAAACATCGTGGTACTGTTTTGTGTGGAGACATTACCTGTTTTTTGTGGAGGAAGTGATGCGTTATGTGTCAGCAGTTCGATCCCCGTGGACTGCGTGGGTTTGATGGACCTGGCTCTTTAAACACAACAGGGTCTATTAGTGTATTTTTCTGCTTTGTTTGCTTATGAAAAGGCAGCGATCTGGTCTGATGATGTGCACGCTCGTGCACGTGGACACCTGTAGACCTGTAATGTATTGTAAACAAAACAGTGGGACGCTGCAGGAACTCCAGTTCACATCATATCTCTTGTCATTTTGGTTTCAGAGTGTCTGTTCAGGCCGACACTTGACTGCTGTTGACAGAGATGAGCTGTGAGTCTGTCAGCATGAGAAAAAACAGGAGTGATGCTGATGTGGTGGTAAAAGACACAGACTAGTTGGTTATGGAGACTTATTGTCAATATTAAGGCACTTTTTTGGCCACTCGGCTGCATATTTAGCACTTTTGGTTGTAATTTGCACAGCACATTAAGGATGTGTAATAATAAAGTTGATTTCAGAGAATGATTGACTGTGATTTTTTTGGGGGATTTTAAGGCAGAATAATCCTCCTTTGAGCACAACTAAACCCTCAGATTTGAGACACTGACAGAGTAACATGAATAAACTTGTAGAAAAGTGACATTTCCAGCTGTTTCCATCGACTTCTGCCGCATTTTAACCTGTGTGTATTCTATGTTTTTAATGTTTCCGTGCCACACCGGCATGCAAAGTGAGGAGCATTAATGGAAAAGTGGCCAGCGTGTGCAGCGTATCGCACCTTTTGCTTGTGGTGTTTGAAGTCAGCTGACAACATAAACTGGGACCAGAGAGCAAATGCAGACTTTTAAGCGCATGATCATGCAGCTCGTTTGGACAGACGCCGTTATTGATGGCTGAGAGCTGAGCTGATGGTCGGCCGTCCTCAGAGACTGGAATTGAGTGGGAATTGTTGTGAAAATGCATAATTAACCCAGATGTCTGTTTACATGTGGTGGTGATGTCCATATGCAGTCATGTGCTGCTAAAACCACGTGTTTATCTGCAACTCTTCATGCTTAGCTGCAGATAAAAAGGTAAAGCTGCTGTTTTACAACCAGCTTACTTGTTTGATGGCACAGGGACATTGTCCCGTACGTCACACCTTTTGCTTTTAGTGTCGCTATGCATCCATACGGCACAATTCATCTTTTGAGTTTGACTGAAACCAACCCAAGCCCCCGCCTCTGTTTGCGTCCAACCAGACAGGAGCAGGCTGATGTTGCTCCGAACATGGATGGATACCTACGTGCTTCCATAAACATGTGTGGCAGCTACGCTTTACGTTACGCACACGCCTGGTGGCAGAAGCAGCAGCGCCATGTGGAGCTCGGTGTCTCGCTGTCGTTTCTGTATAAACACAAACATGTTTGAGTTAAAACGCTTGACTTTGCACACATGCAGCAGCGTAGAGAGTCTTTAATCCACCTGCTGTTTTCATGGTACGCTTCCGTTACGTAACAGACGGTAGATGCTTTATTTGCACCCAGCAGCTCAGCATCTGCAGAGCTTTTCTCCCATCCTCACATTCCTACATGTTTTGACTTTCTCTGCTCCTGCTGGTTTCTCTGGTATGTGGCCTTCCAGTGAACTGGGAACGGTCTGGAACTGGTGTGCATTTTTTTTCCTTCTTTTTGAGTAAAACAGTCTGGTTTATTCTGTCAACTTCACCAACAGAATATGTACTACTATACTAGACTAGACTATACACTACAACAGCACAGTCTAATGCACATAAGTTTTTGTGTAGTTCTGTTTGCATAACTTACTGTAGTATTTCTCTTGTTACTGCTGTACTATTACTACTAAAACAGGCATGTGTTTACTATGTTTTACACCAGCACAACTTACTTTAAGCATTATGATACTGTGGTATTATTGTACTGCAAATCCTGGATTATCACTGTTAGTGCACAGCTTATTTAACTACAGCTACGACTACTACTTATTTAACTACTACACATATTATGGGTATACTTTTATTTATGTGATCATTAAACTGTTTATTTTAACCTATTCATACAAAAGTATATAGTTTACTGTATTACAGTGTGAACTATACACCGTGTAATTTTTCATTCTATTACATTACATACTACTAAGTAGGGCTGTGACCATATGCTTATGTCCCAATTCGATTCCAATATTTTGGGGTGCCGATTTGATTTAAATTGCGATTCTCACAATTATTCGATATTACTCATTTTTGTAGATTAAAAACAGAAAAAATGTACAATACTTTTTTTTGCTCATCATTTTTGTTGACTTTTAAATGAGGACAAAACAACGCAGTAGCCAGACCATCATTCTGCTGCTATAATGCCCAAGAAGACAAGTAAAAAGATCAATAAAAACAATTAAAATGACAAAGATTTTATAATGGATTATTTTTATTTATTAACAAAAAAATCAATTTTTCAAAATTGTGAAGCAAAAAAATCCCGATTTTCAATTTTTTGATTTGATTTTCCCACCCCTACTACTTGGGCTGCATCTATAGATTGTTTTATTAATCGATTAATGCGGCACTAGTCGATTGACTGTTTGAAGATCTTCTGATTTGAAGTACAACGGAGTTGTAACTGCCAGTAATACTTGCATGTTTTTTATACTACAGTAAACTCTGGAATTCAGCTTCATTTGCAGCTGCTGCGCGGTAATCGCATCACCTTGTCATGTGTTTGCTTTATGAAATAAAACGCCCTACATGTCGCGTCACTCATCGGCTGCATTGTTGCAGCAGAGTCTCGTGCGTTTTGGAGCATTTTGGTTCATCTTTCGGTACTACAGAATGTAGGGGCCGATTTGTTTGGGTGCGTGTGTTGGGGCGTCTTTGGGGTGCGCACTCAGAGTGCGTTTGCATGTTGGGTGTGTGCTTGGGGGCACATTTTGGAGGTATTTTTGTTGTATGTCCTTTCCCAAATCAGCTTGAGGAAGACGTCTTTGGCATCCAATGAGATAATTATAATAAATATGAAGACAAAATTAGATAAATACAACAAATAAAAAAAAAAAATTTAAAGATATTTACAGTAGTTAAATATTTTGTTTTTGTGCTTGTGTTGTTCTCTCATGTAAGTTGCTTTGGATAAAAGCGTCTGCTAAATGGCTGTAAAAAGAAATAGAACATAAATGAAAGTGAACCTGTGGGAAACAGGTGGTAGCAGCCAGGATGTGGTGCGTTCAGTGTCCTTATTTGCATAATGACCTCTTGGCAGAATGTGCTTATTTCCGTGTTACAATCCCAGTCTTGCACCACGTCTAGGAGGACTTGCTAATTAATATTTGTTTAGTTTCTACTGTGGCTTTGCTGAGGTTATCCATGTTAGAATATATTTTTCATGAAGTTTCTGAGCTTGCTGTGGTATAAATGTGCAATAATGAACTTTATGGTGTGTATCCTGCAAGAAAAAAACAAGATCCAGACTCTGAATGTCGGAAGTTTGATCTGAAGTGGCTCGATTTTACGTTTATTTCCAGTTAATGTCTTTCTTTTCTGATGTGGTCAATCTTAACCATTCTTCTGTGTTCACCGTGTCACCTGGAACAATGCAGGACAGCGTTTTTATTGGGTTTAATCATAATTTAATCATAATTCATGCCTTCTTTGGTCCAGTTCATCTGGAGGTAAAATCCTTCCTGTTGCATGCCAGAAAGTCTCGGTTGGTCTTGATCCGCTCATCAAGCTTCAGCAGCTCCTGTGCCTGCGGGGCACGGGGGGAGTGCGTGCGTGCGTGCGTGCGTGCGTGCGTGCGTGCGTGCGTGCGTGCGTGCGTGCGTGCGTCAGCGCGTCAGCGCGTCAGACAGACGTGAAGTAATTCTAGCTGTCTTACTAATGCCAGAGGGAGTCCCGGCTTTCTTTGTCGCTCTCCGCGGTGTTTGTGTCAACATGTGGATGTGTATCAGCGGTGCATGTGGACCGACTTCGGGATGGGGTTGCCTTTGCTCCCATCTGCTCTTTGTGGCGTCACCATGGCAACAAGCTGTTTGGAAACATCTTTCCTTTGTTGTGCTTTTCCAGCTGGGAAGAGGACGGAGCGCCGTAGATGGAGAGCATCGTTCTGTGTGTGAGGTTGTTGTTTTCATGAGACCAAAACAATGTTTCGCTTTTGCTTTTTACCAGACTGACTGAAACGTGAACGAAGCCTTGGAATCCTTAAATCTTTAATGCTGCACAGCTACGCCATCAGCCAGCCTAACAAACTTTGAAAACTGCTTGTGCATGTTTCTTTTTTGTTTGTTTATACATTTGAAATGTGTACATGCAGCACTGTACTCCCATCTTTACCCTTCTATATGCCAGCTTCTCGTTTGTGTTACTCTGTGGGGTACAGTGTGATGGATATCGGACCCTTCAGCTGATTTACGGTGGTTTTCCAGCGTTTCTATCCATCCAGGAAGTTTACGGTCCAAACACATGTAGTGTTTATTCAGAGACTCTAGATGGTAAACACACCATTATCCATGATAACATCATTATTTATCATATCTTCATCCTAAAACTAGATCACTGTCACAACTGGGTTGCTAAGAAACCTCTGTTGTGATGATGATGATGATTTCCTGCTGGAATAACGTCACTGCTCCAGTGTCTGTGTATAAATATGTAAATAAATGTAAACATGGCCAGAAACAGTTTGGAGTTTTGAGGAATGGTTGTCACCAGTTTGATGTTTACACTTCAATCAGACTTGTGTAACTGTAAAACCTTTATTTACTTTTTGTACAAAACAAACTTGGCTTCAAGTTAAAGAACGACAAGGTCGCGGTTATATCCCATAATATTTATTAGGGATGCACTGATACCGATATCAGTATTGCCTCAATACCAAGCGTGTGTATTTGGACTTGGTATTATTAAAAGTGTACCAATACCACAACTGATACCACACTAGTCAAGCCAGCACAGATGTGTTTGATGACATGCTTCGGACGTGTTTTAAAAGAAATAAATGCCTTGAATGTGACATTTTTTGTTACACTAAAAGCTAGATCTGTGTTTCAAAACCACACATTTATTGTTGTATTTAGGTAAAATGTGCCAAATAAAAAAACAAAAACATGATGAAATTGTTAGATCTGTAATGTTATTATATCTGTATTGGTGAGGTAACTTCCGAAAGGATGGGTCATTTATTACAACCTAATGAAATCTTACACAGTTATAACAGCAATAATAACCATAGTCATAGTATAATATTGGCAAATATCGGTATCTGCAGATATTGATGTTTCAGATATCTGTATCAGATCATCGCGGATCCCGTTTACCGTTTCAGAGAAGAGTTGTTGTTGTAGTTTTTGCGCTTTGGCACCAGAATAAACCAAACATTATGTCCACAGTGTCTTGATCTCAGTCCTGAATCCGTCTTTGTCCACAGAGTTGATCAGAAGCAGGTCTGCGTGGATTCATCAGTTGCGTCGATGTGTCCTCCGTCTCTTCCAGCTTGACCTGAAGACGTGGAGGACGCTGACCTGGTCTTTAGACCAGAGATGAATGTAGATACTTTCAACACACTGTCAGAGAAAAGGACAGCAGGTGTTGTTTCATATGGAAATGTGAGCTCGTGCTTTACTCAACCCCTCCCTGTCCATCCCCTAAACCCAAATAAAGATCACTGCTTTTGACTTAATCTCAGAGTAGAGACAAAATATCTGATGTCTAAGATATTCTTCTTTATAAACCCCTGGCTGTAGGTGTTGAAGTGTTTGGGTCACTGGTGATGAACGGCCGCCTGCTCCAGATGGATCATTGTTGCGTCTCCTCACCGGCCCCTTTAATAACACACTTTGAGAAGGGCCTGGTGTCTCCGGTGCTGTTTTATAGCTCGCACTTGGCATGTGTGTCACAGCAGGATGTTTTTGGACACACATTTTCTCTGCTGCTTACTGCTGGACGCCATTGTCTGGATTGTCTGCTCATACTGGGAGCAGATGTAGCGAAAGGTTCCTGACGCTGGGAATCCTGTTTTCATGTGAATTCTTGATGGACAATGGCTGTCAAATGGTCCGTAAATATAACTATTACAGTTCAACTTGCAGTAAATGCACAACTTTCTACTGATTTACAGTATTTAGAAACATCCGACATTCTGACTCTTTCTCAGCTGAGCTCGTGCACGTTTCCAGTCTCTCAGCTGAGCTCATGCACGTTTCTAGTGTGTATTAGTGTAGTAAACACCATTAAATCCAGTAAACACTCCATTTAAAAAGAAGCTCCCACCGGAAGGTTTAGTTGTTTGTTTGGCTGCATCTTCACAACCCAGCAATGATAAACATGTGATCCTTCCCACGCTGACAGGAGAAAACCATAGATTGTAGACCAGGGCGATTAATCAGATTTTAATCACAAACAACGATCATAAAAATAAAAGTGTGTGATTATTTTTCTCTCTGCAGTTTCCTCTCCTGCTGTCTTCAGCTGCTAATCGAGCGTCTCTGGCGTTGCAGCGCTGTGATGTAAACTCCTCCCACAGCCGCTTTGCTTTCATTCAGACACTGTTGCCAACTTGGCGACTTTCTCGCTAAATCTGGAGACTTTTTTTGTTAAAAGCGACAAATCTAGCAGCTTTTACTGGAGTTATTAGAGACTTTTCTGGTGTTTTGGCGACTGACTTGAAGACACATATTGTTCTGCAGTTACTGTAAGGAAGGAGCAGCGGGAGCCTCTCCCGTCCTAAAGCACTCCCAGGCGGCCAGTCTCAGTCGGCTCCGGCTGCAGGTCAATGTAGAATAACTGCAGTAGGTTGTGGAAGTTCACCTAAACATAGTTTATACCATTGTCAGCGACAACTGGCTGCATTATTTTCCTATACATAGTTCGGCAAGTTAAACACTGTAATATCTCTCCGTTACGGGGCGTTACCATAGCAACGCGTTAACCAGCTGGTTCAGATCAGCTGTCTTTTAACAGGTGGATGAGAGAAACGCGCTGCAGCCTGACAGCGGTTGTTTGGTATAAAACGTACATCCAGTTCAACGTAAAATAGTTCCTATATAAGCGGTAAAAGTGGATTAAACAACTCAGAACCGTGAATTAGACGGTTATAATGCACGACACGGAGTCTAGAACACCACGACGCGCAGTATTGTTTAGAAATACTGGATAATTGTGTTAAATAAATGAGATCTCAATTGATTATAACTTTTGTCGTAATCGAGCAGCCCTAATAGATTGTATCTAAAAAGATGGGTGGAGCCTCTGTGACGTCACCAATAGGTTTCTGAAGAGCTGAATTGAAGCTCGGTGGGCGGTTCCTACCGTCGCCATCTTGGCAGGGGCATGTGTGTCGTCTCTCCCAGAAAATAGAAATACGGGCAAAGAGGTGGAGCTGAGAGGGGGGCTGTGAGCGTCATGGTGGATGATTGACATCTAGCGAACTCCGAGCTGCCTGTGGCTAAGAGCTAACCGAGCTAACCCGGCGATAACAGGAGCTAACCAGCTAATAGAGGTAAGCGGGCTAAAGCTAAGTCACGTTGTTAACCAGCGAAAAACCGCGGTTGTTCTACGTTCTTCTTACTTGAAGCAGGAAATCGGGTGCCTTTCAGTCAAAAGGACACGCCCCTAAATATGCCGAACTTTGAGATTAAATTACTTTTAAACGGGCGAGTTAGAAAAAAATCCCTGTTTATTTCTGCTGTGAAGTTGGTCTTTTTAACATGGGAGTCTATGGGGATTTGCTCTGTTTTGAAGCCCCTAGTGGATGAAGGCGGAACTGCAGTTTTATGCACTTCTGCATCGGCTTCACTTTTAACCGCCGGCGACTCCGTCCATCTTTCATATACGGTCTATGGTGAGAAAACGGTGTGGACGAGCCGATTTTTACCACACTGTGCTGTACAGCGTCTTTCAGACGGGGCCATGACATCACTCACATTTATTTCTAATCACAGATCGTCTGCAGGTTCTCCATGTTACTCGGTTAAATGTGTCTGATGGTGGCTTGTGTGTCATATCATATTTATCAGCCAGTTTATAATAAACAATTCTTGGACCTAATGTGCAGCTCAACGGAGGTTCTGTTGCAGACATGAAGGGGAAGCCAATGTTTCCAACCTCCTTTCAGGCTGTTTTCCCATCAGGATAGTCCGCTAGACTCGGTCCAGTCGGGGACTCGGCTCAGTTGTAGGGGGGTGTATCCATGCAGACGGAGATCGTGTTCACGCTGCGCTTTGGTCAGGCCAGCCAAACCATTACAATAACATATTCCCATTCCCACCAGAGGTGGCGCTGCACTAGTATTTAGCTAAAGGGAGGACAAGACCCGTGAAGAAGAAAACTGATGCGAGTTGAACGTGGAGACGAAACTGCCACAACTTTCTACTTTGTCCTTGTAGTAACAGCAAACCGCTCTGATGTGACTGATCTGTTTTACACTGCTGCACACTACTGGCTTTTATCTGACACACACACACACATGCATCCATTCACAGGTACACACACTCCAGTCAGCAGACAAAACTAAGCTTCATCCGGGTGAAAATCAGACACACATCTGTTTGTTGTTTTTTTTTTTTTACTTTTCAGGGATGTAAAGATGCAGAAAGTCGATGTCTGTCACAGATAAATGTGCTGAATCACTGTAGGAACGTCGTTGAGTCATGTTTGGCTTAAACTGAATCCAGTTATTAACGTCACCAAGTCATCAGAGATCTGAACTGGCCGAACGTCTTCATTTCAGCAGTTTGGATTATTTCTGATGAGTCTGAGGTTTGAAGACGTGACGTCGCAGCTGGCTGCGCCGTTCACATGATGCTTACTGTAAACATAGAATATGAACCCACCTGGCCTTACTGAGCTGCTGAACCTTCTCACCAGGACAAGTTTAACCCCCATGTGTCTGAAACCTGCATGGGAATGTGAGGAGGAACAGTAACTTGTATATTCTTCACCATTATTCTGTCCTCCCTGCGCTGCAGCTGTCCCCTCTTCCTCTTCCTCCTCTTCCTCCACCTCACTGACGGTGAGAGAGGGAGGACTAAAAGGTGTGTGTAGGGACTGAAACACAACCTCGACCTGATGTTGGAGGAATCCCGTCTGAAGCGGTGGAGGGTTGAAGCCTGGATCAGGCGCCATGAAGCGACTTGCTGATCACCCGTTTTAGTGGTTCAGCCTCGGCCTGCCGTCTGGCACCAGTTTGAGGCTGGTAGAAACGTAACGTCAGGTCTCGGACCGTCTGGTTCCTCACCATGTGAACGTATCAGATGTGGGATCGCTGCTGGCTTCATGGTAGGTCAGGCGGCACCTGGTTGGAGCTGTGGGCGGAGCCTCCGTGTGGGGTTGTTCTGTCCTCCCGTGTACGTCTCAGCTCGCCCAGTCAGAGGGGTTTCTAAGAATGCCTTTACACCAGGATAGTCTGGGGGTTTCTAGGGTTGGATTGGGCGGGGAATCCTGAAACGTGTTGCGTCCTCTCCGTTTAGTTTCACCACGTGTCGACCCACCTGGACGCGCCGTGTGGTCGCTGTCTGGCTCATCGGTGAGCCGTTTTTAAAACATCTGTATCAATTTGTTTGAAAAGAACCAAATTCAGGACAGAAACTACAACTAAATGTTTCAGCTTGACTGAGCTGATCTGTGGACAAGCAGAGGACGTGTGTTTCCCTGCTTCTCCTTCCTGAACACAACATTCCTGCACGGATGTTAGGAATAACGATGAAGGTGGTCTGCTCGTGCTGGTCGGGCATGTCACGCCGTGGCGCCGTGCTCACACTCCATATTTTGCATCGATTCGTCGACCATAAAAATTCATTGACGCAAAATTTCATTGTCGACGCGTCGTGTTAGAAACACCCATAACGGCTTTGCTGATAAAACACTCCGCCAGGCAACTTAACGCCACGGCTTTTCAGACACTATAAGAACTGTAAACATCAAGTAAATAACTCAAAGCCCCACAGGAATGCAGGGGGCAGTATTGTCATTTTGTGCAGCATCTTCTTAACCAACGAAGAGCAACTCAAGACTGATGGCGGTGCAACCTAAACAGTCGAGTGAAAGCAGCTTAAGACCTCGTGCATCGAAAGTTTGGGAGTTTTTCCAGCTAAACAACCTGTCCAAAAAGGTGAAATGTATAGTCTGCCACGCAGAGTTGACATATAGCAGCACGACAGTGAAGAGAAAGAACCCCAGAGTCATGGTTTCTGCTAGCATTACCGAGTAGTTGCGTAGTTCTGTCATACCTGTCAAGTATCCTGTTTTGGCGCAGAAAATCCCGTTGTTTTAAGGGGTCTTTGTCGCACCTTCCTGGATTGTTATTTTCCTGGAAATTTCCCAGATTATGAAACTAGGAGAAAATTAACCAACATGATTGTAAAATTAAAATATTTGATTTATTTTGTTTTCTTTTTGAGGCAAATTCTGTAGTTTGGATGTGACATTATAAATAAGTTTGTTTGTTTGAAAATAAATTAGTAGTACGCTGTTAAGCTATTATTTAACATTCAACTGGTTCAGGAGTCCTTTTACTTTACCAAAGAATTATGTAGTGTACATTATGTAGGGACTGACTGGGAATCTGGGTGATATTCATATGATGCAAATGAAGAGAGTGGGGTAAAACATACTGGAGCTTGTAAAAAAAAAGCTGCATCAATTGGAAGCACAGATGGCAGGTGTGACAGAAATAATCGTGACTAATCAAAAAAATAATTTACAGATTAGTCAGCTATTAAAAAATAATCGTTAGTTGCAGCCCTACATATCTACAGCTTCATCTCTGGGATGTTAACTCGGCTGCAGTCGGAACTACGATGATCTGACTCGCATGGGAACGAAAGTCGTCCCTTTTCGTCAGAATCCGACTGCAGGGTCTCTTGTCTGGTTGGGTCAGCTCTGTGTGTGAGAGCGAGTTTATGTAAGGGGGGGGTGAAGTAACGGAGCAAACATGACATTCTTAGTACGGTCCGAGAAAGAAAACACACATTCCAGAGCACAGAACATGCAGCACTCTGCCCGACTCTCAGCGTCAGCCGGACGGGCTGAGGAGGAGAAACGGTGAGAAAGTGAGGCGTAGTGTCAGCGAGGGCAGCTGGTGGTACAGCCTGCAGCTAGACGGGGGTGAAACCTGAGACGACCACAGAGCCAGGCGAGGGAGGAGGGGGGGGAGAGAGGAGAGGGAATATGTCCGTCCAGAAGAACGAAGGCAAAAAATGCCGGTTTAAAGCTGAGAAAATCCCTGCAAGCAGAGAGAGGACGGCGGGAGGAAGAGGGACTGGGAAGGTGAAGTTTGTGGCACTGGAAGCCGGATTAGCACAAACACGCCCAGCAGCAGCGACACTGAGCACGCTCCACGGGACGAAGAGCACCCGTTGGACACGGACTTTGTCTGACTTTCCCTTCCTTCCCTCCCTTTTCCTCCCGGGAAGCCAAGAGAGCACAGCTTTGTTTTCCCACCAGTGAGGAATTACTCCTGCGGGAACGCCTCGACACCAAACTGGGATTGTTTTTTTTTCCCTTGGACCGGCCCCCTCGCTGTGAGGATTGAGCTGTTTTACTTCCATCCCCCCCCATTTTTTTTTTCACCGTTTCGGACCAGCTTGCAGACCAGTTTGCGGACCAGCTTGCAGACCAGTTCGGGGACCAGTTCGTCTGAAAAGCTGCAGCAGTTTTGCAGCGAGTCGTTCCTGAAAATCTGGCTGGGAGAGAAACACAGGTGGAAATCACAGGAGGATAATTATCCATGTTGGAGAAAGGGAAGTGACTTGTCTGCGCGGCCTGGCGGGACGCCGGCGGGTCCCGCTCGCTCGCCACAGACGGCTGTGGAAGGGAAGAAGCTTTTATTCTGAAGGGCTTGGGAAATAATGAAGATTTAGCCGTCGGCGGTGTCGTCCCGTCCTCTCACGCGCTGCTATTTTTTCCGTCTGTGGACACAGCCCTCATTCTTTCACCACAGCTCACCCCGGACCCTCATGAGCTTATGCTTCCTAAAGGGGGGGGAGCAGGAGGGCGAAACATGATCCTGTGTTTTGTGGTGTGTTGAGAGCAGGAGCGGTGTGGTTTCTATGGAAGAGGCTGGAGAAATGTGGCTCAGAGGGGCTGCATAAACGCTTTACGTCTATGTCTGTGGTCCAAATGAAATCGAAGCCGGCAAGCGTAGCGCTGCAAGCTCCACCCTGGAACTCCTTGTTCAGACTCTTCTCATGCGTGGCCACAGGGACTGACCACACCAATAAAGGTGAAGGTGCCTGAAAACGGCGACGGAAGAGAGAATTCACTCCCCCCTTTAAGCACAGGACGGTGTTTTTTAACAAGCGGGTGTGTTTCTGCAGCCGAGCTGGGGTGAAGGTCGCCGTTTCCTGCGCTCGCTTCAGCCCGTAGTGTTTCTGAGTGGATGAATTAATACTCTGTGTGCAGGGAGGCTCCGTGTTGTGCATGTTGTGTTGCTGTGCATTGCATAGTGTGTGTGTGGGGGGGGGGGGGGAGTACAGAAGAAGCTTTCAGCTGCGTACTTTGTGCTGAAGTGTATGTTGTGGTCTGCATGTCGGACCGAGAGGAGAGCGGGCAGCGAGTTCGGAACAAAGAATGGCATGTTTGTGTTGAATCCAGCTTGTTTCTGCCTCCACCTCCCTCTTCTGTCTTTCCCTTCTTTTTCCCATGAAATCTTCCCCTCGGACTCCGTACTGGTCGATTGTTCGCACCAGTTTAACCAGAACCAAAGTGCTCAGAAGAAAACACTAGTTAGGAAGTTGCTCCTGAAAGTTGATGGTTGTCAAAGCTGCGGCCTCCAAATCCAAACAATATGCAGATGAGGAAGCAAATGTCGCCACGAGCCTACGTAAAGTTAGCCTACTGAAATGTCAGCTGGTTGCCGGGCAACATAAAGCAGCAACATGCAGGTCATACTGTAAAGGAATACTTCCAGCATGTGGTCAACTTCTAGTTGAGACCTTACTGGTCTGAAAGGCTGGTGATTCGTCTTCGGTACCTTACGATTCCATAACTAAATGATTTTCAATGCATCTTTTTTCCCATTAAAGCTTTATTTTCTTACTCTACTTTTATATTTATCAAATCAAATCAAACTTTATTTCCATAGCACTTTTCATACAAAAGCATATCAAAGTACTTAACAGTGAAAAATTAAAAAAGTTTCACATTTAAAAACACACACACACAGATGTTACCCACACCCACACACACACACACACACACAACCTAACCCTTCCTCTGACCATTGATGCCAAAATTAAAAGAGTCAGTCTGGCTTGACTCTGCTGTGAGGAAACGACATCTGGGGAGTCCGTCCATGTCAGGAGCTGCATCAGGAGTGACCGACAGAGACGCAGCCACAGGGAACGCCCAGGCCTGGGTCCACACTGCAGCCATATGGCTGCAGTGCAGAACCCCTACCAACACCCCCGCCACAACAGCCCCGCCGGTCAAACAGGTGCGGCCCTCGACATGGAGGATCCCCATGAGGAAGAAGGAAACACTGGAGCTAAAAGAAAATAGACACACAAGATAAAATAACTAAATCAATAATTCTGTGAAACAATAACAACAAGATTAAACCTAACTAAGATAAATAATAAAATAAAAAGTACATAAAATATGTCATAAAATTAGGTCAGACAATGACATCTAAAAGATTAAAAATTAATGAAAAAATACATAAATGTATTTATTTAAAAATGAATAAACAGACAAATAAGAAAAGAAGAAAAAATCAAGTAAAAGCTAAACTAAAAAGGTCTTGAGCCTCTTTAAAAACATCTCCAGTCTCTGCGGCCCTGCAGTCCTCTGGCAGGTTATTCCAAAGGCGAGAACCATAAAACTGGAACGCGGTCTCGCTGTATGTTTTAGTTCTAACTTTTGGTAAAAAGGTTTAAACGTTTAAAACGCCGGTACCAGAAGACATTGGGGTCCGCAAGGGCTCATAACTTAAAGCAAGGTAAGAAGGCCCAAGACCACATTAATAAAGGACAAAAATAACCTTTAAATCAGTCCTGAAACACACGGGGAGTCAATACAGCGATTTTAAAACAGTTGTATTGTGTTCCCGCCCTCTGGTCCTCGTCAGACCTTGTGCCGCTGAGTTCTGGAGTAACTGCAAGCTGGAAGTACTTTTCTTTGGAAGACCAAATATTATATTAACCTATACTCCGCATCCGTTCATTCAAGAAACCAAACAGATTTACCTCCTCTATCTTTTATTTATATTTATATAAATATTATTTATATAAAACATGTTTATATAAAATGTTTCCCTTCAATGTGCTGGTACGACCAGTAACAACCAGTTCCTCTAACTGGGCTGAATGGAGCTGCAGTTTGTTTTGACTTTTACCGGCTTCCGTATGCAGTCCGTCGCGTCCAGGTCTGGTCTGTTTCCAAACGCTGGCCTGTAAATCTGAGTAGCGGAAGCTGCAAGGCTAGCTGCTAGCTTCCCGCTAGCTTCCCCTCGCTGTTTACTGTTTGCTGTCCGGACGCCGTACAGGGGCGGACTTCTGTCTCTGAAGAGTCCGGGTGACTCTCGTGGCTTTCATGTTCCTGCTTGACTTCACAGTTGTTTCTGTTGTTAAAAAACGGCGTTTAAAAAAATAAAAAACTTATTTTTAGAAAAAAAAAAAGCATTTTGAACATTAATAAATCATAACTGAATTTGTGTGCGTTGCATTGTGATAATTTAGTTTAATTCTGAACAGATTAGGGCTAAAAACTGCTGCATATTTACAGTAACATAATGATTTAATGTTAACCTGAGAGGAGATGCAGCCAGTTTTACTGGTTAGGATGGTAAAAACGCTGATTGCAGTGCTCATGACGAGTCAGGGATACTCTGCTTTTTATATGTCAGAATGAACATAAACCTCTGTTAACAGCTTCTGTCAGCTTGTAAATGCAGCAACAGGCTGAACTGTAGAAAGTGAACCAGCAGCTGTTCTGGTTCAGCGACGGCTCGCGTGTAAACCGTCCTCTTCATGGTCCTGTTCACCTCATCAGACCGAGACCACTCACGGTACTGCGGCGTTGAGCCACCGCTGACTCTGCTTCGATGAAGAGTGTGAGATGATGGAACGATCCTGCTCAGCAGTGTGAAAGCAGCGTCGCGTCTACGTTTTACGCTTTCCATAAACGTGACGAGGAAGTTGCAGCATCATACGGTGCAGCTGTCATGATGCTGCTACAGTCCCAGTACAACTCTGTCTGTCCTGGATTGCAACGCAACCCCACCTCCACTCACAACAAGATCCAGCATTTTCCACTCCGCTTAAAGACCCCAGTCCCCTCAGTTTCATTCACTGATCCTGCGTTTAGCTCTAAAGCATCTTCAGTTGTAAAACCTGCAGCTTCAACCAAACAATCTCCAGAAGGAGATCTTGTAGCGGCAGCGCTGCAGGGTTTTCTTTGGTGACTTCGCCTCCTCCTGTGCTTCTGATCTCTAAGACATGTGAGACGTGTTGATGGTGCGACTGGTTCCTGATTTATTTGATGGGCCAGTTATTAGTCCTGTTCAGGTTTTGGCTCGAAGCTTCGCCGAAACACGGCTAATAACACAAAAATCAGCTTTTTATATTTATCCTGTAAATATAAATATATATAAAAACTGTACACGTTTAGCTCGTATAGATTAAATGAATATTTCATCGTGAATGTGTTTTCATGATGTCACCTCGGTGTGTTTGCCAACGAAGGGAACGTTGTGATGAAGCCTAGCTGCTTAGAAACGTGGAGCCGGATGCAGCTTCATGCTCTGTATGAAATATGAATAAGTGTGGAGCCAGCAGGCATCCATCAGCGCTTATGGACGTGTCAGACCACTGCGTGCTGCATTAGCAGCAGGAAAAGTGCTGTAAAAGCCTCAGATGGGCTTCCTTCCTGACTCGTGCTGCTTGCTGGCTCGGTCCGACCCAGACTGCAAGCTGCAGGGTGTTCCAGACCGGTCGGCCTGGTGGGGGTCCACTTTAACTTGCTTTTAATGTTTTTGTCTGTTTTTGTCTTTTTCAGAGGTCCCCACATTTCAAGAGCAGACGAAAGCCTTATTTGGAAATCTTATGGACGAAGGTGAGTGTCTGCTTCTGTCGATCTGCAGCGGGGTGTTTTCTGTCCGCCTGCTTTCACCTCCTGGCATTTTACCTGTTTTCTGCTCCATCATTGTTTGCTCGTCTTCGTCGTCCTGCCTCCAGACACACACAGCAGTATTTGAACATGACTCTTCCTGGTTAGTTCTTTCTGCGGTCATTATATGCATCTTATACCACATCCTGTACGGGCAGCTTGTAGTTTACAGTCTCCACACCGAGACACATTGTGGAAACTGTAAATTCAGTGTGGAGAAGTCACCTTCCCAGCCCTCCTGCTGACAACAAAAGGTCTGTTTTCCCTGTTTAGTCTGTGCAGTATCGCCTTCACAGAACCAACTAAGTTTAACCCTCGGCGCTCTGCAGGGCGGCGTGCTGGACTTGCTGCAGCCCTGCATGCCGTCAACGTGTGGCTGCTTTATCCAGGACACATTATCATTTTAAAGAAAAGCAGAAAATGCCAAAGCAGCCGTTGCACGCTGAGGTTTACTTTGACAGCCGGGCTTCAAACCTCGAATGGCTCATTATGGCCGTGTGTCCGCTCGATTTCCCCAAAGTTACCGTCCATCAACACTTTCCACAAAAGATCCGGATGATAAAAGCAGCCGGAGGCGTTAAACCACAGCTTTTAATTTTTTTAATTAAGATACTGGAATCATGATAAACTAGAAAAGCTGCTTATTTCCATATGATGTTCTGGTTCTACATCCATCTTATATTGATCCACTATCAGGTTCCAGATCCATTGATTTTGAATCCACAGTGTTGTTTTGGCTACATTGTGGTTGTTGCATGTTTGTTCTCTTGCAGTGATGAGAAGTTGTTCCTGTTCTGGATGGTAGTAGGGCTGCTAGGACTAACGATTATTTTAATAGTCGACTAATTTGGAAATGATTTTTTGTGATTAGTCACAATTATTTCTGTCCCGCCCACCATCTGTGCTTCCAGTCAATGCAGCTCTTTTTACAGCATCCACTGTGTTTTACCCAAACTCTTTTCATCTGCATCATATGAATGTCCCCCTGATTCCCAGTCAGTCCCAACATAATGCCCTTTAGTAAGTTAAAAGAACGACTCCTGAACCAGTTGAATAATAAATTTAAGCTTAACAGCTTACTACTAATTTATTTTGAAACATTCAGACCTAGCTTTAGTGTCATATCCAAGCTGTACACAATTTGCCTCAAAAGGAAAACTAAATAAATATTAACATCTTAATTTTTGTAGAATTGCATTGAAATGATTATTTACATCTTGAAAAAGCCTGTTTTGTAGGTAAACAAGGAATCCTTTAAAACATTCCTGAATCCAAACGGTAATCCGGATCTTCACCTAAATTAAATCTGCTTGGTGTTTAAAGTTCTTCTACTGTCTGAAAAGCCGTGGTTGGTAAATGGCGTTAAGTTGCCTGGTGCAGCGTTTTATTAGCAAAGCCGTTACGGGGCGTTTATAACGCGTTCATAAAGATTTCACGTCAATCAATTTTCATTGTCGACTTTGTCGACAAATTGTTGCAGCCTTGGATGGAAGTATCCAGAATGTTTCCAGGATCTAGATCTACATCTATCTTTGATATGCAGGGAACTTTTCCTGGATTTTCTCACCATCTAATGTGGAGTTATCTGCAAATATCCTGAAAATGTTCAGATCTCGCAATGAGGAAGAATCCTTTACAACGTTCCTGGATCCAGATGCTGATCTGGAACAAGCCCAACATTTGATGGAGTCTAAGTGAAAGTTTACAGCTGTAAGGGGTGGCAGGAACATAAAAGTTGTGTTGCAACCTGGACGCTTAAGGGAGACGGACCAGTCCGATTAATTTAAGACTCCATGTAAATAAAGTTTTTAAAAAAAGTAGAGATAAGTTTGTGTGGATGCTGAATGGAGCCTAAAGCCACGGAGCGAGAAATAAACCCCCTCTCTGGAAAAAAAGATGCCTGAAAACCATCCTGAATCCTAAGTCGACAGAGTGGAATCATACCTCCGGCAGAGGCATGAAGTTACCAACAAACTGGTAAAGTTTGGATGTTTTTATTTTGTTTCTGCTAATTCCCACAGTTCCCAGAGGATTTTTATTTATTTATTCACAATAAATAACTAAAGTCAGGTTCTCCTGCCAAGCTGCAGGTCCCCCTCCCAAAAACATATTCTGCCCACCAGTTGATCTTCTCTTACTGGGCGATGTGATTCCAGCATACTGGTTGAGTTGGCTGCCGTGTGAGACAGAAGTCCCATCACACTTGGAGCAGTTCTGCTCATGTCTTCATCCCCTTTCATTAAAGAAAAGGCTGAATTTACAACAGTCACTCAAATAACTGGAGACTTAAAAAAGGAACAAGAACTAAAAATTTGCAAAAACATAATTTAGTAATATAAGACACTGTTTTTTCGTTTAATTGTGTTGAAGAAAAACAAACAACCAAATGTGTCCTGGACAAATGAGAGACTTTTCTGTTGAACAGTGGGAGAAAATACCTGTCAACAGGTGCAGAAGTCTGACTGAGAGGAACAGAAAACACCTGACTGGAGCGGAAACATTAAAGGATTCTTCAACTAAATATTACTTTGACTGATGTAATATGTAATAAATTATCTTTGTTTGCTTTTTTTTTTTTTTTTTTTTTTTTTTAAAAACCCATTTCTATTGAAGAAAATAATGTAAAGATTTTCATAAAATTTTTATTTATTACTTTGGTCAATTTCAGCTTATTTTACCTGCAGCTGTTTTTTCCCTTCTTTTATCTCACTTCCCGGGCCCGTGGCGACGTCTCTAGTCGGTTTGTTTTAGCCTCGTGCTCCCAGTCTGCATCAAATAACCGTGTCTGGAGTTGTGATCATACCGCGCAGTCCTGCATGCTAGCTGACGGCGACTCTGGCCTTGGCCCCGCTCTCTGTCCTGAACTCATCTGGCCTTCTGCTGCTGCTAGCATGCTAGTCTGCTAAGAAGTTCTATAATTAGGCTGCGTCTCCATCACAGCAGATGTGTGTAGAGGCAGGCGGGGTGGACAGGTGGCCAGTGGAGTTTCAGGTCCCTCTCTGAAGTTGCCAATGATCACGTCCCACCAGAGCAACTCATTTTATTCAGTTAAATTCAAGCTATCGCATCAGTCTTTACATCTTCCATCAACGTCCACTAAAAGTGTGCGAGTTTTGATCCTGCTGCAGCTCTTCGGGTCACCTGCTCGTCGGTGTTGTGGGGGTCTGAAGACGCTGCGCCATCTGATCAGATCGCGTGATCACGGACCCCCGAGGGATGAATGTTGGACACGAACTCTGATGTGATCCAATGACGACTCACGATTCTATTCCATTCTGATTTTTGGGGCGATGATTCGATTGAAAACAGATTCTCAATTCAAACAGATTTTTGATTCATAATCATCATACTTAAGTAACAAAAGTAAGTTCATTCTTCTATAAGCTAAAAGAACCAGGACATTATTAAGGCCAAAAGAACGTACAAAAGTCCTTTTTGTTGGTAGTTTTTCTTCATTTTATTGAGGAATAAACAACACAGTAAACAGACCGTCATTCTGCTGCTTTAACGCCAAGGAGACAAGGAAAAAGATCAATAAAAATGACAAAAAAATTTTTAAACAAAAATATCAATTTTAAATTTGTCCTGCCCATTTGCCTCAGTTTCTCCAACTCCGTCCTCAGTTTCTGCATCTCCCCTCAGCGGCGGCGTCTCTCCGCCCCGCAGGACATCCCATATTAACCACAAAGCGGTTGCCGAGGCAATAGGGCTTTTGTCTCGATTCAATTCCTATCTTTTGTGTGCCGTTTCGATTTTAAATTGCAATTCTCACAATTCTTCGATATTGCAGATGTATAAAACTTTTTTTTTTTGCTTGTTATTTGTGTTGATTTTAAATGAGGAAAAAACAATGCAGTAGACAGACCATTATTCTGCTGCTTTTAACCCTTCTCCCCTCCTCGGATATGCTGCCCTCTGCTGACCCTTGTGGCCCAAAGCGTCCACGTACAAATCATACAAATCATGCATCAGTTTTTTCACCTTTCCTTATTGTCCCAAAGAACTTCCATCATTTTCAGGATTTTAAACGTTTTAAAAACTGGATTATTTCCCATGAAATGAATAATTTAGCTTTCAACCCCGTATGACCTGCACATGGATAGAAAACTAAATCACCGAACCTTCTCTTGTTTTTCCAGAAATGAGTCGCCAGACCGCCACCGCGCTGCCAACAGGAACTTCCAAGTGCCCCCCCTCTCAGCGCGTGCCCACCCTGTCTGGCACCACAGCCTCCAACAGTGACCTGGCCAGCCTGTTCGAGTGTCCTGTCTGCTTCGACTATGTCCTCCCCCCAATCCTGCAGTGCCAGTCTGGACACCTGGTACGTACAGATCCCAGCGGACCGCTTTTATCTCATCCTACACAGGTTTAACGTCACCCAGTGGAAAGTTAACCTGTATTTCATACCAGGTATGTTCCAACTGCCGGCCGAAGCTCACCTGCTGCCCCACCTGCAGAGGACCCCTGGGCTCCATCAGGAACCTGGCCATGGAGAAGGTGGCCAACTCTGTCCTCTTCCCCTGCAAGTACGCCTCATCGGGCTGCGAAGTCACGCTGCCTCACACCGACAAGACCGAGCACGAGGAGCTGTGCGAGTTCCGGCCGTACTCCTGCCCTTGCCCCGGGGCCTCCTGCAAGTGGCAGGGGTCCCTGGACGCCGTCATGCCTCACCTGATGCACCAGCACAAGTCCATCACCACACTGCAGGTCAGATGCTGGCGAATGGCGGACGCCGCTGTAGAGATCGGCTCCGGTCTCTACATGCTGCCGTCAGATCGGCTTGTATCCCATTTTCCAGACTTCAGAATCTGTTCCAGATGTTTTTCCACCATGATGGTAACGTTTACAGGCGCCCTCTGCTGGTCTGCAAGGAGAACTGCCTGAAGTCGTCTAAAGCTGTCGTCCGTTTAGAGCTTATATAGACCGTAGACACGACACATCGCACCGATGCGGGGCGTGAAAGACATCAGCAGCGGCTCCTCCGGCAGCGATGAGCTGGAATAATGTCTTCTGGATGATGTCATCAGTCTCACGTGGCTGTGGAGGAATTTCACTCCAACATGTTTCCAGTCTGTCGCGGTTTGCAGCATTCGGGCTGAGATGGACTCTACGTGGTGCAGATGGGATCGTCTGACCTGCTGGACGGCAGGGGCTTCTCTAAGGCTGCTGCTGATGTCTTTCCTCCTTGACATTAAAGCTTGTTCCATACTCCACTACAAGCGAGAACCTTTTTCTAGTTCTCGAGGCTCCAAGAAGAAAATGATGTCATTTTGTTCTCGTGGACGCGTTTGAAGACAGTTCTCGACACATCGGGCTGACAGAACTTTTTTCTTACGGGAAAAACATAACCTCTTTGGTGGAGGTAACAACCGGGTTCATTGCACATAAAGCAGACATCGCCCCCCTGCAGTGACCCCTCCCCTCTGTAGACCTGCTTCTCCCGGAGGATGGATGGACCTGACAAAAAAGATGTTTTTTCTTGTTCTTCCAGTCTCGAGAACAAGAACTCAGTTCTTGCTTCTCATGGAGGATGGAACGAGCTTAACACGCTTCTGCTTTCCTATGATAAGCGGTTCCATCTGAGCACTGATGAGCTCCACCTGGATGGTACTTCACACCACGACGCTGGCAATGAAACGCAAAAGTTGGGTTCTGGCTCCTCATTTCCATGGTAACAGAGTTGTAGGCGGATAAAACTGCAGAGATTTCGGACGAACGGACTTCCAGAGGAAAATGTGAGGCGACTTTTAAGGATGCGATGCAGCGAACGGATGTAGCGCAACAGAGCTTCGCTGCCCCCTACAGGCCTGGCATGCTTCGTTTCTCTTCCTGTTTGTTTTTTTATTTGCACGCGAAGCAAACGCGGCGTCTCAGTGCGAAACCGGGGGAACAACAAGATGAAAGTCAAGTTGGATTAGTTCATCCTGTGGACGGAGACATTTGTGTTACGACACGATAGAAAAACGACAACAGTGGAGGAAAGATTTAGAAAAGCAGAGCTGAGTACAAAGATGAAGGACGTTACCAGTTCTATTGTTGTAAGTAAACAACACGGTGTTTACAGGAGTGTGTACGTCCGGGGCGGGCAACTACGCTGGGCCGCAGTCCCGCCAGTGTTGGAGTTTCCCTGCTGCAACACACCTGATTCACATCAGTCGCTTTTTAGCAGACTTGTCCAGTTTGATGTCGCGTTCTGATGTGTGTCAGGCGTGTTGCAGCCGAGAAACTCCCAACGTTTGCAGAACTGCGCTCATCAAGGACCGGAGTTGCCAACCCCTGGTGTGTGTAAAAGAGTTCTGATCCGGGTTTCTTCTGATCCGTCTGAGAGTCCAAACACAACAGCTGCTATAAAAGCTTTAATACTCCTCGGTTTACGAACGAGTTCTGTTCCTACTGCTGCAACGTAAGGCGGATTTTTTTATTTTTTATCCGTAAATTCCCCCTACTGCTCCCTTGATCACTAAATAACTATCTAAATACACATATTATACGTAAAAAAAAAAACATTACAGGCGATAAAAATACGCACCGAGGCGTCGTCCCAGGGCATATTTGGACCCTCGTAACTTCTAAATTTGCTCTATTTTTTATTTACATTCATTTAATGAGCGTCGTAAAGTCGAAACGACGTAAGTCGAGAACTGTTTAATCCGAGGACCACCTGTATTTTTAATAAGCCACATCTGTTCTGCTCAGAGAAACTAAAGATCAGATCATTTCAGGCTTTTAACCCTTTAAAAGCCTTTTTCATCAATGGAAGTTCAGAGTTATTTATTACAAAACCGAATTATTCTCCATGTGATAAATGCGAGACGCAGTTTGGTGGTGTTTACACATGAGTGTGTGTCAAACTTTAGCAGCAAAACTGATATGATACCGTTTGGTTTTTTAATGTGGTACAGGTAAATACAGGTAGGAACTAACTGACCTCCGTTAACGATTTTCCCGTCGCCCCCCCGCCCCCATCATCGACTGATCCAGCGTCCATCCTGACCTGTCAGCTCTCTCCAGCCGGAAGAAGACAATCTGACGATGACTCTGGTTTTGTCACTTTTAATCTTTATTTGCTGAATCAACAACGTAGCGTGTTCAGAAAAACCATGACCTTATTATACAGTGAAGCGAAACGCGGCGTGAAATGCGTTTAATGACTTTTGGTGCTCCATCAACACGGGTCATAAACGCGTGTTTTTAAAAGTCGAACACACACAGAGTAGGTCTTGAAAATTTGTTTTTATCTCAGTTCAACATCTTTCATGTCCACTGTGTCTATCAGCCAGTCCACCAGTCCAGCCTGTCCAGCCTGTCCAGCCTGTCCAGCCTGTCCAGCCAGTCCAGCCTGTCCACCCAGTCCACCCAGTCCGCCCAGTCCAGCCTGTCCAGCCAGTCCAGCCTGTCCAGCCTGTCCAGCCTGTCCACCAGTCCACCAGTCCACCAGTCCAGCCTGTCCAACCTATCCACCAGTCCAGCCTGTCCAACCTATCCACCAGTCCAGCCTGTCCAACCTATCCACCAGTCCAGCCAGTCCACCCAGTCCAGCCTGTCCAGCCAGTCCACCCAGTCCAGCCTGTCCAGCCAGTCCACCCAGTCCACCCAGTCCAGCCTGTCCAGCCTGTCCAGCCTGTCCACCAGTCCAGCCTGTCCACCAGTCCAGCCTGTCCGCCAGTCCAGCCAGTCCAGCCAGTCCAGCCAGTCCACCCAGTCCACCCAGTCCACCCAGTCCACCCAGTCCGCCCAGTCCACCAGTCCAGCCTGTCCAGCCAGTCCAGCCTGTCCAACCTATCCACCAGTCCAGCCAGTCCAGCCAGTCCAGCCAGTCCAGCCAGTCCACCAGTCCACCCAGTCCAGCCTGTCCAGCCTGTCCAGCCTGTCCACCAGTCCACCCAGTCCAGCCTGTCCAGCCTGTCCAGCCAGTCCAGCCTGTCCAGCCTATCCACCAGCCCAGCCAGTCCACCAGTCCACCAGTCCAGCCAGTCCACCTGTCCACCAGCCCACCAGCCCACCAGTCCAGCCTGTCCACCAGCCCACCAGTCCAGCCTGTCCAGCCTGTCCACCAGTCCAGCCTGTCCAGCCTATCCACCAGCCCAGCCAGTCCACCAGTCCACCAGCCCACCAGCCCACCAGTCCAGCCTGTCCACCAGCCCACCAGCCCACCAGTCCAGCCTGTCCACCAGCCCACCAGTCCAGCCTGTCCACCAGCCCACCAGTCCAGCCTGTCCACCAGCCCACCAGCCCACCAGTCCACCAGTCCAGCCTGTCCACCAGTCCAGCCTGTCCACCAGCCCACCAGTCCAGCCTGTCCACCAGCCCACCAGTCCAGCCTGTCCACCAGCCCACCTGTCCACCAGTCCACCAGTCCAGCCAGTCCACCAGTCCACCAGTCCACCAGTCCACCAGTCCACCAGTCCAGCCTGTCCACCAGCCCACCAGCCCACCAGTCCACCAGTCCAGCCAGTCCAGCCAGTCCAGCCAGTCCAGCCAGTCCACCAGTCCACCAGTCCACCAGTCCACCAGCCCACCAGCCCAGCCTGTCCAGCCTGTCCAGCCTGTCCACCTGTCCACCAGTCCACCAGTCCACCAGTCCACCAGTCCAGCCTGTCCACCAGTCCAGCCTGTCCACCAGTCCACCAGTCCACCAGTCCACCAGTCCAGCCTGTCCACCAGCCCACCAGTCCAGCCAGTCCAGCCAGTCCACCAGTCCACCAGTCCACCAGTCCAGCCTGTCCACCAGTCCAGCCTGTCCACCAGTCCACCAGTCCACCAGTCCACCAGTCCACCTGTCCAGCCTGTCCACCAGTCCAGCCTGTCCAGCGGTGCCAGACGATGGAGATACGGGGCGATGGCGGTGCCATGCGGGGGTGGTTCAGCTTTAAAGGGGCGGGGCCAATTAGCATATATACAAAGCATTTGGGTTCAACATTTAATATTTAGATTTAGATGAAATATTTCGCTTCAACATGTCGAATTTATATTTAAATGTTTATTTAAAGTTTACATTATGTGTGTGAAAGTGTGTGTGTGTGTGTGTGCGTGTGCGTAAAAAAATGTGGTACATTTTTAACGCTGCACCGCGTGCTAGCCACATAGCGAAGCCGCGCCCCCCCCTCACCATGAGCCGTCTGTGTGTCTGCAGGGGGAGGACATCGTCTTCCTGGCGACGGACATCAACCTGCCGGGCGCCGTGGACTGGGTGATGATGCAGTCCTGCTTCGGCTTCCACTTCATGCTGGTTCTGGAGAAGCAGGAGAAGTACGACGGCCACCAGCAGTTCTTCGCCATCGTGCAGCTTATCGGAACCCGCAAGCAGGCGGAGAACTTCGCCTATCGACTGGAGCTGAACGGCCACCGGCGCCGGCTGACCTGGGAGGCCACGCCCCGCTCCATCCACGAGGGCATCGCCACGGCCATCATGAACAGCGACTGCCTGGTGTTCGACACGTCGATCGCGCAGCTGTTCGCAGAGAACGGCAACCTGGGCATCAACGTCACCATCTCCATGTGCTAAGAACGTTTCCAGAGGAGAACGTGGAAGTTAGAGATGGTTAGGGGTGTTTTTTTAACGGTCCGATCGACCTCGCCATGCCCCTCCCCCTCTGCCTCACCCCCTGAGAAGTGGAACTAGACTGCCTGGCGGGGGCAGCCAGGGGGTGAGACGAATGAATGGATGAATGACTGGAGGAGCGCCTTTAAAAACAAGGACATGTGGCGCTGGCGGACCTTCCCGTACACGCGGTCACACACACATGAACTCAGTCCGTTCAGGCTCGCTTGTTCAACCTGCTTCCCGGCTTCAGTTTAGCGGTCGTCCCCGTCATCTCCACACATTTCAGACACTACAGCGTCCACGCCGAGGACGGCGCCGGCACCTGCATCAGTGCTAAGAGGCTAGCCAGCTCGCTAGTTTTTGTTATTGTTTATTTTCCTTTGAAGTGCGACGGCAACCAACGCGTGCAGGCCCCCGACGGCAGCTGCTATCATCAGAAACACCTCCTGAAACGCTTCATCTCCTCCTGCGACGGCCGCGTCGGGCCTGGAACCGTCATCCACGACCATGGATGGCCGTAGCAACCCGCCGCCTCGCAGCTGGAAACGGCAGCAACTCGTTGACGGACTGTGATGTCACACTGACGGTTTAAGATGGATTTAAGGCGCTCAGCTTCATCGGACCTGGATTAAATGTGCTTTTTATTTTCTTTCACTTTGGAGTCATCAGCAGTTTTCTCTCATTTACACACACACACACACACACACACACACACACACACACACACACAGTTTTATATATGTAATATATATATATGATGTGTGTGTGTGTGTGTGTGTGTGTGTGTGTGTGTGTGTGTGTGTGTGTAGAAGAACCACGCTGCCTGCGCTCTGCGTTACTCTGCAGGTTTGATGGTGATGAAATGATGAAAAGAAGGAACTGAGGGAAGAAAAACAGGTTTTGTTTTTTTTGCTTTTATTTTATCAGTCTGTTTCTTTTTAAGTGTTTTAGTTATTTTTTGTATGTTTGCGTGCCTGCGTGCGTGCGTGTGTGTGAGTGAGAGAGAGAGAGAGATAAATGTGTGGATGAAAAGCTGTTGTTTCCTCCTCCACTCGCTGGTTTCCGCTCCGTCTGCCTCCACCTCTCATTCGCCTCCCAACCTGGAAGGAGGGACGGTTTCTACTGTAAAATGTCGCTATGTTCTCACTAAATAGAGATTAAAATGAGCTTCTATTGTTTTCGTTTGGATTTTAGGGAGAAAAGGTGACGCCGTCGTAAAGCTCAACTTCAGTGTTTGTAGTTTAAAGATTTAAAAAAGAAAAAAAAAAGTTATTCTGAAGGTTTTTCTGTTCCAGAGTTGGGTTGTTTTCATCTCTCTGTGTGGTAAGTCTTCTTCTCTTTTCTGTTCTGTCGTTTGGTCTGTAGGGGGGGGGGGAGGGGGGTGGCGAATCATCGCCACCCCTCCCTCCTCGCTTCATGTGGAGTCTCAGTAATGTTGCTGCTCTCCCTCAAGCTCCATGACTTCTTTCTGTTTTAATTTGTCATTAAATGAATCTATCTTTTTCATACTCTGTGCCTTTTTTCCCTTCTGAAAGCTTCCACATCTGCAGGAAGTCCTGGCAGATTTATATCAAATCAAATCAAACTTTATTTCTTGAGCACTTTTCATGCCTCAGGCAACACAAAGTGCTTTACAGGATAAAATGAAGTCATAAGGATTAAAACAAACAGTGGATAAAAAGGCATTTAAAAATAATCGACACAAGCTCTTTCCACACACACACACACACACACACACACACACACACGGACAAAGAGCAAAGAATCCCCCCCCCCCACACCCACCCACATTCCCCGAAAAACATCATTCCCTGAATACTGTCTCTTTAACTGAATTCTGGTTAATAAAACAACTAAAAACATTCAGTAAGTGATAAAAATTCTGACTTGATGCTGATGTGAGGAAACAATACCTCGGGATCCAGCCACACCAGGAGCCAGTCCCCTGCATGCTCATAGGGGCCGCCGCCACAGCAACCGCACAACTCCCAGGCAGTAACGGGGCCACCCCGCAGCCGTGAAGCTGCAGTGCTGGACCCCGCGCCACCCAAACAGCAGCGGTCGCCATGACAACAGCCCCCAGACCAAACAGGCAGGGCCCCCAGCGTGCAGGATCCCCTTAAGGAAAACACTGGAGTTAAAACCAGAAGATGAATAACCTTAAGAAGCAGTAAGAAATAAGAGCAACAATAAAAGAAAATATACATATATATATATATATATATATATAGAAGGACTTTACAATAATGTATTAAAAATAAGAAATCTAATAAAACAATTTAAAAATAAATTAATAAATGAAGTAAATTAAGATAAGTAAATAAAATAAAATAAAATTCAGTTAAATGCTAAGCTAAAAAGGTGTGTCTTGAGCCTCTTCTTAAAAACAACAGTCTCCGCGGCCCTGAGGCTCTCTGGCAGGCTGTTCCACAGTCGAGGACCATAACAATGGAAAGAGGTCTCACCGTATGTCTTAGTTCTGACTTTAGGAACCACTAAAAGGCCAGTACCAGAGGACCTCAGGGTCCGCGAAGGTTCATAATTAAAAAGAAGGTCGGATAAATAAGAAGGCCCAAGACCATTAAGGCATTTATAAACAAGTAAAAGAATCTTAAAATCAATCCTGAAGCACACAGGAAGCCAATGCAGCGATTTTAAAACTGGTGTGACGTGTTCCCGCCCTCTGGTCCTCATCAGAACTCGTGCCGCTGAATTCTGTAGTAATTGTAGGCTGGAAAGAGACTTTTTAGGAAGACCAGAGAGCAGGGCGTTATAGTAATCTAATCTACTGGAAATAAAAGCATCAGCACCTCTGTGCTGGCAAGAGAGAGAAATGGGCAGACTCTGGCAATATTTTTTAGATGATAAAAACCTGTTTTTGTTACATTTTTTTATGTGTGGAATAAAATCCAGCTCAGAGTCAAGAACACCCAAATTTCTCACACACTGGGAGGGATTAAAATGTTGCAATTTTGATAAAAGGATCTCTCTCTTGCCTTCAGGACTGATAATTAAAACTTCAGTTTTGTCCTGGTTGAGCTGTAAAAAGTTTGCTGCCATCCATGACTTTATATCTGAAATACAGTTTAGAAGAATATTAAGTGGCTCTAAGTCATCAGGGGACACGGCGATGTAAAGCTGTGTATCATCGGCATAGCTGTGAAAATCAACGCCGTGTCTCCTGATGATGTCCCCAAGTGGTAACATATACAGGTTAAAAAGTAACGGGCCTAAAATTGATCCTTGGCGAACCCCACATTTTATTTCATAGGTTCGTGAGGAGCATGTATCCATACTTACAAAAAATTGTTGATCCGAGAGGTAGGAATGAAACCACTTAAGAGCAGTTCCTGAGAGGCCCACCAGACTTCTGAGCCTGTTTAATAAAATCTGATGATCTACTGTATCGAATGCGGCACTCAGATCCAGTAGAACAAGAACAGAAAGTTTCTGTGAGTCCAAGTTAGATCTAAGGTCACTAACAATCTTTAAGAGGGCCGTCTCCGTACTGTGGTTAGTCCTAAAACCAGATTGATATTTTTCTGAAATGTTGTGTTTATTCAAAAACTTGTGTAATTGAGTAAAAACAACTTTTTCTATGATTTTACTTAAAAACGGTAAGTTGGATACAGGTCGGTAATTATCACCAGTTATTAAAATCATATATTTAAGATGTATGGTTGATATGAAATCAGAAAATTCTTTAATAAAACAAGAGGGAGGATTTGGTGGCCTATAAATAGTGCTGATAAAAACAGGTGGGTTATTGACAACAAACAAGTGTTGTTCAAATGAAGAGTAGCTTTGCAGAGATAATATTTGTGCTGATAATGATTGTTGCATAATTGAAGCTGTTCGACCACCTTTTTTACCTCCTCTGGTTGAAAATAAAAAATTTAAATTGGGGGGCAACGCTTCAGTGAGAACAATTTGTGCATCTGCACCAAGCCAGGTTTCAGTTAAAAAGAGACAGTCAATGTTATCTAAAATCAGATCATTAATGAGAAAAGATTTGTTTGAAAGTGATCTGACATTTAAAAGAACCATGTTCAGTCTCGCAGGAATGTTTGATCGTGAGTTTAAAGGTATGTGTCTTGTACTAGGGGTTATGTGTATGGGCCAGAGACATCTGACAGCAAGGGTATGTAAATATGGATGGAAATCTTTGTCATTTCTGCTGGTAATATGTGCTGGTATATGATGTGTCAGAGAGGGTGTTTTGACTTGAGCAGGTGTGTAGTGGTTGGACCGTCAATATGAAAAAGCTTTACAGGAGTGGAGGGTGAGATCAATGTTCAAGGCTAGAAGATGGGAACCTGTTTGGTTTAGGTGTATACCGTCTGATCTGAAAAGGCGTGGTCTATTGTAGAATGTGGTGAAGTTGTCAATGTATGGAATATTGATGGAGTGACAGTAACCTTTTAACCAGATGTGGAGTTGTTGGATGCGGCTGAATTTGATGTCTCCATATCGGGGTGAAGGTAGTGTGCCAGAGATGATGCAACGTGAATTTGACTGTTGGATGTTGTGGATGAGGTTTATAAAGTTAATTTTTAGAGTTTCTGATTGTTGGAGCTTCAGATCGTTTGTACCTGTGTGTATCACAATAGTGGAAGCTGAGGGGTGTTGAAGAGAGAGTTGGTGGGCGGAGTCACTGAGAGTCTTGACAACTGCACCTGAGTGAGAAGATGTGAGGCACCTGTTCAAGCGGACATGTCGGATGATGGAGTCCCCCACAATGAGCACGCGAGGGCCAGTTTCAGACACCGAGCGCCCCCGCGCCACAGCGTGTCCATAAAGTCTCCTCACAAACACGAGTATTGATCACGTTTCTTCCATGTTCTCTGTGGTTAGAAAAGTTTAAAATAACATCCATCCATCTTCAGCCGCTTATCCGGGGTCGGGTTGCAGGGGCAACATCCTAAGCAGGGAAGCCCAGACTTCCCTCTCCACAGCCCCATTTGCCAACTCTGCGGGGGCGATCCCTAGGCGTTCCCAGGCCAGCCGAGAGATATAATCCCTCCAGCCTGTCCTAGGTCTTCCCCGGGGTCTCCTCCCAGAGGGACGTGCCCGGAACACCTCATCAGGGAGGTCCAGGAAGCATCCTGTCCAGATGCCCGAACCACCTCAACTGGTTCCTCTCGATGCGGAGGAGCAGCGGCTCTACTCTGATCTCCTCCCGGATGACCGAGCTCCTCACCCTATCTCTAAGGGAGAGCCCGGCCACCCTGCGGAGGAAACTCATTTCAGCCGCCTGTTTACGAGATCTCATTCTTTCGGTCACGACCCACAGCTCATGACCATAGGTGAGGGTAGGAACGCAGATCGACTGGTAAATTGAGAGCTTCGCCTTCTGGCTCAGCTCCTTCTTCACCACGACAAACCAGCGCAGAGTCCACATTACTGCAGACGCCGCACCGATCCGTCAGAGGACCATGCGGCCGTGAATCGCTCAAGTAAGAGCTGGAGATCACAACTAGCTGAAGCCAACAGGACCACATCATGTGCACATAGTAGGGACCCAATCCTGAGGCCACCAAGCCGGATCCCCTCAACACCTCGGCTGTGGCTAGAAATTCTGTCCATATAAGTTATGAACAGATTCGGTGATAAAGGCAGCCTTGGCGGTGTCCAACCCTCACTGGAAACAAATCCGACTTACTACCGGCAATGCGAACCAAGCTCTGACACCTGTCGTACAGGGACCAGACAGCTCAATAAGGGGGTGTGGTACCCCATACTCCTGGAGTATCCCCCACGGGAGCCCCCGGGGGACACGGTGATACAACCTTCTCCAGGTCCACAAAGCACATGTAGGCTGGTTGGCAAACTCCCATGCCCCGTCCCAGACCCCAAAGGTCCACTGTCCATGACCAGGACTAAAACCGAACTACTGCTCCTCAATCCGAGATTCGACTATCCAGCGGACCCTCTTCTCCAGGACCCCTGAATAGACCTTACCAGGGAGGCTGAGGAGTGTGATTCCCCAGTAATTGGAAAACACCCTCTGGTCCCCCTTCTTAAAAAGCGGGACCACCACCCCAGTCTGCCAGTCCAGCAGCACTATCCCCGATGTCCACGCGATGCTGCAGAGGCGTGTCACCCAGGACAGCCCCACAGCATCCAGAGCCTTAAGGAACTCCGGGCGGATCTCATCCACCCCTGGGGCCTTGCCGCCAAGGAGCTTTTTGACCACCTCAGCGACTTCAGCCCCAGAGATAGGAGAGTCCACCCCTGAGTCCCCCAGCTCTGCTTCCTCATCAGAAGTTATATTGGTAGGATTGAAGAGGTCTTTGAAGTATTCCTTCCACCGACCCACAACATCCCGAGTTGAGGTCAGCAGCTCCCCATCTCCACTGGACACAGTATTGATGGAGCACTGCTTCCCCCTCCTGAGCCGACGGATGGTGGGCGAGAATCGCCTCAAAGCCTTCCGGAAGTCTTTCTCCATGGCCTTGCCAAACCCTCCTACGCCTGAGTTTTTGCCTCGGCAACAGCCGAAGCCGCATGCCGCTTAGCTGTCGGTACCCATCAGCTGCCTCCAGAGTCCCACCGGCCAAGAAGGCCCGATAGGACTCCTTCAGCTTGACGGCATCCCTCACTGCTGGTGTCCACCAACGAGTTCTGGGATTACCGCCACGACAGGCACCAACAACCTTACGGCCACAGCTCCGGCCGGCCGCCTCAGCAATAGAGGCACGGAACACAGCCCATTCGGACTCAATGTCCCCCGCCTCACTCAGGACATGTTCGAAGCTCTGCTGAAGGTGGGAGTTGAAGCTCGCTCTGACGGGGAACTAAGCCAGACATTCCCAGCAGACCCTCACAACACGTTTGGGCCTGCCAGATCTGACCGGCTTCCTCCCCCACCATCTGAGCCAACTCACCACCAGGTGGCTCCGCCCCCCTCTTCACCCGAGTGTCCAAGGCATGTGGCCGCAGGTTCGACGATACGACCACAAAATCGATCATCGAACTGCGGCCCAGGGAACATGTTGGAACATGGTGTTCGTTATGGACAATCCATGATGAGCACAGAAGTTCAATAACAAAACACCATTTGGGTTCAGAGGGGGGGGGGGACCATGCCTCCCAATCACTCCCCTCCAGGTCTCACTGTCATTGCCCACGTGAGCATTGAAGTCCCCCAGCAGAACAATGGAGTCCCCAGAAGGAGCACCCTCCAGCACTCCCTCCAAGGACTCCAGAAAGGGTGGGTACTCTGAACAGCTGTTCGGTGCATAAGCACAGACAACAGTCAGGACCCGTCCCCCCACCCGGAGGCGGAGGGAAACTACCCTTTCATCCACTGGGGTAAACCCCAACGTGCAGGCACCAAGCTGGGGGCTGATGAGAATGCCCACACCTGCTCGGCGCCTCTCACCATGAGCAACTCCAGAGTGGAAGAAGGTCCAGCCCCTTTCGAGGGTTCTGGTTCCAGAGCCCAAGCCATGCGTCGAGGTGAGTCCAACTATATCTAGCCGGAACCACTCAACCTCGCGCACAAGCTCAGGGTCCTTCCCCACCAGAGAGGTGACATTCCACGTCCCTAGAGCCAGCTTCTGCAGCCGGGGATCGGACCGCCAGGGTCCCCGCTCCTTGCTGCCGCCCAGCTTACACTGCACCTGACCCCTACAGCTCCTCCCGCAGATGGTGAGCCCACGGGAGGGTTTTAAATAACATTTCAGGTAAAAAGGTTCTGTTTAAATGAAACAATCCAGTGCGTGTCCACAGTGGATCGCCGTGTGGATCAGGTGAAACCAAACTGGATCCACGCCATGACAACAGGAGTGGGTCCGGATGACGTTCAGCGTGGCGTCCCTCAGTGTGTGCGAGACGTTAATGGAGACGGAAACAGTGTTGGATAAAGGGAATAATCCCAAGAGGAATGTAAGATTGGACCAAACGAAGACGTGAACGTCTGCTGCTTCTTTCCACAGAATTCTATTCATTTTCTTTTTTTATGCATTTATTCATATTCAATAAATCAAAACATATTGTAAATCTGAACATATCTTCAGGTTAAATTGGAATGAAGGGAGGAGCAGCAGAAGTAAAGTATGTCTGCCTCATTTTCACCCAAACATCGGTACGGTATGTAAACAATCAGACCAAAACATTTATACAAGATGGAAATAAAATAATTCTACAGAACTTAATGTCACACAAACTAAACCCTTTTTTCCATTTTTCTCTTCTGACTTTTAGTTTTATAAGTCATGTTTTACTCATATCTTACAACATTGGACGTCGTTTAATTTTCACATTATTCATAAAACTTCATTAATTCTGCTTTTAAACAAAACTTTAGACGGTAATTCTTTCACCACGTTCCAGAAACTGTCTCCTTTCGCTGACTCACATCGTCCCTTGTTTCTTGAAAATATCCACATTTTTTAAACGAATTAAGACTTTTTTCTCTTTTTAAATATTTTCTGGTAACAGATTTTAATTTGCTTTAAACAATACAAGTAAAAAAAAGTTTTTATGAACTTTTATGTTTTTATTTCCACCAGTTCCTCAGCAACGGCAGCGTGTGATGGATGTGGGACCCTCCAGCTGGTCTTCGGAGGTTTTCCAGCGTTTCCATCCCGTCCAGGAGGTTTACAGACCAGACACAACATGTAGCGTTTATTCAGACTCCAGATGTTAAATCACATCTTCATCACTATCACTAAGTTGTTGCTAAGAGACATCTGAATGAAGTCACTTCCTGTCAGACTTTCCACCAATCAGAGAGCTCCAACTGACGGTAACGTCCAATCAGGAGCAGCCAAAGATCAGGAAATGATGAGAAAAGTAGGAAAATAATGATCCTCTATGGCTGGAATAAAGCCAGGAAGAGGTTTGGGATGCAGCTGAGGTGGAGGTGCTGCAGTGAGGATAGCAGGTAGATAGTAGCAGGAAGACGTGTGGAAACATGGAAATAAGAGCAGGAATATGTCAACAGTTTATTTCTGGGACTTGAGACAATCTGCAGATGGGAAAAGTCTTGGTCTCTGTAATCTGGTGATTTAAAGGAGGATCATTTATCTGTATCAAACTCATTTTTTTCTACAGCTACTCAGCAACTCGTGGCGAGAAGTGCGCTAACTTACTCCAGAAGCAGACTGTCCACTTGGAGGACCACAGACAGACTTTCCTCTTCAGCATCACTTCCAGGATGTCGTTTCTTTTACTAAATATTATTCCTGCTGTAACTGCAGCATCTCATCATGCTGAATTTCCAAGTATCTTTTAAAAATTACATTTTTTTTTAAACTTTTCCATTTTATTTATTTATTTTAGGTTTTTCTGAATTTAAATTTCAAATTCAGAGAAATCTTAATGGACGTAAATTATTAAACATATATAAAATTCAGAGAAAAATTGCAAGTTTCTGTTCAGAAACTCTGACAGGCTTAAATATATTTATTAAAATGCATTAAAATACATTCAGAAAAACCTACATTAAATTTAGTGATTAAAATTATTTTAATGCATAAAAAATTTTGAAAATTACTGAAAGTTTTTTTTTTTTTTTTTTTTTTTTTTTGCAAAATGTTTATTTAGAATTCAGAAAAAAATAAAGGAAAAACTACAAAAAAAATCTGAGTTTCTCTTGAATTTAGAAAAAAGTTAAAACTTTCTAGTAAATTCAGGAAACTTGGGAGTTTCTGGACTACAAGCTCATGCTTGAGCTGATCTCAGGGAAATGTGGATTAAAAGCAGCAAATACAGTTGTGCTCATATGTCTTCATCCCCTTTCATTAAAGAAAAGACTGAATTTACAACAGTCACTCAAATAACTGGAGACTTAAAAAAGGAACAATAACTAAAAATTTGCAAAAATATAATTTAGAAATATAAGACACAGTTTTTTTTTTATTTAATTGAGTTGAAGAAAGAAAACAAAACAAACAAATTGGTTCTGGACAAATTAGAGACTTTTCTGTCGAACAGTGGGACAAAATACCTGTCAACAGGTGCAGAAGTCTGACTGAGAGGAACAGAAAACACCTGACTGGAGCGGAAACATTAAAGGATTGTTCAACTAAATATTACTTTATAAGTGGTAATGTGTAATAAATTATCTTATGTTTGCTTTTTTAAATTTTTTTTTCCGATTGAACCAGAATTAGAAAATGTCATGATTTTCATTAAATTTTTATTTATTATTACTTTAGTCAGTTTCAGCTTATTTTACAGCAGCTGTTTTTTCCCCCTTCTTTAATGAAAGGGCATGAATAAATACGAGCACAACTGTACATGGGGTAAAGTGGTTCAGATCCTGAATGTGTTAATGACTGATATGGTTTATTTGCATACAATGACGTCACCAGGACGGCTGTAAAACCACAATGTCCATCTGATCTGATTAGCAACAACATAAACCACATATGGATGCTGACTGGATGTTTTGTGCCTGCAGTAACAGATGAAAACTCCTTTTAAATGAAATAAGTCCAGCAGGAAGCGGGATCGTCCTGGCGGCTGGGTTAGGGTTTATTTAGTCGAACAGCACCACCTGCTGGCGGAAGTTGCGATCACATCCTCATAGAAACTTCAGGGTGACGTGTGAAGTTTCCTGCGACTTCGTCCTTCATTCAGACTTCTCTCCTGCCTTCATCTATCCTCCTCTTCGCCTCTTCCTCTTTCTTCCTCTGTTACAGTCCTCCCTCCGCTCCTTTTCCTCTGTGTGCATCAATCATTTCACCCTTTTTTCCAGGAACCATCTGCAGGCGGGTTCTCTAGGTACACAGAAACCCCTCCATGCAGAGTCTCCCCCACTCTGCACATCATGACGGCACCTCTACTTCACCAACCACATACTTTATTACAACAAACACTCTTGTTGTTGTGCTGTGGTCCTACCGGACGTGTGTGTTTCTATATGAACATGTGAATCTCTATACACACATGACTGTGTGTGTGTTTTTATAAATGTTTTTATATGTCTGCATGCTACAGGGAGGCAAGTAAGTATTTGAACAGCATGTGATTATGCAAGTTCTCCCACTTAGAAATCATGGAGGGTCTGAAATGTTCATCTTAGGTGCAATATCTTTTTTAAAAAAAAATCTGGAAATCACATTTAATGACTTTTTAAAAATAAATGTTTAAATAATAGGTGTTCAAATACTTATTTGCAGCGTTAGCACGCAGATAAATGATTGAAAAGTCTTGAGAACTTTTCCTCCAGACGACTGAAACATGACGGAAAGCAAGAGGGTTCAAACTGGGATGAAGAACACTCAGACTAAATATTCACTTTGTTGTGAATGTAAGGCTTTAAGAAACACCCTACAAGTCACTTAGGTTCATATAATCTGATCGTTTGACATGTACCTCAATGCACCATAAAGTCCCAGTATGCCTACAGAAAGCGGACTGGGACTGTCACCTCCTTTTCCACCACCAGACGTGTTCCACCAGTCCGCCTGCTGGCCACATCCCTCATCACCACCCTGGTTTGTTCCTTCTTTTTTTTTTTTTTTTTTGTCAAACTGCCTGCAATAAAGTTTATTCCACTAATAAGTGGGACAAATTCTCCACACTGAACTTGTTTTTCTTCTCCGTAATTCCTCCCGCGTGTTTGGCTTCATATGTGATGTTTTCTGCATCCATCTATGAACTTTTTTATTTAAAAAAGAACAAGTTGCACTGGTGTTTCACATTACGTCGCAACAGGGGAGAGAAAAACAACCCACATCTGTAGCGCAGTGGAAACACACACACACACACACACACACACACACTGATCCATTTATTCTTCAGTCGACTCAGAATCAACAAAACAGAACGGACACCTTCTGAGAAGGTAAATATCTTTATTCCTGCTTTCAGCTTCTGGTTTTACAGAAGCGGTCGCACATGCAGCCTGGGTGTACGAAGACTTGCTGCTGGATGTTAGAAGATTTTAATCTCACATGCTGAGACTGAGGACAAGATTCAGCCAGAAATAAAAACATAGACGACCTGCTTCGTTCAAGGCGTCTTCGTTTAGACGGGCTGAGATCAAATTCCCGCTCAAACTCTCCCGGATCATCAGGTCCGGACTTCTACTCTCCATCAACACACCTGCACTCGGTTACAGCCTCGATCGATCGATCGACCCCTCCGGGCGGTCGTGTTCAGAAAGCCGAAAATGCTCTGTTGACTCGTAACCTTTCATAGCGTTTAGACAAACCAGTACTGACTATAAATCATGTTGATAAAAGGTGTTTTATTGGATTAAAAATAAGTTTTGTGCATAATTTTTTTTATTTCTAAGAGCAAAATTAACAAAAAAAAAATCAAACAAGAGCAGATCAAAATGAATATTATGGCACCGTTAATGTGGTTGCTATTAGCAACGCTAACAGTGAAGCTACAAGGAGACAGTTTTAATTCAGATCATCAGCCATAAAAGTATCTGGATTAAACGTTTCTGCTCATCAGGAGGTCTAACGGCTTCGTTCGGACGACTCAGGAAATGTAATGTCAGTGTTTACAGTTTACTGCTGAGTTGAGGGCGTGTGCGTGCACTGGTTGCCCCTGGAAACCCTCCGTCGAAGGAAGCGTTGAGCACCTCGTCCAGGTTTGAGGCGGTGACGAAGTCGAGGTCGGCTCGGACGTTGGCCGGAAGCTCCTCCAGGTCCTTCTCGTTGCGCTTCGGGAGGATGACGCGCTTTACTCCGGCCCTGTGGGCCGCCAGGACCTTGTCCTTGATCCCGCCCACCTGTGGCGGACAGAAAGACCCGGTTGGCAGGAACTTCCGATGTGGAATATCCGTATAACAAGTCACAAATGTAAAAACTGACCGGCAGCACCAGCCCTCTTAGCGTAATCTCCCCCGTCATGGCGACATCGGATCGAACCAAACGTCCACTAAACAGGGAAGCCAGGCAGGTTACTATGGTAACACCAGCAGAGGGGCCGTCCTTGGTGACGGCTCCGGCTGGAAAGTGGAGGTGGATGTCTGTCCCTTCTGAAGGATCCGGACCCCCCACCACTGTGTGAACAGTCAGAAATCACAGGTAGGTACATACAAGTCAGAATGTCAGTACGTACATGCAGTGCTTTAAGTGGAACAAAATGACTCGCTGTAAATACTTGAATACTTAAAGTTCATTAACCCTTTCATGCATGAATAAATAATAAAAACAATGCAACAATTTTCACATTTTTGTAAAAAAAAAAACCCCAAAAAAACCAACCACTTCAATACCCTCCTCGTTAATGAATATGCAAGAAAAAAGCTTGTAAACAGGTCCCCACTACAGGACCACCATGCATGAAAGGGTTAAAATCATAAAAAGATTTAGACTTATTGAGCTTATTACCAGACTAATTTAACAGTGTAGTACGACTATTACGATTATTATTATTGTAGTACTATTACACTTTTCAGCTGTGAAATATGTTTTTCCCAGCATCAGTTCTGGTCCGTTAAATGACTGTTAGTAGTACTACTGTAGTAAATGACTGTTAGTAGTACTACTGTAGTAAATGACTGTTAAGTAGTACTACTGTAGTAAAGGACTGTTAGTGGTACTACTGCAGTAAATGACTGTTAAGTAGTACTACTGTAGTAAATGACTGTTAGTAGTACTACTGTAGTAAATGACTGTTAGTAGTACTACTGTAGTAAATGACTGTTAGTAGTACTACTGTAGTAAATGACTGTTAGTAGTACTACTGTAGTAAATGACTGTTAAGTAGTACTACTGTAGTAAATGACTGTTATGTAGTACTACTGTAGTAAATGACTGTTAGTAGTACTACTGTAGTAAATGACTGTTAGTAGTACTACTGTAGTAAATGACTGTTAGTAGTACTACTGTAGTAAATGACTGTTAAGTAGTACTACTGTAGTAAATGACTGTTATGTAGTACTACTGTAGTAAATGACTGTTATGTAGTACTACTGTAGTAAATGACTTAAGTAGTACTACTGTAGTAAATGACTGTTAGTAGTACTACTGTAGTAAATGACGGTTAAGTAGTACTACTGTAGTAAATGACTGTTAAGTAGTACTACTGTAGTACATGACTGTTAAGTAGTACTACTGTAGTAAATGACTTAGTAGTACTACTGTAGTAAATGACTGTTAGTACTACTGTAGTAAATGACTGTTAGTAGTACTACTGTAGTAAATGACTGTTAGTAGTACTACTGTAGTAAATGACAGTTAGTACTACTGTAGTAAATGACTTAGTAGTACTACTGTAGAAAATGACTGCTAGTAGTACTACTGTAGTACATGACTGTTAGTACTACTGTAGTACATGACTGTTAAGTAGTACTACTGTAGTACATGACTGTTAGTACTACTGTAGTAAATGACTGTTATGTAGTACTACTGTAGTAAATGACTGTTAGTAGTACTACTGTAGTAAATGACTGTTAGTAGTACTACTGTAGTAAATGACTGTTAAGTAGTACTACTGTAGTAAATGACTGTTAGTAGTACTACTGTAGAAAATGACTGTTAGTAGTACTACTGTAGTAAATGACTGTTAAAAGTACTACTGTAGTAAATGACTGTTAGTAGTACTACTGTAGTAAATGACTGTTAGTAGTACTACTGTAGTAAATGACTGTTAAGTAGTACTACTGTAGTAAAGGACTGTTAGTGGTATTACTGTAGTAAATGACTGTTAGTACTACTGTAGTAAATGACTGTTAGTAGTACTACTGTAGTAAATGACTGTTAGTAGTACTACTGTAGTAAATGACTGTTAAGTAGTACTACTGTAGTAAATGACTGTTAGTGGTACTACTGTAGTAAATGACGGTTAAGTAGTACTACTGTAGTAAATGACTGTTAAGTAGTACTACTGTAGTACATGACTGTTAAGTAGTACTACTGTAGTAAATGACTGTTAGTAGTACTACTGTAGTAAATGACTGTTAGTACTACTGTAGTAAATGACTGTTAGTAGTACTACTGTAGTAAATGACAGTTAGTACTACTGTAGTAAATCACTTAGTAGTACTACTGTAGAAAATGACTGTTAGTAGTACTACTGTAGTAAATGACTGTTAGTACTACTGTAGTAAATGACTTATGTAGTACTACTGTAGTAAATGACTGCTAGTAGTACTACTGTAGTAAATGACTGTTAGTAGTACTACTGTAGTAAATGACTGTTAAGTAGTACTACTGTAGTACATGACTGTTAAGTAGTACTACTGTAGTACATGACTTAAGTAGTACTACTGTAGTAAATGACTGTTAGTAGTACTACTGTAGTAAATGACTGTTAGTACTACTGTAGTAAATGACTTAAGTAGTACTACTGTAGTAAATGACTGTTAGTAGTACTACTGTAGTAAATGACTGTTAGTACTACTGTAGTAAATGACTGTTATGTAGTACTACTGTAGTAAATGACTGTTAGTAGTACTACTGTAGTAAATGACTGTTAGTAGTACTACTGTAGTAAATGACAGTTAGTACTACTGTAGTAAATGACTTAGTAGTACTACTGTAGAAAATGACTGTTATATAGTACTACTATAGTAAATGACTGTTAGTAGTACTACTGTAGTAAATGACTGTTAGTAGTACTACTGTAGTAAATGACTGTTAGTTGAACTACTGTAGTAAATGACTGTTAGTAGTACTACTAAGTACTACTAAGTACTACGACTGTAGTAAATGACTGTTAAGTAGTACTACTGTAGTAAATGACGGTTAGTAGTACTACTGTAGTAAATGACTGTTAGAAGTATTACTGTAGTAAATGACTGTTAAGTAGTACTACTGTAGTAAATGACTGCTAGTAGTACTACTGTAGTAAATGACTGTTAGTAGTACTACTGTAGTAAATGACTGTTAGTAGTACTACTGTAGTAAATGACTGTTAGTAGTACTACTGTAGAAAATGACTGTTAGTAGTACTACTGTAGTAAATGACTGTTAGTAGTACTACTATAGTAAATGACTGTTAGTAGTACTACTGTAGTAAATGACTGTTAAGTAGTACTACTGTAGTAAATGACTGTTAGTGGTATTACTGTAGTAAATGACAGTTAGTACTACTGTAGTAAATGACTGTTAGTAGTACTACTGTAGTAAATGACTGTTAGTAGTACTACTAAGTACTACTAAGTCCTACGACTGTAGTAAATGACTGTTAAGTAGTACTACTGTAGTAAATGACTGTTAGTAGTACTACTGTAGTAAATGACTGTTAGTAGTACTACTGTAGTAAATGACTGTTAAGTAGTACTATTGTAGTAAATGACTTAGTAGTACTACTGTAGTAAATGACAGTTAGTACTACTGTAGTAAATGACTGTTATGTAGTACTACTGTAGTAAATGACTGTTAGTAGTACTACTGTAGTAAATGACTGTTAGTAGTACTACTGTAGTAAATGACTGTTAGTTGAACTACTGTAGTAAATGACTGTTAGTAGTACTACTAAGTACTACTAAGTACTACGACTGTAGTAAATGACTGTTAAGTAGTACTACTGTAGTAAATGACTGTTAGTAGTACTACTGTAGTAAATGACTGTTAGAAGTATTACTGTAGTAAATGACTGTTAAGTAGTACTACTGTAGTAAATGACTGCTAGTAGTACTACTGTAGTAAATTACTGTTAGTAGTACTACTGTAGTAAATGACTGTTAGTAGTACTACTGTAGTAAATGACTGTTAGTAGTACTACTGTAGAAAATGACTGTTAGTAGTACTACTGTAGTAAATGACTGTTAGTAGTACTACTATAGTAAATGACTGTTAGTAGTACTACTGTAGTAAATGACTGTTAAGTAGTACTACTGTAGTAAATGACTGTTAGTGGTATTACTGTAGTAAATGACAGTTAGTACTACTGTAGTAAATGACTGTTAGTAGTACTACTGTAGTAAATGACTGTTAGTAGTACTACTAAGTACTACTAAGTGCTACGACTGTAGTAAATGACTGTTAAGTAGTACTACTGTTGTAAATGACTGTTAGTAGTACTACTGTAGTAAATGACTGTTAATAGTACTACTGTAGTAAATGACTGTTAGTAGTACTACTGTAGTAAATGACAGTTAGTACTACTGTAGTAAATGACTGTTATGTAGTACTACTGTAGTAAATGACTGTTAGTAGTACTACTGTAGTAAATGACAGTTAGTGCTACTGTAGTAAATGACTTAGTAGTACTACTGTAGAAAATGACTGTTATGTAGTACTACTGTAGTAAATGACTGCTAGTAGTACTACTGTAGTAAATGACTTAAGTAGTACTACTGTAGTAAATGACTTAGTTAGTACTACTGTAGTAAATGACTGTTAGTAGTACTACTGTAGTAAATGACTGTTAGTAGTACTACTGTAGTAAATGACTGTTAGTAGTACTACTGTAGTAAATGACAGTACTACTGTAGTAAATGACTGTTAGTAGTACTACTGTAGTAAATGACTGTTAGTAGTACTACTAAGTACTACTAAGTACTACAACTGTAGTAAATGACTTAAGTAGTACTACTGTAGTAAATGACTGTTAGTAGTACTACTGTAGTAAATGACTGTTAGTAGTACTACTGTAGTAAATGACTGTTAGTAGTACTACTAAGTACTACTAAGTACTACGACTGTAGTAAATGACTTAAGTAGTACTACTGTAGTAAATGACTGTTAGTAGTACTACTGTAGTAAATGACTGTTAGTAGTACTACTAAGTACTACTAAGTACTGCGACTGTAGTAAATGACTTAAGTAGTACTACTGTAGTAAATGACTGTTAGTAGTACTACTGAAGTAAATGACTTTTAGTACTACTGTAGTAAATGACTGTTATGTAGTACTACTGTAGTAAATGACTGTTAGTAGTACTACTGTAGTAAATGACTGTTAATAGTACGACTGTAGTAAATGACAGTTAGTACTACTGTAGTAAATGACTGTTAGTATTACTACTGTAGTAAATGACTGTTAAGTAGTACTACTGTAGTACATGACTGTTAAGTAGTACTACTGTAGTACATGACTGTTAAGTAGTACTACTGTAGTACATGACTGTTAAGTAGTACTACTGTAGTAAATGACTGTTAGTAGTACTACTGTAGTAAATGACAGTACTACTGTAGTAAATGACTTAGTAGTACTACTGTAGAAAATGACTGTTATGTAGTACTACTGTAGTAAATGACTGCTAGTAGTACTACTGTAGTAAATGACTGTTAGTAGTACTACTGTAGTAAATGACTGTTAAGTAGTACTACTGTAGTACATGACTGTTAAGTAGTACTACTGTAGTACATGACTTAAGTAGTACTACTGTAGTAAATGACTGTTAGTAGTACTACTGTAGTAAATGACTGTTAGTACTACTGTAGTAAATGACTTAAGTAGTACTACTGTAGTAAATGACTGTTAGTAGTACTACTGTAGTAAATGACTGTTAGTACTACTGTAGTAAATGACTTAGTAGTACTACTGTAGAAAATGACTGTTATATAGTACTACTATAGTAAATGACTAGTAGTACTACTGTAGTAAATGACTGTTAGTAGTACTACTGTAGTAAATGACTGTTAGTTGAACTACTGTAGTAAATGACTGTTAGTAGTACTACTAAGTACTACTAAGTACTACGACTGTAGTAAATGACTGTTAAGTAGTACTACTGTAGTAAATGACTGTTAGTAGTACTACTGTAGTAAATGACTGTTAGAAGTATTACTGTAGTAAATCACTGTTAAGTAGTACTACTGTAGTAAATGACTGCTAGTAGTACTACTGTAGTAAATGACTGTTAGTAGTACTACTGTAGTAAATGACTTAGTTAGTACTACTGTAGTAAATGACTGTTAGTAGTACTACTGTAGTAAATGACTGTTAGTAGTACTACTGTAGTAAATGACTGTTAGTAGTACTACTGTAGTAAATGACAGTACTACTGTAGTAAATGACTGTTAGTAGTACTACTGTAGTAAATGACTGTTAGTAGTACTACTAAGTACTACTAAGTACTACAACTGTAGTAAATGACTTAAGTAGTACTACTGTAGTAAATGACTGTTAGTAGTACTACTGTAGTAAATGACTGTTAGTAGTACTACTGTAGTAAATGACTGTTAGTAGTACTACTAAGTACTACTAAGTACTACGACTGTAGTAAATGACTTAAGTAGTACTACTGTAGTAAATGACTGTTAGTAGTACTACTGTAGTAAATGACTGTTAGTAGTACTACTAAGTACTACTAAGTACTGCGACTGTAGTAAATGACTTAAGTAGTACTACTGTAGTAAATGACTGTTAGTAGTACTACTGAAGTAAATGACTTTTAGTACTACTGTAGTAAATGACTGTTATGTAGTACTACTGTAGTAAATGACTGTTAGTAGTACTACTGTAGTAAATGACTGTTAATAGTACGACTGTAGTAAATGACAGTTAGTACTACTGTAGTAAATGACTGTTAGTATTACTACTGTAGTAAATGACTGTTAAGTAGTACTACTGTAGTACATGACTGTTAAGTAGTACTACTGTAGTACATGACTGTTAAGTAGTACTACTGTAGTACATGACTGTTAAGTAGTACTACTGTAGTAAATGACTGTTAGTAGTACTACTGTAGTAAATGACAGTACTACTGTAGTAAATGACTTAGTAGTACTACTGTAGAAAATGACTGTTATGTAGTACTACTGTAGTAAATGACTGCTAGTAGTACTACTGTAGTAAATGACTGTTAGTAGTACTACTGTAGTAAATGACTGTTAAGTAGTACTACTGTAGTACATGACTGTTAAGTAGTACTACTGTAGTACATGACTTAAGTAGTACTACTGTAGTAAATGACTGTTAGTAGTACTACTGTAGTAAATGACTGTTAGTACTACTGTAGTAAATGACTTAAGTAGTACTACTGTAGTAAATGACTGTTAGTAGTACTACTGTAGTAAATGACTGTTAGTACTACTGTAGTAAATGACTTAGTAGTACTACTGTAGAAAATGACTGTTATATAGTACTACTATAGTAAATGACTAGTAGTACTACTGTAGTAAATGACTGTTAGTAGTACTACTGTAGTAAATGACTGTTAGTTGAACTACTGTAGTAAATGACTGTTAGTAGTACTACTAAGTACTACTAAGTACTACGACTGTAGTAAATGACTGTTAAGTAGTACTACTGTAGTAAATGACTGTTAGTAGTACTACTGTAGTAAATGACTGTTAGAAGTATTACTGTAGTAAATCACTGTTAAGTAGTACTACTGTAGTAAATGACTGCTAGTAGTACTACTGTAGTAAATGACTGTTAGTAGTACTACTGTAGTAAATGACTGTTAGTAGTACTACTGTAGTAAATGACTGTTAGTAGTACTACTGTAGAAAATGACTGTTAGTAGTACTACTGTAGTAAATGACTGTTAGTAGTACTACTATAGTAAATGACTGTTAGTAGTACTACTGTAGTAAATGACTGTTAAGTAGTACTACTATAGTAAATGACTGTTAGTGGTATTACTGTAGTAAATGACAGTTAGTACTACTGTAGTAAATGACTGTTAGTAGTACTACTGTAGTAAATGACTGTTAGTAGTACTACTAAGTACTACTAAGTGCTACGACTGTAGTAAATGACTGTTAAGTAGTACTACTGTAGTAAATGACTGTTAGTAGTACTACTGTAGTAAATGACTGTTAGTAGTACTACTGTAGTAAATGACTGTTAAGTAGTACTATTGTAGTAAATGACTTAGTAGTACTACTGTAGTAAATGACAGTTAGTACTACTGTAGTAAATGACTGTTAGTAGTACTACTGTAGTAAATGACTGTTAGTAGTACTACTAAGTACTACTAAGTGCTACGACTGTAGTAAATGACTGTTAAGTAGTACTACTGTAGTAAATGACTGTTAGTAGTACTACTGTAGTAAATGACTGTTAGTAGTACTACTGTAGTAAATGACTGTTAGTTGAACTACTGTAGTAAATGACTGTTAGTAGTACTACTAAGTACTACTAAGTACTACGACTGTAGTAAATGACTGTTAAGTAGTACTACTGTAGTAAATGACTGTTAGTAGTACTACTGTAGTAAATGACTGTTAGAAGTATTACTGTAGTAAATGACTGTTAAGTAGTACTACTGTAGTAAATGACTGCTAGTAGTACTACTGTAGTAAATGACTGTTAGTAGTACTACTGTAGTAAATGACTGTTAGTAGTACTACTGTAGTAAATGACTTAGTAGTACTACTGTAGAAAATGACTGTTAGTAGTACTACTGTAGTAAATGACTGTTAGTAGTACTACTATAGTAAATGACTGTTAGTAGTACTACTGTAGTAAATGACTGTTAGTATTACTACTAAGTACTACTAAGTACTACAACTGTAGTAAATGACTTAGTTAGTACTACTGTAGTAAATGACTGTTAGTAGTACTACTGTAGTAAATGACTGTTAGTAGTACTACTGTAGTAAATGACTGTTAGTAGTACTACTGTAGTAAATGACAGTACTACTGTAGTAAATGACTGTTAGTAGTACTACTGTAGTAAATGACTGTTAGTAGTACTACTAAGTACTACTAAGTACTACAACTGTAGTAAATGACTTAAGTAGTACTACTGTAGTAAATGACTGTTAGTAGTACTACTGTAGTAAATGACTGTTAGTAGTACTACTGTAGTAAATGACTGTTAGTAGTACTACTAAGTACTACTAAGTACTACGACTGTAGTAAATGACTTAAGTAGTACTACTGTAGTAAATGACTGTTAGTAGTACTACTGTAGTAAATGACTGTTAGTAGTACTACTAAGTACTACTAAGTACTGCGACTGTAGTAAATGACTTAAGTAGTACTACTGTAGTAAATGACTGTTAGTAGTACTACTGAAGTAAATGACTTTTAGTACTACTGTAGTAAATGACTGTTATGTAGTACTACTGTAGTAAATGACTGTTAGTAGTACTACTGTAGTAAATGACTGTTAATAGTACGACTGTAGTAAATGACAGTTAGTACTACTGTAGTAAATGACTGTTAGTATTACTACTGTAGTAAATGACTGTTAAGTAGTACTACTGTAGTACATGACTGTTAAGTAGTACTACTGTAGTACATGACTGTTAAGTAGTACTACTGTAGTACATGACTGTTAAGTAGTACTACTGTAGTAAATGACTGTTAGTAGTACTACTGTAGTAAATGACAGTACTACTGTAGTAAATGACTTAGTAGTACTACTGTAGAAAATGACTGTTATGTAGTACTACTGTAGTAAATGACTGCTAGTAGTACTACTGTAGTAAATGACTGTTAGTAGTACTACTGTAGTAAATGACTGTTAAGTAGTACTACTGTAGTACATGACTGTTAAGTAGTACTACTGTAGTACATGACTTAAGTAGTACTACTGTAGTAAATGACTGTTAGTAGTACTACTGTAGTAAATGACTGTTAGTACTACTGTAGTAAATGACTTAAGTAGTACTACTGTAGTAAATGACTGTTAGTAGTACTACTGTAGTAAATGACTGTTAGTACTACTGTAGTAAATGACTTAGTAGTACTACTGTAGAAAATGACTGTTATATAGTACTACTATAGTAAATGACTAGTAGTACTACTGTAGTAAATGACTGTTAGTAGTACTACTGTAGTAAATGACTGTTAGTTGAACTACTGTAGTAAATGACTGTTAGTAGTACTACTAAGTACTACTAAGTACTACGACTGTAGTAAATGACTGTTAAGTAGTACTACTGTAGTAAATGACTGTTAGTAGTACTACTGTAGTAAATGACTGTTAGAAGTATTACTGTAGTAAATCACTGTTAAGTAGTACTACTGTAGTAAATGACTGCTAGTAGTACTACTGTAGTAAATGACTGTTAGTAGTACTACTGTAGTAAATGACTGTTAGTAGTACTACTGTAGTAAATGACTGTTAGTAGTACTACTGTAGAAAATGACTGTTAGTAGTACTACTGTAGTAAATGACTGTTAGTAGTACTACTATAGTAAATGACTGTTAGTAGTACTACTGTAGTAAATGACTGTTAAGTAGTACTACTATAGTAAATGACTGTTAGTGGTATTACTGTAGTAAATGACAGTTAGTACTACTGTAGTAAATGACTGTTAGTAGTACTACTGTAGTAAATGACTGTTAGTAGTACTACTAAGTACTACTAAGTGCTACGACTGTAGTAAATGACTGTTAAGTAGTACTACTGTAGTAAATGACTGTTAGTAGTACTACTGTAGTAAATGACTGTTAGTAGTACTACTGTAGTAAATGACTGTTAAGTAGTACTATTGTAGTAAATGACTTAGTAGTACTACTGTAGTAAATGACAGTTAGTACTACTGTAGTAAATGACTGTTAGTAGTACTACTGTAGTAAATGACTGTTAGTAGTACTACTAAGTACTACTAAGTGCTACGACTGTAGTAAATGACTGTTAAGTAGTACTACTGTAGTAAATGACTGTTAGTAGTACTACTGTAGTAAATGACTGTTAGTAGTACTACTGTAGTAAATGACTGTTAGTTGAACTACTGTAGTAAATGACTGTTAGTAGTACTACTAAGTACTACTAAGTACTACGACTGTAGTAAATGACTGTTAAGTAGTACTACTGTAGTAAATGACTGTTAGTAGTACTACTGTAGTAAATGACTGTTAGAAGTATTACTGTAGTAAATGACTGTTAAGTAGTACTACTGTAGTAAATGACTGCTAGTAGTACTACTGTAGTAAATGACTGTTAGTAGTACTACTGTAGTAAATGACTGTTAGTAGTACTACTGTAGTAAATGACTTAGTAGTACTACTGTAGAAAATGACTGTTAGTAGTACTACTGTAGTAAATGACTGTTAGTAGTACTACTATAGTAAATGACTGTTAGTAGTACTACTGTAGTAAATGACTGTTAGTGGTATTACTGTAGTAAATGACAGTTAGTACTACTGTAGTAAATGACTGTTAGTAGTACTACTGTAGTAAATGACTGTTAGTAGTACTACTAAGTACTACTAAGTGCTACGACTGTAGTAAATGACTGTTAAGTAGTACTACTGTAGTAAATGACTGTTAGTAGTACTACTGTAGTAAATGACTGTTAGTAGTACTACTGTAGTAAATGACTGTTAAGTAGTACTATTGTAGTAAATGACTTAGTAGTACTACTGTAGTAAATGACTGTTATGTAGTACTACTGTAGTAAATGACTGTTAGTAGTACTACTGTAGTAAATGACAGTTAGTGCTACTGTAGTAAATGACTTAGTAGTACTACTGTAGAAAATGACTGTTATGTAGTACTACTGTAGTAAATGACTGCTAGTAGTACTACTGTAGAAAATGACTGTTATGTAGTACTACTGTAGTAAATGACTGCTAGTAGTACTACTGTAGTAAATGACTTAAGTAGTACTACTGTAGTAAATGACTTAGTTAGTACTACTGTAGTAAATGACTGTTAGTAGTACTACTGTAGTAAATGACTGTTAGTAGTACTACTGTAGTAAATGCCAGTACTACTGTAGTAAATGACTGTTAGTAGTACTACTGTAGTAAATGACTGTTAGTAGTACTACTAAGTACTACTAAGTACTACAACTGTAGTAAATGACTTAAGTAGTACTACTGTAGTAAATGACTGTTAGTAGTACTACTGTAGTAAATGACTGTTAGTAGTACTACTAAGTACTACTAAGTACTACGACTGTAGTAAATGACTTAAGTAGTACTACTGTAGTAAATGACTGTTAGTAGTACTACTGTAGTAAATGACTGTTAGTAGTACTACTAAGTACTACTAAGTACTGCGACTGTAGTAAATGACTTAAGTAGTACTACTGTAGTAAATGACTGTTAGTAGTACTACTGAAGTAAATGACTTTTAGTACTACTGTAGTAAATGACTGTTATGTAGTACTACTGTAGTAAATGACTGTTAGTAGTACTACTGTAGTAAATGACTGTTAGTAGTACTACTGTAGTAAATGACTGTTAGTAGTACGACTGTAGTAAATGACAGTTAGTACTACTGTAGTAAATGACTGTTAAGTAGTACTACTGTAGTACATGACTGTTAAGTAGTACTACTGTAGTACATGACTGTTAAGTAGTACTACTGTAGTACATGACTGTTAAGTAGTACTACTGTAGTAAATGACTGTTAGTAGTACTACTGTAGTAAATGACAGTTAGTACTACTGTAGTAAATGACTGTTAGTAGTACTACTGTAGTAAATGACTGTTAGTAGTACTACTGTAGAAAATGACTGTTAGTAGTACTACTGTAGTAAATGACTGTTAGTAGTACTACTATAGTAAATGACTGTTAGTAGTACTACTGTAGTAAATGACTGTTAAGTAGTACTACTGTAGTAAATGACTGTTAGTGGTATTACTGTAGTAAATGACAGTTAGTACTACTGTAGTAAATGACTGTTAGTAGTACTACTGTAGTAAATGACTGTTAGTAGTACTACTAAGTACTACTAAGTGCTACGACTGTAGTAAATGACTGTTAAGTAGTACTACTGTTGTAAATGACTGTTAGTAGTACTACTGTAGTAAATGACTGTTAATAGTACTACTGTAGTAAATGACTGTTAGTAGTACTACTGTAGTAAATGACAGTTAGTACTACTGTAGTAAATGACTGTTATGTAGTACTACTGTAGTAAATGACTGTTAGTAGTACTACTGTAGTAAATGACAGTTAGTGCTACTGTAGTAAATGACTTAGTAGTACTACTGTAGAAAATGACTGTTATGTAGTACTACTGTAGTAAATGACTGCTAGTAGTACTACTGTAGTAAATGACTTAAGTAGTACTACTGTAGTAAATGACTTAGTTAGTACTACTGTAGTAAATGACTGTTAGTAGTACTACTGTAGTAAATGACTGTTAGTAGTACTACTGTAGTAAATGACTGTTAGTAGTACTACTGTAGTAAATGACAGTACTACTGTAGTAAATGACTGTTAGTAGTACTACTGTAGTAAATGACTGTTAGTAGTACTACTAAGTACTACTAAGTACTACAACTGTAGTAAATGACTTAAGTAGTACTACTGTAGTAAATGACTGTTAGTAGTACTACTGTAGTAAATGACTGTTAGTAGTACTACTGTAGTAAATGACTGTTAGTAGTACTACTAAGTACTACTAAGTACTACGACTGTAGTAAATGACTTAAGTAGTACTACTGTAGTAAATGACTGTTAAGTAGTACTACTGTAGTACATGACTGTTAAGTAGTACTACTGTAGTACATGACTGTTAAGTAGTACTACTGTAGTACATGACTGTTAAGTAGTACTACTGTAGTAAATGACTGTTAGTAGTACTACTGTAGTAAATGACAGTTAGTACTACTGTAGTAAATGACTTAGTAGTACTACTGTAGAAAATGACTGTTATGTAGTACTACTGTAGTAAATGACTGCTAGTAGTACTACTGTAGTAAATGACTGTTAGTAGTACTACTGTAGTAAATGACTGTTAAGTAGTACTACTGTAGTACATGACTGTTAAGTAGTACTACTGTAGTACATGACTTAAGTAGTACTACTGTAGTAAATGACTGTTAGTAGTACTACTGTAGTAAATGACTGTTAGTACTACTGTAGTAAATGACTTAAGTAGTACTACTGTAGTAAATGACTGTTAGTACTACTGTAGTAAATGACTGTTATGTAGTACTACTGTAGTAAATGACTGTTAGTAGTACTACTGTAGTAAATGACTGTTAGTAGTACTACTGTAGTAAATGACTGTTAAGTAGTACTATTGTAGTAAATGACTTAGTAGTACTACTGTAGTAAATGACAGTTAGTACTACTGTAGTAAATGACTGTTAGTAGTACTACTGTAGAAAATGACTGTTATGTAGTACTACTGTAGTAAATGACTGTTAAGTAGTACTACTGTAGTACATGACTGTTTAGTAGTACTACTGTATTACATGACTGTTAAGTAGTACTACTGTAGTAAATGACTGTTAGTAGTACTACTGTAGTAAATGACTGTTATGTAGTACTACTGTAGTAAATGACTTATGTAGTACTACTGTAGTAAATGACTGTTAGTTGAACTACTGTAGTAAATGACTGTTAGTAATACTACTGTAGTAAATGACTGTTAGTAGTACTACTGTAGTAAATGACTGTTAGTAGTACTACTGTAGTAAATGACTGTTAGTGGTACTACTGTAGTAAATGACAGTTAGTACTACTGTAGTAAATGACTTAGTAGTACTACTGTAGAAAATGACTTATGTAGTACTACTGTAGTAAATGACAGTTAGTACTACTGTAGTAAATGACTGTTAGTAGTACTACTGTAGTAAATGACTGTTAGTAGTACTACTGTAGTAAATGACTTTTAGTAGTACTACTGTAGTAAATGACTTAGTAGTACTACTGTAGTAAATGACTGTTAGTAGTACTACTAAGTACTACTAAGTAATACGACTGTAGTAAATGACTTAAGTAGTACTACTGTAGTAAATGACTGTTAGTAGTACTACTGTAGTAAATGACTGTTAGTACTACTGTAGTAAATGACTGTTATGTAGTACTACTGTAGTAAATGACTGTTAGTAGTACTACTGTAGTAAATGACTGTTAGTAGTACTACTGTAGTAAATGACTGTTAGTAGTACTACTAAGTACTACTAAGTACTACGACTGTAGTAAATGACTGTTAAGTAGTACTACTGTAGTAAATGACTGTTAGTAGTACTACTGTAGTAAATGACTGTTAGAAGTATTACTGTAGTAAATGACTGTTAAGTAGTACTACTGTAGTAAATGACTGCTAGTAGTACTACTGTAGTAAATGACTGTTAGTAGTACTACTGTAGTAAATGACTGTTAGTAGTACTACTGTAGTAAATGACTGTTAGCAGTACTACTATAGTAAATGACTGCTAGTAGTACTACTGTAGTAAATGACTGTTAGTAGTACTACTGTAGTAAATTACTGTTAGTACTACTGTAGTAAATGACTGTTAAGTAGTACTACTGTAGTAAATGACTTAAGTAGTACTACTGTAGTAAATGACAGTTAGTACTACTGTAGTAAATGACTTAGTAGTACTACTAAGTACTACTAAGTACTACGACTGTAGTAAATGACTGTTAAGTAGTACTACTGTAGTAAATAACTGTTAGTAGTACTACTGTAGTAAATGACTGTTAGAAGTATTACTGTAGTAAATGACTGTTAAGTAGTACTACTGTAGTAAATGACTGCTAGTAGTACTACTGTAGTAAATGACTGTTAGTAGTACTACTGTAGTAAATGACTGTTAGTAGTACTACTGTAGAAAATGACTGTTAGTAGTACTACTGTAGTAAATGACTGTTAGTAGTACTACTATAGTAAATGACTGTTAGTAGTACTACTGTAGTAAATGACTGTTAAGTAGTACTACTGTAGTAAATGACTGTTAGTGGTATTACTGTAGTAAATGACAGTTAGTACTACTGTAGTAAATGACTGTTAGTAGTACTACTGTAGTAAATGACTGTTAGTAGTACTACTAAGTACTACTAAGTACTACGACTGTAGTAAATGACTTAAGTAGTACTACTGTAGTAAATGACTGTTAGTAGTACTACTGTAGTAAATGACTGTTAGTGGTCCTACTGCAGTAAATGACTGTTAAGTAGTACTATTGTAGTAAATGACTTAGTAGTACTACTGTAGTAAATGACAGTTAGTACTACTGTAGTAAATGACTGTTAGTAGTACTACTGTAGCAAATGACTGTTATGTAGTACTACTGTAGTAAATGACTGTTAAGTAGTACTACTGTAGTACATGACTGTTAAGTAGTACTACTGTAGTACATGACTGTTAAGTAGTACTACTGTAGTAAATGACTGTTAGTAGTACTACTGTAGTAAATGACTGTTAGTACTACTGTAGTAAATGACTGTTAGTAGTACTACTGTAGTAAATGACTGTTAGTAGTACTACTGTAGTAAATGACTGTTAGTAGTACTACTGTAGTAAATGACAGTTAGTACTACTGTAGTAAATGACTTAGTAGTACTACTGTAGAAAATGACTGTTAGTAGTACTACTAAGTACTACTAAGTACTACGACTGTAATAAATGACTTAAGTAGTACTACTGTAGTAAATGACTGTTAAGTAGTACTACTGTAGTAAATGACTGTTAGTAGTACTACTGTAGAAAATGACTTAGTACTACTGTAGTAAATGACTGTTAGTAGTACTACTGTAGTAAATGACTGTTATTAGTACTACTGTAGTAAATGACTGTTAGTAGTACTACTGTAGTAAATGACTGTTAGTAGTACTACTGTAGTAAATGACGGTTAGTAGTACTACTGTAGTAAAGGACTGTTAGAAGTATTACTGTAGTAAATGACTGTTAGTAGTACTACTGTAGTAAATGACTGTTAGTAGTACTACTGTAGTAAATGACAGTTAGTACTACTGTAGTAAATGACTTAGTAGTACTACTGTAGAAAATGACTGTTATGTAGTACTACTATAGTAAATGACTGCTAGTAGTACTACTGTAGTAAATGACTTAGTAGTACTACTAAGTACTACGACTGTAGTAAATGACTGTTAAGTAGTACTATTGTAGTAAATGACTTAGTAGTACTACTGTAGTAAATGACAGTTAGTACTACTGTAGTAAATGACTGTTAGTAGTACTACTGTAGAAAATGACTGTTATGTAGTACTACTGTAGTAAATGACTGTTAAGTAGTACTACTGTAGTACATGACTGTTAAGTAGTACTACTGTATTACATGACTGTTAAGTAGTACTACTGTAGTAAATGACTGTTATGTAGTACTACTGTAGTAAATGACTTATGTAGTACTACTGTAGTAAATGACTGTTAGTTGAACTACTGTAGTAAATGACTGTTAGTAGTACTACTGTAGTAAATGACTGTTAGTAGTACTACTGTAGTAAATGACTGTTAGTAGTACTACTGTAGTAAATGACTGTTAGTGGTACTACTGTAGTAAATGACAGTTAGTACTACTGTAGTAAATGACTTTGTAGTACTACTGTAGAAAATGACTTATGTAGTACTACTGTAGTAAATGACAGTTAGTACTACTGTAGTAAATGACTGTTAGTAGTACTACTGTAGTAAATGACTGTTAGTAGTACTACTGTAGAAAATGACTGTTAGTACTACTGTAGTAAATGACTGTTAGTAGTACTACTGTAGAAAATGACTTATGTAGTACTACTGTAGTAAATGACTGTTTAGTACTACTGTAGTACATGACTGTTAAGTAGTACTACTGTATTACATGACTGTTAAGTAGTACTACTGTAGTAAATGACTGTTATGTAGTACTACTGTAGTAAATGACTTATGTAGTACTACTGTAGTAAATGACTGTTAGTTGAACTACTGTAGTAAATGACTGTTAGTAGTACTACTGTAGTAAATGACTGTTAGTAGTACTACTGTAGTAAATGACTGTTAGTAGTACTACTGTAGTAAATGACTGTTAGTGGTACTACTGTAGTAAATGACAGTTAGTACTACTGTAGTAAATGACTTTGTAGTACTACTGTAGAAAATGACTTATGTAGTACTACTGTAGTAAATGACAGTTAGTACTACTGTAGTAAATGACTGTTAGTAGTACTACTGTAGTAAATGACTGTTAGTAGTACTACTGTAGAAAATGACTGTTAGTACTACTGTAGTAAATGACTGTTAGTAGTACTACTGTAGTAAATGACTGTTAGTAGTACTACTAAGTACTACTAAGTAATACGACTGTAGTAAATGACTTAAGTAGTACTACTGTAGTAAATGACTGTTAGTACTACTGTAGTAAATGACTGTTAGTAGTACTACTGTAGTAAATGACTGTTAGTGGTACTACTGTAGTAAATGACAGTTAGTACTACTGTAGTAAATGACTTTGTAGTACTACTGTAGAAAATGACTTATGTAGTACTACTGTAGTAAATGACAGTTAGTACTACTGTAGTAAATGACTGTTAGTAGTACTACTGTAGTAAATGACTGTTAGTAGTACTACTGTAGAAAATGACTGTTAGTACTACTGTAGTAAATGACTGTTAGTAGTACTACTGTAGTAAATGACTGTTAGTAGTACTACTAAGTACTACTAAGTAATACGACTGTAGTAAATGACTTAAGTAGTACTACTGTAGTAAATGACTGTTAGTACTACTGTAGTAAATGACTGTTAGTAGTACTACTGTAGTAAATGACTGTTAGTACTACTGTAGTAAATGACTTATGTAGTACTACTGTAGTAAATGACTGTTAGTACTACTGTAGTAAATGACTGTTAGTAGTACTACTGTAGTAAATGACTGTTAGTAGCACTACTGTAGTAAATGACAGTTAGTACTACTGTAGTAAATGACTTAGTAGTACTACTGTAGAAAATGACTGTTATGTAGTACTACTGTAGTAAATGACTGTTAGTAGTACTACTGTAGTAAATGACTGTTAGTAGTACTACTGTAGTAAATGACTGTTAGTAGTACTACTGTAGTAAATGACTGTTAGTAGTACTACTGTAGTAAATGACAGTTAGTACTACTGTAGTAAATGACTTAGTAGTACTACTGTAGAAAATGACTGTTAGTAGTACTACTAAGTACTACTAAGTACTACGACTGTAATAAATGACTTAAGTAGTACTACTGTAGTAAATGACTGTTAAGTAGTACTACTGTAGTAAATGACTGTTAGTAGTACTACTGTAGAAAATGACTTAGTACTACTGTAGTAAATGACTGTTAGTAGTACTACTGTAGTAAATGACTGTTAGTAGTACTACTGTAGTAAATGACTTAGTAGTACTACTGTAGTAAATGACGGTTAGTAGTACTACTGTAGTAAATGACTGTTAGAAGTATTACTGTAGTAAATGACTGTTAGTAGTACTACTGTAGTAAATGACTGTTAGTAGTACTACTGTAGTAAATGACAGTTAGTACTACTGTAGTAAATGACTTAGTAGTACTACTGTAGAAAATGACTGTTATGTAGTACTACTATAGTAAATGACTGCTAGTAGTACTACTGTAGTAAATGACTTAGTAGTACTACTAAGTACTACGACTGTAGTAAATGACTGTTAAGTAGTACTATTGTAGTAAATGACTTAGTAGTACTACTGTAGTAAATGACAGTTAGTACTACTGTAGTAAATGACTGTTAGTAGTACTACTGTAGAAAATGACTGTTATGTAGTACTACTGTAGTAAATGACTGTTAAGTAGTACTACTGTAGTACATGACTGTTAAGTAGTACTACTGTATTACATGACTGTTAAGTAGTACTACTGTAGTAAATGACTGTTATGTAGTACTACTGTAGTAAATGACTTATGTAGTACTACTGTAGTAAATGACTGTTAGTTGAACTACCTTGTAGTAAATGACTGTTAGTAGTACTACTGTAGTAAATGACTGTTAGTAGTACTACTGTAGTAAATGACTGTTAGTAGTACTACTGTAGTAAATGACTGTTAGTGGTACTACTGTAGTAAATGACAGTTAGTACTACTGTAGTAAATGACTTTGTAGTACTACTGTAGAAAATGACTTATGTAGTACTACTGTAGTAAATGACAGTTAGTACTACTGTAGTAAATGACTGTTAGTAGTACTACTGTAGTAAATGACTGTTAGTAGTACTACTGTAGAAAATGACTGTTAGTACTACTGTAGTAAATGACTGTTAGTAGTACTACTGTAGAAAATGACTGTTATGTAGTACTACTGTAGTAAATGACTGTTAAGTAGTACTACTGTAGTACATGACTGTTAAGTAGTACTACTGTATTACATGACTGTTAAGTAGTACTACTGTAGTAAATGACTGTTATGTAGTACTACTGTAGTAAATGACTGTTAGTTGAACTACTGTAGTAAATGACTGTTAGTAGTACTACTGTAGTAAATGACTGTTAGTAGTACTACTGTAGTAAATGACTGTTAGTAGTACTACTGTAGTAAATGACTGTTAGTAGTACTACTGTAGTAAATGACTGTTAGTGGTACTACTGTAGTAAATGACAGTTAGTACTACTGTAGTAAATGACTTTGTAGTACTACTGTAGAAAATGACTTATGTAGTACTACTGTAGTAAATGACAGTTAGTACTACTGTAGTAAATGACTGTTAGTAGTACTACTGTAGTAAATGACTGTTAGTAGTACTACTGTAGAAAATGACTGTTAGTACTACTGTAGTAAATGACTGTTAGTAGTACTACTGTAGTAAATGACTGTTAGTAGTACTACTAAGTACTACTAAGTAATACGACTGTAGTAAATGACTTAAGTAGTACTACTGTAGTAAATGACTGTTAGTACTACTGTAGTAAATGACTGTTAGTAGTACTACTGTAGTAAATGACTGTTAGTGGTACTACTGTAGTAAATGACAGTTAGTACTACTGTAGTAAATGACTTTGTAGTACTACTGTAGAAAATGACTTATGTAGTACTACTGTAGTAAATGACAGTTAGTACTACTGTAGTAAATGACTGTTAGTAGTACTACTGTAGTAAATGACTGTTAGTAGTACTACTGTAGAAAATGACTGTTAGTACTACTGTAGTAAATGACTGTTAGTAGTACTACTGTAGTAAATGACTGTTAGTAGTACTACTAAGTACTACTAAGTAATACGACTGTAGTAAATGACTTAAGTAGTACTACTGTAGTAAATGACTGTTAGTACTACTGTAGTAAATGACTGTTAGTAGTACTACTGTAGTAAATGACTGTTAGTACTACTGTAGTAAATGACTTATGTAGTACTACTGTAGTAAATGACTGTTAGTACTACTGTAGTAAATGACTGTTAGTAGTACTACTGTAGTAAATGACTGTTAGTAGCACTACTGTAGTAAATGACAGTTAGTACTACTGTAGTAAATGACTTAGTAGTACTACTGTAGAAAATGACTGTTATGTAGTACTACTGTAGTAAATGACTGCTAGTAGTACTACTGTAGTAAATGACTGCTAAGTAGTACTACTGTAGTAAATGACTGTTAGTAGTACTACTGTAGAAAATGACTGTTAGTAGTACTACTGTAGTAAATGACTGTTAGTAGTACTACTGTAGTAAATGACTGTTAGTAGTACTACTGTAGTAAATGACTGTTAAGTAGTACTACTGTAGTAAATGACTGTTAGTAGTACTACTGTAGTAAATGACTGTTAAGTAGTACTACTGTAGTAAATGACTGTTATGTAGTACTACTAAAGTAAATGACTGTTAGTGGTACTACTGTAGTAAATGACTGTTAGTAGTACTACTGTAGTAAATGACTGTTAGTAGTACTACTGTAGTAAATGACTGTTAAGTAGTACTACTGTAGTAAATGACTGTTAGTAGTACTACTGTAGTAAATGACTGTTAGTAATATTACTGTAGAAAATGACTGTTAGTAGTACTACTGTAGTAAATGACTGTTAGTAGTACTACTTTAGTAAATGACTGTTAGTAGTACCACTAAGTACTACTAAGTACTACTACTGTAGTAAATGACTGTTAGTAGTACTACTGTAGTAAATGACTGTTAGTGGTACTACTGTAGTAAGTGACAGTTAGTACTACTGTAGTAAATGACTTTGTAGTACTACTGTAGAAAATGACTTATGTAGTACTACTGTAGTAAATGACAGTTAGTACTACTGTAGTAAATGACTGTTAGTAGTACTACTGTAGTAAATGACTGTTAGTAGTACTACTGTAGAAAATGACTGTTAGTACTACTGTAGTAAATGACTGTTAGTAGTACTACTGTAGTAAATGACTGTTAGTAGTACTACTAAGTACTACTAAGTAATACGACTGTAGTAAATGACTTAAGTAGTACTACTGTAGTAAATGACTGTTAGTACTACTGTAGTAAATGACTGTTAGTAGTACTACTGTAGTAAATGACTGTTAGTACTACTGTAGTAAATGACTTATGTAGTACTACTGTAGTAAATGACTATTAGTACTACTGTAGTAAATGACTGTTAGTAGTACTACTGTAGTAAATGACTGTTAGTAGCACTACTGTAGTAAATGACAGTTAGTACTACTGTAGTAAATGACTTAGTAGTACTACTGTAGAAAATGACTGTTATGTAGTACTACTGTAGTAAATGACTGTTAGTAGTACTACTGTAGTAAATGACTGTTAGTAGTACTACTGTAGTAAATGACTGTTAGTAGTACTACTGTAGTAAATGACTGTTGGTAGTACTACTGTAGTAAATGACAGTTAGTACTACTGTAGTAAATGACTTAGTAGTACTACTGTAGAAAATGACTGTTAGTAGTACTACTAAGTACTACTAAGTACTACGACTGTAATAAATGACTTAAGTAGTACTACTGTAGTAAATGACTGTTAAGTAGTACTACTGTAGTAAATGAATGTTAGTAGTACTACTGTAGAAAATGACTTAGTACTACTGTAGTAAATGACTGTTAGTAGTACTACTGTAGTAAATGACTGTTATTAGTACTACTGTAGTAAATGACTGTTAGTAGTACTACTGTAGTAAATGACTGTTAGTAGTACTACTGTAGTAAATGACGGTTAGTAGTACTACTGTAGTAAATGACTGTTAGAAGTATTACTGTAGTAAATGACTGTTAGTAGTACTACTGTAGTAAATGACTGTTAGTAGTACTACTGTAGTAAATGACAGTTAGTACTACTGTAGTAAATGACTTAGTAGTACTACTGTAGAAAATGACTGTTATGTAGTACTACTATAGTAAATGACTGCTAGTAGTACTACTGTAGTAAATGACTTAGTAGTACTACTAAGTACTACGACTGTAGTAAATGACTGTTAAGTAGTACTATTGTAGTAAATGACTTAGTAGTACTACTGTAGTAAATGACAGTTAGTACTACTGTAGTAAATGACTGTTAGTAGTACTACTGTAGAAAATGACTGTTATGTAGTACTACTGTAGTAAATGACTGTTAAGTAGTACTACTGTAGTACATGACTGTTAAGTAGTACTACTGTATTACATGACTGTTAAGTAGTACTACTGTAGTAAATGACTGTTATGTAGTACTACTGTAGTAAATGACTTATGTAGTACTACTGTAGTAAATGACTGTTAGTTGAACTACCTTGTAGTAAATGACTGTTAGTAGTACTACTGTAGTAAATGACTGTTAGTAGTACTACTGTAGTAAATGACTGTTAGTAGTACTACTGTAGTAAATGACTGTTAGTGGTACTACTGTAGTAAATGACAGTTAGTACTACTGTAGTAAATGACTTTGTAGTACTACTGTAGAAAATGACTTATGTAGTACTACTGTAGTAAATGACAGTTAGTACTACTGTAGTAAATGACTGTTAGTAGTACTACTGTAGTAAATGACTGTTAGTAGTACTACTGTAGAAAATGACTGTTAGTACTACTGTAGTAAATGACTGTTAGTAGTACTACTGTAGAAAATGACTGTTATGTAGTACTACTGTAGTAAATGACTGTTAAGTAGTACTACTGTAGTACATGACTGTTAAGTAGTACTACTGTATTACATGACTGTTAAGTAGTACTACTGTAGTAAATGACTGTTATGTAGTACTACTGTAGTAAATGACTTATGTAGTACTACTGTAGTAAATGACTGTTAGTTGAACTACTGTAGTAAATGACTGTTAGTAGTACTACTGTAGTAAATGACTGTTAGTAGTACTACTGTAGTAAATGACTGTTAGTAGTACTACTGTAGTAAATGACTGTTAGTGGTACTACTGTAGTAAATGACAGTTAGTACTACTGTAGTAAATGACTTTGTAGTACTACTGTAGAAAATGACTTATGTAGTACTACTGTAGTAAATGACAGTTAGTACTACTGTAGTAAATGACTGTTAGTAGTACTACTGTAGTAAATGACTGTTAGTAGTACTACTGTAGAAAATGACTGTTAGTACTACTGTAGTAAATGACTGTTAGTAGTACTACTGTAGTAAATGACTGTTAGTAGTACTACTAAGTACTACTAAGTAATACGACTGTAGTAAATGACTTAAGTAGTACTACTGTAGTAAATGACTGTTAGTACTACTGTAGTAAATGACTGTTAGTAGTACTACTGTAGTAAATGACTGTTAGTGGTACTACTGTAGTAAATGACAGTACTACTGTAGTAAATGACTTTGTAGTACTACTGTAGAAAATGACTTATGTAGTACTACTGTAGTAAATGACAGTTAGTACTACTGTAGTAAATGACTGTTAGTAGTACTACTGTAGTAAATGACTGTTAGTAGTACTACTGTAGAAAATGACTGTTAGTACTACTGTAGTAAATGACTGTTAGTAGTACTACTGTAGTAAATGACTGTTAGTAGTACTACTAAGTACTACTAAGTAATACGACTGTAGTAAATGACTTAAGTAGTACTACTGTAGTAAATGACTGTTAGTACTACTGTAGTAAATGACTGTTAGTAGTACTACTGTAGTAAATGACTGTTAGTACTACTGTAGTAAATGACTTATGTAGTACTACTGTAGTAAATGACTGTTAGTACTACTGTAGTAAATGACTGTTAGTAGTACTACTGTAGTAAATGACTGTTAGTAGCACTACTGTAGTAAATGACAGTTAGTACTACTGTAGTAAATGACTTAGTAGTACTACTGTAGAAAATGACTGTTATGTAGTACTACTGTAGTAAATGACTGCTAGTAGTACTACTGTAGTAAATGACTGCTAAGTAGTACTACTGTAGTAAATGACTGTTAGTAGTACTACTGTAGTAAATGACTGTTAGTAGCACTACTGTAGTAAATGACAGTTAGTACTACTGTAGTAAATGACTTAGTAGTACTACTGTAGAAAATGACTGTTATGTAGTACTACTGTAGTAAATGACTGTTAGTAGTACTACTGTAGTAAATGACTGTTAGTAGTACTACTGTAGTAAATGACTGTTAGTAGTACTACTGTAGTAAATGACTGTTAGTAGTACTACTGTAGTAAATGACAGTTAGTACTACTGTAGTAAATGACTTAGTAGTACTACTGTAGAAAATGACTGTTAGTAGTACTACTAAGTACTACTAAGTACTACGACTGTAATAAATGACTTAAGTAGTACTACTGTAGTAAATGACTGTTAAGTAGTACTACTGTAGTAAATGACTGTTAGTAGTACTACTGTAGAAAATGACTTAGTACTACTGTAGTAAATGACTGTTAGTAGTACTACTGTAGTAAATGACTGTTATTAGTACTACTGTAGTAAATGACTGTTAGTAGTACTACTGTAGTAAATGACTGTTAGTAGTACTACTGTAGTAAATGACGGTTAGTAGTACTACTGTAGTAAATGACTGTTAGAAGTATTACTGTAGTAAATGACTGTTAGTAGTACTACTGTAGTAAATGACTGTTAGTAGTACTACTGTAGTAAATGACAGTTAGTACTACTGTAGTAAATGACTTAGTAGTACTACTGTAGAAAATGACTGTTATGTAGTACTACTATAGTAAATGACTGCTAGTAGTACTACTGTAGTAAATGACTTAGTAGTACTACTAAGTACTACGACTGTAGTAAATGACTGTTAAGTAGTACTATTGTAGTAAATGACTTAGTAGTACTACTGTAGTAAATGACAGTTAGTACTACTGTAGTAAATGACTGTTAGTAGTACTACTGTAGAAAATGACTGTTATGTAGTACTACTGTAGTAAATGACTGTTAAGTAGTACTACTGTAGTACATGACTGTTAAGTAGTACTACTGTATTACATGACTGTTAAGTAGTACTACTGTAGTAAATGACTGTTATGTAGTACTACTGTAGTAAATGACTTATGTAGTACTACTGTAGTAAATGACTGTTAGTTGAACTACCTTGTAGTAAATGACTGTTAGTAGTACTACTGTAGTAAATGACTGTTAGTAGTACTACTGTAGTAAATGACTGTTAGTAGTACTACTGTAGTAAATGACTGTTAGTGGTACTACTGTAGTAAATGACAGTTAGTACTACTGTAGTAAATGACTTTGTAGTACTACTGTAGAAAATGACTTATGTAGTACTACTGTAGTAAATGACAGTTAGTACTACTGTAGTAAATGACTGTTAGTAGTACTACTGTAGTAAATGACTGTTAGTAGTACTACTGTAGAAAATGACTGTTAGTACTACTGTAGTAAATGACTGTTAGTAGTACTACTGTAGAAAATGACTGTTATGTAGTACTACTGTAGTAAATGACTGTTAAGTAGTACTACTGTAGTACATGACTGTTAAGTAGTACTACTGTATTACATGACTGTTAAGTAGTACTACTGTAGTAAATGACTGTTATGTAGTACTACTGTAGTAAATGACTTATGTAGTACTACTGTAGTAAATGACTGTTAGTTGAACTACTGTAGTAAATGACTGTTAGTAGTACTACTGTAGTAAATGACTGTTAGTAGTACTACTGTAGTAAATGACTGTTAGTAGTACTACTGTAGTAAATGACTGTTAGTGGTACTACTGTAGTAAATGACAGTTAGTACTACTGTAGTAAATGACTTTGTAGTACTACTGTAGAAAATGACTTATGTAGTACTACTGTAGTAAATGACAGTTAGTACTACTGTAGTAAATGACTGTTAGTAGTACTACTGTAGTAAATGACTGTTAGTAGTACTACTGTAGAAAATGACTGTTAGTACTACTGTAGTAAATGACTGTTAGTAGTACTACTGTAGTAAATGACTGTTAGTAGTACTACTAAGTACTACTAAGTAATACGACTGTAGTAAATGACTTAAGTAGTACTACTGTAGTAAATGACTGTTAGTACTACTGTAGTAAATGACTGTTAGTAGTACTACTGTAGTAAATGACTGTTAGTGGTACTACTGTAGTAAATGACAGTACTACTGTAGTAAATGACTTTGTAGTACTACTGTAGAAAATGACTTATGTAGTACTACTGTAGTAAATGACAGTTAGTACTACTGTAGTAAATGACTGTTAGTAGTACTACTGTAGTAAATGACTGTTAGTAGTACTACTGTAGAAAATGACTGTTAGTACTACTGTAGTAAATGACTGTTAGTAGTACTACTGTAGTAAATGACTGTTAGTAGTACTACTAAGTACTACTAAGTAATACGACTGTAGTAAATGACTTAAGTAGTACTACTGTAGTAAATGACTGTTAGTACTACTGTAGTAAATGACTGTTAGTAGTACTACTGTAGTAAATGAGTGTTAGTACTACTGTAGTAAATGACTGTTAGTACTACTGTAGTAAATGACTGTTAGTAGTACTACTGTAGTAAATGACTGTTAGTAGCACTACTGTAGTAAATGACAGTTAGTACTACTGTAGTAAATGACTTAGTAGTACTACTGTAGAAAATGACTGTTATGTAGTACTACTGTAGTAAATGACTGCTAGTAGTACTACTGTAGTAAATGACTGCTAAGTAGTACTACTGTAGTAAATGACTTATGTAGTACTACTGTAGAAAATGACTGTTAGTAGTACTACTGTAGTAAATGACTGTTAGTAGTACTACTGTAGTAAATGACTGTTAGTAGTACTACTGTAGTAAATGACTGTTAAGTAGTACTACTGTAGTAAATGACTGTTAGTAGTACTACTGTAGTAAATGACTGTTAAGAAGTACTACTGTAGTAAATGACTGTTATGTAGTACTACTAAAGTAAATGACTGTTAGTGGTACTACTGTAGTAAATGACTGTTAGTAGTACTACTGTAGTAAATGACTGTTAGTAGTACTACTGTAGTAAATGACTGTTAAGTAGTACTACTGTAGTAAATGACTGTTAGTAGTACTACTGTAGTAAATGACTGTTAGTAATATTACTGTAGAAAATGACTGTTAGTAGTACTACTGTAGTAAATGACTGTTAGTAGTACTACTTTAGTAAATGACTGTTAGTAGTACCACTAAGTACTACTAAGTACTACTACTGTAGTAAATGACTGTTAGTAGTACTACTGTAGTAAATGACTGTTAGTAGTACTACTGTAGAAAATGACTGTTAGTAGTACTACTGTAGTAAATGACTGTTAGTAGTACTACTGTAGTAAATGACTGTTAGTAGTACTACTAAGTACTAGTAAGTACTACGACTGTAGTAAATTAATGTTAAGTAGTACTACTGTAGTAAATGACTGTTAAGTAGTACTACTGTAGTAAATGACTTTTAAGTAGTACTACTGTAGTAAATGACTGTTAGTAGTACTACTGTAGTAAATGACTGTTAGTAGTACTACTGTAGTAAATGACTGTTAGTAGTACTACTTTAGTAAATGACTGTTAGTAGTACCACTAAGTACTACTAAGTACTACTACTGTAGTAAATGACTGTTAGTAGTACTACTGTAGTAAATGACTGTTAAGTAGTACTACTGTAGTAAATGACTGTTAGGTAGTACTACTGTAGTAAATGACTGTTAGTAGTACTACTGTAGAAAATGACTGTTAGTAGTACTACTGTAGTAAATGACTGTTTAATTAGTACTACTGTAGTAAATGACTGTTAAGTAGTACTACTGTAGTAAATGACTGTTAGTAGTACTACTGTAGTAAATGACTGTTATGTAGTACTGTACTACTGTCACCACTCAGCTCTGCTCCAGTTTGTACAGCTGCTTTAGTTTTCTTTTCTCCACCTTTCCTCTCATCCAAAGCACGTCCACTTCAGTCTAAACACAGAAGCGTGTGAACAACGTGACGTGCGGCGTGACGTTGTGGGCTACAGAAAGCGTTGTGCATCTAAACCGGTCTTGACAATACATTTCTTTTGAGGCGACTTTTTACAGTCCCGGTATGCAAAGGGATAAAATTTAAGAGTGAGCATACTGGCCCATTTAAAGCACTGAGTACGCGTCTGACAACACAAGCCATGAAATATGAGCCACTCAGATATACACATCCGTCTCCTTCACTTCTTTGTGTTTATGTTTGATGCAAACTCACTGTTGGTCAGCTGATAGGTTCGAGCATTCGCTCTGAGCCAGCTGATGGCCAGATGAGCCGATTCTTTCATCACATCTCCCAGTTGACCCGTCAGAGTCAGCTGACCCTCTCCCTCCATGCGACTGGCCTCCACGAACATGATCTCCCCTCCAAGTGGCGTCCAGGCCAGGCCGAGCGCAACGCCTGGCAGGGTAAGTCGCTCTGACACCTTCAAAAAACAAAAAAAAACTTGTCTGTGAAGCTGAAAAATGATCTGTAAACAGCGCAGGGTGGACGTAGACTCATCCTGACCAGAAGAAAAGAAGATAAGACCTGATATATGAAGAGAATGTTTTCATGAAGAGCAGCTGATGTGGAGCAAGAAGACATCTTTAAAGCTGCTTTTATGTTCAAGCTGCGACAAAGTTCTCCGAGTTCCACAAAGTCAAGTCACGCGTGTTAAAAAGGCCCAGAACTGAGGCCGGTCCTGGTACTGGGTTGCTTGTTTGGAAGACGGAGAAACACACCACGAGTGGTAATGAGCTCTCATGCTGCTTCATACCAGACATCGCACTTACCTCCATTTCAAACAGAGGGGGTCCCAGGATGTCTTTCAGAGCGAGCTGATCAATGACGATGGGCATCTCAGGGGGTGCCACCTGAATGTCTGAGAACACACAGCATCGCACGTTAACATCTGTCAAGCTCATAAAATCATCGTCATTCAAATTTATATGCTCATTAGTGCACGTTGTAGCACTAATGAGCAACTGATAACTAATCTGCAGCTTTACTTTATTCTTAACAGGACTGAGCAGGAAACATTTTAATAGCTTGTTTGTCTGTATTGCCTCAAAATGCAACAAATTAAATTAAAATTAAATTAAATTCATATGAATTTTAAAGCAAAAAGTGTTGGTTTGTGTTTCAGCTTTTAAAACAAATCAGCTGTCATTGCGATGCCAGGTGTGGATTCACATGACTGCACAGTTTGACTGATTCCAGCTGATGTTCTGGTCCTACATCCATCTTATATGGATCCACCATCAGATTCCAGATCAATTGATAATAAATCCACGGTGTCTGGGCTACATTGTGGTGTTTGTTACATGTTTGTTCTCTTGTAGTGATGAAAAGTTCTTCCTGTTCTAGATGGTAATATCCAGGATGTCGTTCCTGTTCCGGATGGTGGTATCCAGAATGTCATTCCTGTTCTGGATGGTAGTATCCAGAATGTGGTTGCTGTTCTGGATGGTAGTATCCAGAATGTCGTTCCTGTTCTCGATGGTAGGATCCAGAATGTTGTTCCTGTTCTGAATGGTAGTATCCAGAATGTCGTTCTTGTTCTAGATGGTGGTATCCAGAATGTCGTTCTTGTCCTGGATGGTGGTATCCAGGATGTCGTTCCTGTTCTCGATGGTAGGATCCAGAATGTTGTTCCTGTTCTGAATGGTAGTATCCAGAACGTCGTTCCTGTTCTGGATGATAGTATCCAGAATGTCGTTCCTGTTCTCGATGGTAGTATCCAGAATGTCGTTCCTGTTCCAGATGGTAGTATCCAGAATGTCGTTCCTGTTCCAGATGGTAGTATCCAGAATGTTGTTCCTGTTCCGGATGGTAGTATCCAGACTGTTGTTCCTGTTCCGGATTGTAGTATCCAGAATGTCGTTCTTGTTCTGGATGGTGCTATCCAGAATGTCGTTCCTGTTCTCGATGGTAGGATCCAGAATGTTGTTCCTGTTCTGAATGGTAGTATCCAGAACGTCGTTCCTGTTCTGGATGGTAGTATCCAGAATGTCGTTCTTGTTCTAGATGGTAATATCCAGAATGTCGTTCCTGTTCCGGATGGTAGTATCCAGAATGTTGTTCTTGTTCCGGATGGTAGTATCCAGAATGTTGTTCCTGTTCCGGATTGTAGTATCAAGAATGTTGTTCCTGTTCTGGATTGTAGTATCCAGAATGTCGTTCCTGTTTTGGATGGTAGTATCCAGAATGTGGTTCCTGTTCTGGATGGTAGTATCCAGAACGTTATCAGGATTCACATTCATCTTTGATATCTTGTAAAACTTGTTGGGAACTTCTCCTGGATTTTCTGCAGCCAGATGCCAATCTGGATCATTTCCAACATTAATGGAATCTAAGTTAGACCAAAATCGGTTCTCAGAAAAATAATCATGTAAATCTCTGCAGTAGGTTTTGCATAAAGTTGCAAACAGACACACAAACACACATAGAAGCAGTAATAATAACATTGTATAAAGCTAGAAAGGATTCTTGAATAGGTTTCTGAAGAGCTGAATTAAAGCTTGGTGGGCGGTTCCTACCATCGCCATCTTGGCAGGGCCATGCGTGTCGTCTCTCCCGGAAAATACAAATATAGGCAAAGAGGTGGAGCTGAGAGGGGGGCTGTAAGGGTCATGGAGGATGATTGACATCAAGCGAACTCCCAAGCTTTCTGTAGCTAAGAGCTAACCGAGCTAACCTGGTTAAACGGAGATAACCAGCTAACGGAGGTAAGTCAGCTAAAGCTACGTCACGTTGTTTATCGGCTAAAAACTGCAGTTGTTCTACGTTCTTGTTACTTGAAGCAAGAGACCTGTCAATCAAAAGGACACACCCCTAAATATGGCAAAATTCAAGATTAAATTACTTTTAAACGGGCGAGTTAGAAAAAAAATTCACTCCCCCCACAGTTGTCATGAAGGTAAACCTGACCTATTAAACCTAAAATGGATTTTTTTTTTTTTTGTAACCAGGCTGTGTGTATTTCTGCTGTGAAGTTGGTCTTTTTAACATGGGAGTCTATGGGGATTTGCTCTGTTTTGGAGCCCCTTGTGGATGAAGAGGGTACTGCAGTTTTATGCACTTCTGCATAGGTTTCACTCTTAACCCCCAAAGGCTCCGTCCATCTTTCATATACGGTCTATGGTACATAAGTATGCCTGCATATTTATATTTTTTCCATTTAATTTTATTTTAAACTGAAAACTAAGTGATTAATGTAAAAACTGTAAGCAAATGGAGGGGGGAATAATTCTGCTTCTACTTTCTTTTGTTACTTGTTTTAGTTATTCTGTTTATTCAATTCTATTAATTTTTTAGATTGAAATAAAAGCATATCAATAATCCCACTACATGCCAACAGGGCAATGGAAAGCCAGTTCCAGATCTGACAAGTGCTGATTAGCATACAAATGCTGAATGGTGGACGTGTGTCTGTTGGCTAGAAAGGCGATCCAGATGGTGGCTACATCTCACTGATAAACATGACAACAACACAAGCTTTTTTTGTCTGTGTTGGAAAAACCAGTAACAGTTACAGGAAAGACCTACACTGTTGTACGGAAGAGTACGCAGCCTCATCACTATGGAGTAATGGAGTAACTGACATAGCAGCAGAAAAGTGATGGGTACAGACGACATGACAGGACGGACGGGACGTCAAAGCCATCTCATGGAAAACACAAAGGATGATGCAGACATCTGTTGCCTGGCATCCTGTTTTTATGTTGCAGACAACCTGAACGAGCCAGTTCCGACCCGGCAGACACATCAGGTCTTACGCCGCTCCGTAACAGAAAACACACACAGGTGTTTTTGCTTACTGCTATCATTACCGCCTCCCTGCAGGACGATGCTGCTGCACACTAAAGCTAAACCTGACTGACATCTCTGTCAGGACTTACTCCAGCATCACTGCGTCATGGCAACGTTTCGACCCTTCCATCAACCTGACGGCAACTCGTCTTCGCGATGGAGAGTGAAACTGAAGATGAAGTATTACTAGCATGTCTGAGTCGGAACGATGTCAGAGGCCGTCGGTAACCTCTGGCTTCTTCTGGGTTAATTACAAGTAAATAATTACAAAAAATTAACTGGTTTAAAAAAATGAAGGAATCTAATCAGAGTGGCTTCTAAACTTTGTCAGCGCAGCATTTCCTGGAACACCGATTACACTGGTGCACAGCATGGCTAACGACGATATTCAATGAGCTTCAAGACCCTTCCAGCAGCTTTGTATATCAAAAGTAAGTGGAAACATCTCTTGTGAGTTTTTTTGGTGTTATTGGAGAATTTTGGGGACGGACAGGAAAGCACGCATCGTTTACTGTTTTCAATAATGAGCGCTGCTCCGCCCCAAATGCAGGTTTAGGGGGCGGGGTTTTGGGCCCCGACCCCAAAACCTAGCAGCATCCAGCTCCAAAGCTGCAGTCAGAGCATCTCTGCACCACGACTAGACTGAATATGAAATATGTAAGGCATGTGGGCAACTCTGGTTCACAGTCCTGCAAGTGTTTCCCTGCTGCAACACACCTGACTTAATGAACAGGTATGTGCAGAGCTCAACATCAAACTCTGCACAAATCTGCTGATTGGCCACTGATTTGAGTCATGTGTTGCAGCAGGGAAACTCTGCGCCCATCGAGGATCAGAACTGCTCACCCCGAAGTAAAGTTTCCTCCAACTGATCCGTCCTGGTGTAATCAGTGAAGCGTGTAGGTGTAAACACGTAGAGGTAAACATACTTTAGCATGTTGCAGACTGTGAATCAAAGAGCAGCTGTGAGGTAAAGCACCTCAAATTTAACTTTCAGTCTGTTCAGTTTTGGCCAGAAAATTGTTTGTTTTATTTAAATAAAAAAGCAATTAAATGCAGTTTCTCTAGACATTAATATAGTTTACAACATTACTGTTGGTGTTTAATATTTCATATAATCCTCTCTAAAATCTATTTAAATAAAAAAAAATAAAATAAAAAGCTTTGCTGTGCAAATAAAACGCAATTAATCAAGATGAAATCCTTAGAAAGTATCTGATTAAAGCATCTTCTTTATGGAGGGTTTCTTTACGATGAGGTATGTGTAAAGTATGGGAGATCTGCTCAACAGCTGTGTTTCCTAAAGTTGCACATAAAGGAGAAAACCCTTAAAAAGGCCATTTAAGTATTAAAATGAGCTTCAACTCAAAATTTCTTCTATTCTAGCTTTTGACCGGCAGTGAGGTCTGTAATTAGATTAAAGTTCTTGTCACTCATAAACCTCTAAATGAGCAGCAGGCACCATCATGAGGCCCTAAACCCAGCCGAGCAGTCCAAGACTCCAGGTTTTATAGAGATTCCTAGGAGGTGATAACTTCAATCATCGTGTGTGTCATCATCTGTCTGCTCAGCCGTTAGCTCATGACCTCCTGATTGCCGTTATTTCAGATAATTGCAATCATTTAGTGTTATCTGAGTAATTCTTCATTCTCCAGGGTGAAAATACCTGGATGACTTGTTTCCATCATTCGTTCCACTTCAGTTTCCATCATTACAAGTTTAACTAGACCCTCTTCAATGACATCACCTCGTAGAATTATTGTAAACAGCTCTTTATGTCCAACACTAAGACTGAGTTTATGGGTGTTGGTGCAAAGTCGTAGCATTGAAAAGTGCTTCTGATAACTTGGTTCCACAAACAGACCATACTGCCTGCAGTTTATGCAGCAGCTGTTCCACGTCTCTCAGCATTAAATGAAGCGAAACGTAAAAAAAAAAAAGACTAATATTTGTGTCACAGTGAATCTCCATGAAAGAGTCTGCTGTGTTGTTGGCTTTCAGGTCCTCGCTGGCTTTGAAACCGATGCAAAACATGGATTTTAGAAGCAGTTTTGTTCTCATTTATCTGCGGCTTCGTACCAGCTCCCCATTCTGGCTCCCCATACCAGCTCCCCATACCGGCTCCCCATACCAGCTCCCCATACCGGTTACCCATTCCGGTTACCCATACCAGTTACCCATACCGGCTCCCCATACCGGCTCCCCATACCGGTTACCCATACCGGTTCCCCATACCGGCTCCCCATACCGGTTACCCATACCGGTTACCCATACCAGTTACCCATACCAGATCCCCATACCGGTTCCCCATACCGGCTCCCCATACCGGTTACCCATACCGGTTCCCCATACCGGTTCCCCATACCAGATCCCCATACCAGATCCCCATACCGGTTACCCATACCGGCTCCCCATACCAGCTCCCCATACCGGTTACCCATTCCGGTTCCCCATACCAGTTACCCATACCGGCTCCCCATACCGGCTCCCCATACCGGTTGGTTACCCATACCGGTTCCCCATACCAGATCCCCATACCGGTTCCCCATACCGGCTCCCCATACCGGTTCCCCATACCAGATCCCCATACCAGATCCCCATACCAGATCCCCATACCAGATCCCCATACCGGTTACCCATACCGGCTCCCCATACCGGCTCCCCATACCGGTTACCCATAGCGGTTCCCCATACCGGTTCCCCATACCGGCTCCCCATACCAGATCCCCATACCGGCTCCCCATACCGGCTCCCCATACTGGCTCCTTACCGGCTCTGTACATGCTTTTATACCAGCTCCCACACTAGCTCTTTGTGGGCTTGGTGGTTGGATGCTGGTGGTTCACTGTGGCGACGGGTTCAGGGGGAAAAGTCAAAGGGAGGGGGGTGTTCTTCCCCTGATGTTTGGTAATTCCTTCAATCCAGGAATGATAAATTCCTGCATATTGTCCCTTGAATTTGCCAACCTTCTGTGACCTGGAGGTTTCTGCAGATTCTCATTGCTCCGGCGCGAACCTTGTTAAGTCCAGACTTTGACACAATCCCTTAAAAAACTGTTTTCAGGAGCCTGATGAGGTGGCTCTGGGATGTGGTTAGGATGCCTCCTGTTCCAGGAATGTCCTGTTCTAGGAACGTCCTGTTCCAGGAGGGGGTCCAGTACACGCTGGAGGGGTTACATCTGTCAGCTAATATATTTGTTTACGTTGAATGGTTTAATTGATGGATGGATGGATGGATAGATGAATGGATGGATGGACAGAGACAGACGGATGGATCCTTTGTGAGATGCTGATGGCAGATCTTCAGCTGGTCTTGAATCTCTCCGTATTGGGACGTGAACTGTTGTATTTTACGACTTTGTAACCGACTTTGTACCGTCAGGCGACTTTCTTGGCAGACAGCCTGATCGCTGCCAGCCTGAGTGCCGCGTTGCAGACCTGTCTGGTCTACAAACTAACACCAAACTCAGCTTTGCAAAAAGCCTCACGTTCCACTTACTGCAGTTTAAAAAAGCTTCTATTCCTTTGCAAGTAAAATCTTCATTTAATACAGCTTTTTGCATTAATCAGGTCCACTTTATCTTAATTAAAAAACTCTTATCTGAATCATTCTGAATCATTACATGTGTAAAGGAGTGAAAATATCTGTAGTGGAACTCTGTCAGACTTTCCCCTGTACTTCTTTATAATGTAATTTTGTAATTTAAGTATTTTTTATTTTTATCTAATAGATCTGCATGTTTGCACCGTTAGGCTGAAGCTCATTAAGTTCATGTTTGTCCCACATTATACAAACTTCCTACATTGCTGTTGGGAATGTAATCAACTCAGCAGCTTGGGCACACTAATGATCTCAATACTCGCTTATTTTAAAGGTCACATCTCGCCGTCTGGACCAATTTCCCATCTGACTAGTGCATCATCTGCCGCGGTTATCTTCTAATTACTGGAAAATCTGCAGTAGTGGTTCCTACATTGAAATCAAGTGACCCAGCTGAAGTTGCAAATTATGAGGCCATAAGCATCCGTCCTGTCATTTTTGAGACTAACTGGTTATTTAAATCAGATTAACTTCTTCTACTTGTTAAGATTTGAGCTCAGTGGACACCGAGTTGCTGTGATGGGTCTAAATTTGAGCCGGACCGGTGTAATGTGGTTTAGATCCAAACAGCCTGCTTCATTTAGGACATTTTTGGCTTCCTTGTGGGAATTCTTTGATAGAAATGGAGTAGCTTAATGAGCACCCAGAATCAAGACTGCATTAAATATTTTCAGGATGAGAGAAAGCCTTCTGTTAAAACAGAAAGGTCACTCTTTTTAAAAGAGCCTGTACGTCAGGCTTGTGGACTGGCCTAGGCGTTACACCGGAGGAGCTGAAGCAAGTCTAACACATCTGCATGTATTTTATAAAGCATAAGGTCTGCATAAAACCTGGTTTCAATCAGACTAAAACCATAAAAACAGCACTAAAGCACTGAGTGATGCAGATTTAGAACATCTCCAGCTCTCACCTTCCTGCTCTGAAGAGTTCTCTGTGGTCAAAGTGTGGTCAGTTTTTGGGATTCTGTGGCCTTCAGCGACTTTTACAGCCACAGCTCTGCAGATGGCTCCAATTTTCCTCTCCAGGGAGCGAACACCTGCTTCCCGGGTGTACCTAAGAGACACAAACACATAAAAAGGCATAAATGTGAGGATGGGTTTGACTTGTACTGCAGATGGATACAGCCTGTGTGAAAACCAGTGAGTCAAAGGTTATGCCAAGGTCCCTTGCAGAGGATTATACCAAAGAACCAAGAGGTCCAAGACATGTGTCTTTCTGGTGCTAGCCACCATTTAACAAAGTGAAGGCACTTTAACAAACAGCAAAGTTTCATTCAGGTGAAATGAGATGTACAGCAGAGCGTCATCTGCATAGCGGTGATACGGGCTGCCTTTCAAAGGGAAATTCCTCTGAGCAGCCTGTTTGCAGTGACTGCACAGAAGGGAAAAGGGCTTTTTCATAAGGCAATGCACCTGCAGACACCTGAAATAATGTGGTTGTGAAGCTGCCTCCAGTAAGGAAATCCCTGAAGAGGCTCGCAGAGCTGAAAGGCTGCATCAGTAAGTGATGGGGGAGGTGGTTTTTGCAGAAATGGGAGGCATGAGGAGGTCCTGTCTGCATCCAAAGTGAATCTTTTAACTGCTTTCATGTCTTCAGTGACCTCTGTGTCCAACCGATCGCTCGCTGCGTCAGTCGCTTAGCTGGTGATAGCATTTTGTTCTGTTTTTTCTGAGCCACAGAGCTGGATATGATGAAGGATATGTGGCTGCTGAGGCAGGATCACTCTCCTCTCTCCTTTGGCTCCTCTTTTCTTCTTAAAGAAAGGTGACCAGTGAAAGATGAATGTGCCCAGAAACCTAACTGCTGACCCTTTCCACCATTTCCTCTGTGATTTACAGAGAAGCAGGATCTACTCTCTGCTGTCGGAGGATATTTACTTGGCTATCACCTATTTTCACCTCCCTGTCCTTGGAAGAAGTTAAACAGTTTTTCTTTCTCGGAGAAATCAGACAGGAGCTAAATGTTTGACGACCTACATCATAAAACTGTTATCAGTCTATTTAACTGAATATTAATCTATTCAGAGTACTGGGCGGTCCTCAGCTGCAGAGCTGCAGACTTGCAGGTATGTTATCATTTAAAATATCTTTAAGCAGGAACATGTGCGCTAAATCTCTTTAAACCAAAAGGCCTGCCTGACCCGTACGCACAGATAACAGAACTGACTCTCGGGTAGATATACGTATACATATAAGTCACCTAAAAATCAAGAAGCTACTAAGTTCAGCTGATCCACACTGATACATTTATGACAGTAATTAAATCACCGTGTACATGAAGAATGCACGTCTGTCTGAAAAAAGCCAGTGTCAACCAGAGTTCAGACTGCAGAGTGAGGAGCGGCCCGGACCGTGTGCAGCCCGACGTCGTGTGTTTCCAGAAACTTCTGCTAACTCATCATGTCTTCCCGCGAGGAACGGCAGAACTCCAGATCCAGTAGAGACAAAACTCCTCAAGGACAAAAACCAGATTCCACCTCAGTGAGACTGGATGAAGAGGAGACCACATGCTGGAGTTTCCAACAGTAATGTCGTCCCATACTGGTCTGATGCAGGATTCCAGCTGCTCTACTGGATTCCTGCTTCCATGATGCTCCAGCTGGTTGTACTGGTGGGAGGTCTGGACTGCAGCAGACCAGTTCTCCTGTTCCACCATCAGGATGTGGTCCAGCATGGTGGAAGGTCTTCCCTGAAAGAGACGTTGTCTGGATGGGAGCAGATGTTCCAGCATTGATGGAGCTTCCCAGATGTGGAAGCTGCCCACACCATCGGCACTAATGCAACCCCATCCCATCAGAGATGCAGGCTGATAACAAGCTGGATGCTCCCTCTCCTCTTTAGTCTGCAGGACACGCCGTCCATGCTGTCCACAAACTATTCCACATCTTCATCCAGGCTTTGGTCCAGAGAGGACGGCGTGTTTCTGGATCCTCTTCACATATGATGGAGCTTTAACCTGCATTTGGTTCAATTATTTAATCAGAGCATCCTGAATCGTCTGTAAGATGGCGAAATGATGCGAAGAAATGATTTGCGATGTGAAATCTATATTCCATACACTGAAAGCATCGTATCATTATTCTTTCACAGGTTTGCTGCTTGCTGGTTTGTTTGCAGAAAATATGTTGATAAATGTGTCCATCCAGTAAAACGACCAAGTTTCTTTCTTTGGTTTGGGGAGATGAGTACAAGCGTACTATGGGAGGAAGGGCCTTTAGCTATCAGGCTCCTTTCTTATGGAACCAGCTCCCACCGTGGGTTCTGGAGGCAGACTCCCTCCACACCTTTAAGATGGAGCTGAAAACCTTCCTTTTCCATGATTCTTATAATTAGGATATGAGCATCTCCTGAGTTGGAGTCTGCATGTTCGGGACCCAACTATCCAGGTTCTGCTCATTGCTCTTATAGTTATGGGTAGTCTAGCCATCCATTACTTATGTAGCAATGGGGATGTTACCTGATGCACTGAGAAGTACCTCGCTCTATTTCTCTAATATGTTAATGTATAAATATATGCCAGTATTGCCGTCTCTAACTTATTCCTCCTTTTTTCCACAGGTCTTCCTGAATAAGTCCAGTTGTACATGTTGATCCGTCTTTCCTGTCCTCTCCACCCCAACCAGTCGAGGCAGATGGCTGCCCTCCCTGAGCCGGGTTCTGCCGGAGGTTTTCTTCCTGTTAAAGGGGAGTTTTTTCCTTCCCACTGTCGCCTCGTGCAGCTCAGGATGGAGGATTGGATCCAAGTCATGATTTGATGCAATCAGTTTCTATTATAGGATATGTATGAAATGGCTGTGTGTTGATTTGTGTGTGTAAAGTGTCCTGTGGCGACATTGTTGTGAAGTGGTGCTATACAAATAAAGTTGAATTGAATTGAATTGGTTTTTATAATAAGTGCGGTGAGGTAAAAATGGGTTATTACAAATATTAAACATCTTTCTTTTGATGTAAAACTGCACCATAACCATATTTACTACGTAAAAGTGTCTAAAAAGCCATAAGAAGATGTTGGTGAGTGATGAAGATCAGCTCGTTCCTGCTGCTTTTCCATCGGGATCAGAGCGGTGTGGAAATGGGAGCGTGAGTGGCGGTACGTTCATCAGACGCTGCCGTCTATCGCAGGAATTCTCCCCCTGGAGGGTGAAAACTGATCCAGAACGGGTCAGATTAAAACTTTCTGATGTTTGCTTTGAAAACAAGTAACTCCATGTGTGACTTGGTCTTTTTTGGAAAAACTGTTTTATAAAAAAAAATCAGCAAATTAGACTTTGAATTTGCTCTGGGAGCTGAAGATGTGGAGAACAAAATGATAAAACAGGATGTTTTAGTGGTGAATCGGTAATAAAGACAAGGAAGGAACATGAAATGAAATCCCTTTCATGTTTGTTTGTTTCAGGAAGACATTACATTACTCATCGAAGGAATAAAAAGCTCAGGCATTAGCTTGGTGTGTTCATGTCACCCAGGTGTGCTGGCTGATGATGACTCAGCATCTTTATGAAGACACATGTGATGCTTCTTGTATTTCTGAAAAGGTCTGAGACTTTGGATGTTTTGGGGGAAAGAGTGCATGTTTGGAGCGGACCTGCTGATGATGTGCTGCGTGGTGTCCTGAGGTATGTGCAGCTGCTGCGGCGTTAAGCCATGCTGCTCCAGCTGGTTGGGGATCAGGTGACGGTGAGCGATCTCCACCTTCTCCTCCTGCGTGTATCCTGAAAGAGGGAAGGAAAAAGTTGAGGAAATGTTTCCATTGTGCTGCTGGCCGCCTGGCAGATAAAAATCAGCCATTTTCTCCCTTTTGGCCTGTGAGCCGTTAGTTTTAGAGCCTCCGTGTGACTCAGTCAATGTGCTTTGTGAATAAAAAGGGAGTTGTGCTCATTTTCTGCAGCAGGCTCATTAAATGTTAGCATAAACCCCCAGATGCGTTCCCGCTGTTGCCAACAGAGCTTTCTGCACAGGCTCGTACCTACCGAGCCGTCAGAAGAGTTGACCTGCACCGTATTTTCTCATTGGATCAGGTTTGAAATGTCCTACATAGAAGCAGATTTGAAGAATCTGAGAAAAAGAGAATTATGAGAGTTTGACACGTTATTCTAACCCTCCCAAGAAAACGCAGGTGTCAAACTGCGATCCTCGAGGGCCTGATTCCTGTAGGTTTTTGTTGTCTCCCGAGTGAAGTTACGGGGATATCTAGCGATGTCAAAGCTTGTTACGTTCTCTAGAAGAACTTTGTTCTTGTTCTCGAGGCTGCAAGAACAAGAAAGAAGTTTGTTTCAGTCCGGTTAAGTCCTACTCCACCAGAGGCTCATCCCCTTCATAAGTGTACAATTCCCTGGGATTATTCTCTACTATGGCTTTGTCCAACACACCTGACTGAAATGAATCAACAGGTGGACAAGAAGCTGCTGGATCTATTTGATTTGAATCAGGTGTGTTGGAGCAGGGGAACAAGAAAAACCTGCCGGATACCGGCTCTCTGGAGACACCTCTGTGCTGAAGCTTCTTTAAATGTAACTTTATTGGCTAAACCAGCCCACCTTGCTGGCGAACGTGTTTATTTCTGCTGTGAACGTGTTTATTTCTGCTGTAAACATGTTTATTTCTGCTGTAAACATGTTTATTTCTGCTGTAAACATGTTTATTTCTGCTGTGAAGTTGGTCTTTTTAACATGGGAGTCTATGGGGATTCGCTCTCTTTTGAAGCCCCTAGTGGATGAAGGGGGAACTGCAGTCTTTGTCACTTCTGCATCGACTTCACTTTTACCACAGTAAATAAAATTGCTGGTGTTTCTTCCAAGGAAACTGATGAAAACTTTTTTCCCGTTACTTCTCTGGTGTTACTTCTCTGGTGTTGTTCTCTTTCTCCTGCTAAAGACGCCTCTCTGCAGAGATTTACACAAACATCCAGGTTTTCTGACATTCTTGGGTAGTTCTGAGCATGTGCAAGTGATGGGTGAATTACTACTAATCGTCTATAGAAACAGAAAGATCAACCAATTAATCTGACTTCATTTAGAGAACTTTGCACACAATTTTGCAATTCAAAGTGCTTTTCAGAAATAACCAAAAATGTCAATGTTTTTCATGTCAAAAGTAGAAAAATGAAGTAAATAAAGTAGAATGAAATAAAATACACTGTAAATCAAATAGATGAGAATAAAAGTAAATTAAACATAGTTAAAAATCATAAAATACCACTAAACATATTGGTCAATATTTGGTTTTTATGCTGATATCTGATTACAATTTAGCTATCTCCCAATTACCAATACAGTATCGACCAATACTGACATGCAGAGGCCACAGGATTTATCACGACTTGTGCTAAAAACACCGAAATATCTGAAAAACTAGCATATGAAACGTCTCATATTTTGACATTTTTGGTGAGAGAGGACATAGCTGAAGAGCGGATTTGTAAAAGCCGATACAGATGATTAGAGAAATTACATTTTTATGTAAATATCGGCCAGTAATATCAGATATCTCGACACAAAATTTAAAAATTGGGTTTTTAGTTGTTTTTTTAATGTCCTCCTTTTTTAATGTGTTGAGGATGGTTCTTCCACCAATGTGGACCAAAGGAAGAGAAGCTCCATCCTCAGGGGTTGAGGTTTTAACTTTGGGAATTATTAAAAAACCCAGTCCGGAAAACCTAAAGGTTCTAACGGGCTCATAATATAGAAGCAGTTCAGATAAATACTCAGGACTAAGACCATTAAGAGCTCTGAAAACCAGTAAAATTCTACTCTAAAACAAATAGGAAGCCAATGCGGAGACGTTAAACTGGTTTCATACATTCCCTCTTTCTGGTCCGAGTCAGAACCGGAGCCACTGGTTCTGGTGGAGTTCTCCTCTGGCCATAAAAACCAGTTTTAGGTACATGTCCAGCATGCTGCTGAAATTCTTCACGGCTTTAGACAGGTTCAGTGCGAGTGACTGGAGCTTCTCTCAGAGGTGGTTTAAATGGGAAAGCGTGTTTGAAAGACTCGACCAGCTCTGCAGAGTGAATTGGTGCTGTTCCAGTTCCAGTTCCGTCCGGCTGCATTCCTCTCACAGCATCCGTAGGCCAACTCAATGTGACGAAAACGTTTTGGTTTGTTTTCCCTGCAGGAGATCCAGCGTGGCGCCGGAAGACTTTCAGCATGCGTGGAAACCAGACCGCGGCTCGCCTTTGTTTTCACCACGCGAACTTTAAACCAACCGTGGAGCTAGCAGGGGCGGAGCCTCACCACCTGCAGTAGCGACGAGTTGTTACCGCTAACTGACACGATCTGACCCTGATGAAAAGTGGATCAGGGTGCACACCATGCACCGTATATGAAAGATGGATGGAGCCTCCAGCAGTTAAAAGTGAAGCCTATGCATAAGTGTGTAAAACTGCAGTTCCCCCTTCATCCACTAGGGGCTCCAAAACAGAGCAAATCCCCATAAACTCCCATGTTAAAAAGACCAACTTCACAGCAGAAATAAACATGTTTACAGCCTGGTTCAAAAATCCATTTTAGGTTCATAGGTCAGGTTCACTTTCATGACAACTGTGGAGGGAGTGAATTTCTAATTCCTCTGTTTAAAAGTAATTTAATCTCAAAGTTCGGCATATTTAGGGGCGTGTCCTTTTGATTGAGAGGTACTCGATCTCCCGCTTCAAGTAAAAAGAACGTAGAACAACCGTGGTTTTTAGCCGGTTAACAACGTGACTTAGCTTTAGCCCGCTTACCTCTGTTAGCTGGTTAGCTCCTGTTACCTCCCGGTTAGCTCAGATAGCTCTTAGATACAGAAATCTCAGAGTTCGCTCGATGTCAATCATCCACCATGATGCTCACAGCCCCCCTCTCAGCTCCACCTCTTTGCCCATATTTGTATTTTCCGGGGGCGGGACGACACGCGTGTCCCTGCCAAGATGGTGATGGTAGGAACCGCCCACCGAGCTTCAATTCAGCTCTTCAGAAACCTACGGGTGACGTCACGGAGGCTCCGCCCATCTTCTACATACAGTCTATGGTGCACACCAGTCCTCGCCCCCCCCCCCCCCCAGCCAGAAACACGTCTTCTGCTCCCGACCAGCTGCTCTGGTCTGCAGACAATACACGCTAGCACAGTCTGTCTCGCACGCCCAACACACAACCGCAGACGTGTGAGCACGTCTGCTGGGATTTGTTCCCGCAGAGAGGCAGACGTTGTGGAGATCACCCACCTGGAACCTGCAGCACCTCCATCCTGTCCAGCAGCGCCGGGGGGATGGTCGAGGTGGTGTTTGCAGTGGCAATGAAGAGCACTTGGGAGAGGTCAAAGGCCACGTTGAGGTAGTGATCTGTGAAGCTGTGGTTCTGCTCTGGGTCCAGGACCTGAGGGGTTATAAGAGACTGGGTTCAAATCAGCCCTGAACATTGAGTCTGACAGTAGAGCTTACTGAGCTCATGGTGAAAAGGCTTCTGGCACAAAACAACGAAGAAAAGGTCTGATGAGGTCGCAGAACCAACAGAGGTTACGGTGAGACCACCCATCTCTGCAAACATCTGGCTGAATGAAGGGAGAAGCTGACCTCCAGCAGTGCAGCCGCAGGGTCTCCCTGCAGACTCTTCCCCAGTTTGTCCACCTCATCCAGCAGGAAGACGGGATTATTGACACCGACCGTCTTCAAGCCGTTAATAATCCGGCCGGGCATGCTGCCCACATACGTACGCCTGCAGACGGGGGAAACACTCCATTTTAAACACAAAAAAAGATTCAGAAAGGTTGTTTAGGTCACTGATGAAACCGAACGGAGCAAAAGTATGCATGACCTGGTCCACACCGAGCGTCGTCCACAGCAGGAACCATCAGGCCCTGTAATGGTCACGGTAATTCTAAACATGTGTGCAGCGATGCAGGACGAACACAGACATGTTGTTCCCAGCAGTTAACGGATGTGAGGCCAGCTGGCTTCAAGCGCCGAAACACCGAAACACGATCAATGAGAGACTGGATAAAAGTGCTGAACCTGTCTCCTCGTCTCCTCTTCATTCATAAATCTATTTCATCTTTCATAAATAATGGTTCTATTGTCTTTTAAATAAGAAAATGATAAACAGATAAAAATGTTTTTTTTTCCTTTCTGAAAAACTGGATAATTTCTTCTAATTTCTAAATAATGATTTATTTTATCAAAATTCAAAAATTTAAGAGTAAAAACGTCTCATTTCCTTCCAATTATTAGTTTTAAGTAAAAAAAGAACAAAACTATTTCTTTTGATTTATATTTTCATGAATAAATAAAAAAACTAGATAATTTCTTTTTAAATTTTTGTTTATGAACTGTCATACAAAAATAAAAATGGGAAAAAAATTTTTATTGTAAATATCTCATGAAAGAAATGTAAAAAACAAAACTGGATAATTATTTTTCAATTTTATGGTACTATTGTTTTAATAAACGAATAAAAACTGGTTACTTTATTTTTTTATACAAAAAAAAAGCAATTTCAAAAAGCTAAAAAATGTAAGAAATGAGAAGAATGGTCTGAAAGAATGGTCTGAAATTAAAAGAAATAAAAACTGGACCTTTTAAAAAATATTATATTTTAATCCAAATAAAGAATAAAGTTAAAGAACAGATAACTGTTTATTTATTTTATTGTACTTCTGGTTTAAATAAATAAAAACTAGATTGCTTCTTATTATTTTTGCATTTAATTTAAAATAAAAACACAATTATTTCTTTTTTCAGAATAAATAAAATAAATTTCCTTTATTCATTAATTCTGTTTTTTTCTCTATTTTTAGTAATTTGTTATATTTTTCATATTTTGTTTTATATTTGATCAGATATCTTGTTAAATTTATGTTATTTAAACATAAATATGACAACCAAGTGTCTGCCCTGAATGATAATAAAATTATCTTCATTATCCTAACCACTTAATCCGATGATGGGTGGCGGGGAAGCTGGAGCCTATCCCAGCCGGTCCATCACAGGGCCACACAGAGAAAAACAACCATTTACATCTAGGGGCAATTTAGAGTAACCAATTAACCTAACATGCATGTCTTTGGACGGTGGGAGGAAGCCGGAGAACCCGGAGAGAACCCACCCATACAGAACATGCAAACTCCACACAGAAAGACCACTGTCCAAGCTGAGGATCGAACCAGCGACCTTCTTGCTGTGAGGCCAAGAAGGTCATATTAAGGTCAAAACTAGTGAAATAAAAACAGGATCATTTCTGATTTACACAAACAGACTCTACTGCTGGGCCTGTCAATCAAAGGGGATATCACACATATACAGACTTGTTTATGTGGTTGTCATGGAGATTTCAGGCTCGTTCCTGGTAGAAACTGTTTGACCTCCATTCATCGGGAGTTTGTTGTCTCTGCTTAACGCCTCGTCATCCTGCCTCTCTCCATCCATCCAGCAGATGTCCTCGTACCTTCTTCTCTCCTTCTGGCCGCGCTGCACATCTCCACATACCTGCTTTCCATCCTCTCATCACGGCAGTAAACATGCCAGCACTGTTTCCGCACATTGCCACTTCATAAATGCTCTGCACATCATGAATCTTCAGCTTTCCAGCGTTCCCTGTCAGGACCTGCCGTGATGACTTCCTGCTGAAGAAAAAGCCTCTGACATGCGTGTGTGTGTGCCGGTCTGCATGTGGGTTCCTTTCCCTGTTGCTTGAATGCTCACATGAGACAAACGCCAGATCACTTCATCTTATGAATTTCATATTTATGGCTGTCAGTGTCTGAAGATTTCATCATAAGCTCAATGGAGAATTCCAGGTTTTTCTCAGGAGAAAAGTTAATCCACACCATCCCGGAGGAGAGCGAGTCGAATGCTGGGTGTCCAGAAACGGATATGCTGCTAAATGGATAAATGTTTCTGGAATGCGCGATCTCTGCAGGACATTAAAATACCTTTTCTTTCTGTTTTATTTTAAACTGTTGGTCATTCAAATCAAATGCAGGCGGAGTTTTGTGAAAGCTGAAGGGATGTTGGCAGGACGAACATCTCGTACCAGCACGTTGGATGGCCACAAATATTTTCAGCGCGTCTCTCCTGCAGGAGTTCGTCACAAAAATAGAAAAACAACTCTAAAGAAAAGCGGCTTTTCTCCCCCAAAATCTAACTCAGTACTGAGGTCGACTGCTTCATAACAAAACTCCACCAGCTATCAATGTGACATCAAGACATCTGCATACCTGTGTCCTCTGATGTCCGACTGGTCACACACACCGCCCACAGCAATGCGATGAAATTCCCTGCCCAGGGTTCTGGCGATGGAGCGCCCCACGCTGGTTTTACCAACTCCAGGAGGCCCAACAAAACACAGAATGGGACCCTGCGGACACGGCAGCAGATCAGACATAGTGGAGATAAATCTTGGTTGCTTGAATTAAAAGATGCTGAAAGTCCGATAAACGTAGCAAAACAGTGAGAAAAAACTCAACGTGGGAGAAGATGAATGAAAATCCTGATAACCGTATCAGTCAAAACGTAGCATCTTGAGTCGAATCGTGAGGTACCAAAGATGATGCACCTCTTCTGAGAGTCAGTTGCATTTTCAGTGCTTTTAATAGTATAAAAGCACTGTAATAATAATGTTGGCAACATCTGACATCAAAACATCTGGAAAATGTTTCGGCTAAACAAATCCAAAGTTAACCAGCCATTCATTTGGATAAAGTTGTGAAAATTACTACAAATAGTCTGATATCATGGTTAAATTAAGGACTGTTACTGTTACTGATCAACAAGACATTAACAAGTTGTTTTATATAAAAGACCACACTTGTATTGGAAAAAAAGCTGCACATAAAATCAGGAAGCAGGCAGATGTTGTTCACATGTGGATGATGAGATTACCTGAGTAAGTTCTAAACATCAAGGCCCATTTATGCTCAACTAAGCAGACGGACGGATACGCAGACAGACGGATACGCAGACAGACAGATACGCAGACGGACAGATACGCAGACGGACAGATACGCAGACGGACAGATACGCAGACGGACGGATACGCAGACGGACGGATACGCAGACGGACGGATACGCAGACGGACAGATACGCAGACGGACGGATACGCAGACGGACGGATACGCAGACAGACAGATACGCAGACAGACGGATACGCAGACAGACGGATACGCAGACGGACAGATACGCAGACGGACAGATACGCAGACGGACAGATACGCAGACGGACGGATACGCAGACAGACGGATACGCAGACAGACGGATACGCAGACGGACAGATACGCAGACGGACAGATACGCAGACAGACGGATACACAGACACACGAATACGCAGACGGACAGATACGCAGACACACGGATACGCAGACAGACAGATACGCAGACAGACAGATACGCAGACGGACGGATACGCAGACAGACGGACACGCAGACAGACGGATACGCAGACAGACAGAGATGCAGACACACGGATACGCAGACGGACAGATACGCAGACACACGGATATGCAGACAGACGGACACGCAGACAGACGGACACGCAGACAGACGGACACGCAGACAGACGGATACGCAGACAGACGGATACGCAGACAGACGGATACGCAGACAGACGGATACGCAGACAGACGGACACGCAGACAGACGGATACGCAGACAGACGGATACGCAGACAGACGGATACGCAGGCAGACAGATACGCAGGCAGACAGATACGCAGACAGACGGATACGCAGACAGACGGATACGCAGACAGACGGATACGCAGACAGACAGATACGCAGACAGACAGATACGCAGACAGACGGATACGCAGACAGACGGATACGCAGACAGACGGATACGCAGACAGACGGATACGCAGACAGACATATACGCAGACAGACAGATACGCAGGCAGACAGATACGCAGACAGACGGATACGCAGACAGACGGATACGCAGACAGAGGGATACGCAGACAGAGGGATACGCAGACAGAGGGATACGCAGACAGAGGGATACGCAGACAGACGGATACGCAGGCAGACAGATACGCAGACAGACATATACGCAGACAGACATATACGCAGACAGACATATACGCAGACAGACAGATACGCAGACACACGGATACGCAGACAGACGGATACGCAGACAGACAGATACGCAGACAGACATATACGCAGACAGACAGATACGCAGGCAGACAGATACGCAGACAGACGGATACGCAGACAGAGGGATACGCAGACAGACGGATACGCAGACAGAGGGATACGCAGACAGAGGGATACGCAGACAGAGGGATACGCAGACAGAGGGATACGCAGACAGACGGATACACAGGCAGACAGATACGCAGACAGACATATACGCAGACAGACATATACGCAGACAGACAGATACGCAGACACACGGATACGCAGGCAGACAGATACGCAGACAGACGGATACGCAGACAGACGGATACGCAGACAGAGGGATACGCAGACAGAGGGATACGCAGACAGACGGATACGCAGACAGACGGATACGCAGACAGACATATACGCAGACAGACATATACGCAGACAGACAGATACGCAGACAGAGGGATACGCAGACAGAGGGATACGCAGACAGACGGATACGCAGACAGACATATACGCAGACAGACATATACGCAGACAGACATATACGCAGACAGACGGATACGCAGACAGAGGGATACGCAGACAGACGGATACGCAGACAGACATATACGCAGACAGACAGATACGCAGACAGACAGATACGCAGACAGACGGATATGCAGACAGACGGATACGCAGACAGAGGGATACGCAGACAGAGGGATACGCAGACAGACATATACGCAGACAGACAGATACGCAGGCAGACAGATACGCAGACAGACGGATACGCAGACAGACGGATACGCAGACAGACAGATACGCAGGCAGACAGATACGCAGGCAGACGGATACGCAGGCAGACGGATACGCAGACAGACGGATACGCAGACAGACAGATACGCAGACAGACGGATACGCAGACAGACGGATACGCAGACAGACGGATACGCAGACAGACGGATACGCAGACAGACGGATACGCAGACAGACATATACGCAGACAGACATATACGCAGACAGACAGATACGCAGGCAGACAGATACGCAGACAGACAGATACGCAGACAGACGGATACGCAGACAGACGGATACGCAGACAGACAGATACGCAGACAGACAGATACGCAGACAGACGGATACGCAGACAGACAGATACGCAGACAGAGGGATACGCAGACAGAGGGATACGCAGACAGACAGATACGCAGACAGACATATACGCAGACAGACAGATACGCAGACAGACAGATACGCAGACAGACAGATACGCAGACAGACATATACGCAGACAGACAGATACGCAGGCAGACAGATACGCAGACAGACGGATACGCAGACAGACGGATACGCAGACAGACAGATACGCAGACAGAGGGATACGCAGACAGACAGATACGCAGACAGACAGATACGCAGACAGACAGATACGCAGACAGACAGATACGCAGACAGACAGATACGCAGACAGACAGATACGCAGACAGACAGATACGCAGACAGACAGATACGCAGACAGACAGATACGCAGACAGACAGATACGCAGACAGAGGGATACGCAGGCAGACGGATACGCAGACAGACAGATACGCAGGCAGACAGATACGCAGACAGACAGATACGCAGGCAGACATATACGCAGACAGACATATACGCAGACAGACAGATACGCAGACAGACGGATACGCAGGCAGACAGATACGCAGACAGACGGATACGCAGACAGACAGATACGCAGACAGACAGATACGCAGACAGACAGATACGCAGGCAGACAGATACGCAGACAGACAGATACGCAGGCAGACATATACGCAGACAGACATATACGCAGACAGACAGATACGCAGGCAGACAGATACGCAGACAGACAGATACGCAGACAGACAGATACGCAGGCAGACAGATACGCAGACAGACGGATACGCAGAGGAAACTCATCAACAGCCCGCATCGTACAACTCCTGTGGACACAGTGGTCTGTAAAATTCACCTTGAGGGAGGTCTTCAGCTGTCTGACAGCCAGGTACTCCAGGACACGTCTCTTCAGCTTGTCCATGGCGTAGTGATCGTTGTCCAGCAGAGTCCGAGCAGCACGGATGTCCAGGCAGTCTAAGAGACGGTGGGATGCATGTTAAAGAAAAAAACAGGAAAAGAAGGAAAAAGAAACTATTGATAGTAGGAAAAAGCCAGTTTTCTTTTACCCAGAAGCGTTTTAGAAAACCAGCAGCTACACATAAAATGTCAGTAAAACAAAAATACGAGAAGCTGACATTCACAAAACAGTGAAAGATTTCATAATTTATTATCAAATGAATATTTCAAGTTAAAAAGCTGGATGTGAACGAGTCTTGTTGCTTGCAAAGCAGTCTTAATGTGTGTGAATGTGAAGCCCTCGAAGGTATGGAGGTCAGCTCTGACAGGTCTCGTGTAGGATCATGATGCAGAGCTGCAACTCCAACATCTGGAGTGTTACATGTCCTCATTGGTGAGAAGCCCGGTGAAGTCCTTATGAAACCCTCTGGTTCGGTTTAGTGCAGCCCAGGCTGTATTCTGTTCCACTGTTTTGTTTCTGAGTGAGCCATCCTTTCTCCCAGAGGATCTTTGAGAGTCTGCAGCATGTCTGCTGGCAGCAACACGGACCTGCCGGGCCTCAGCGCTGCCTCAGGGTTAGTGACTATGTTTTGTTTGTTTGCTTTCACACACTTTAGTTAACTTTTCTGTCTGATTTGTCTGGAAGACTTTGCTTCACAAATTTTGTCTAGGAATCCACTGACTTTGTCATGTTTGACTTGGATTTAAGGGCCGGGACGAGAAAAGCACTTCATGTGCCGCTCCTGCGCTGGCGACAGGACCTGGCAGAGATACGACGCTGTGAAGCTCTCAGCACAAGTTGGAAAGAAATAAATAAGTTTCTACTGCAGCGATGCGGCTGCAGAACTGTGTGACCCGGACCTCGCTCCTTCCATTTCTCCCCACGGCGCCCGAACTGTGCTGGGATCTTTTATAGTGCTCTTAGGCAACAGTTCTCCCACTTTTGGAAGGTTTTCAAAGTTGTTTGCTTATTTTAATAGATAGTTTAGCAAACAACCAATTTAAAACAGGAACTTAGTGTACTTTCACAGCACAGATATATTTCTTTAACTGCATCTATAAAAAACACCAAGTTTGACAGAAAAAGTTGTATTCTGCAGATAAATCTGTTGTGTCTGATGCAGGGGATAATTAGCCATAATGAACCAATTTCTGAGCCAAGCTGTGGATAAAACACTTAACCTCCAGTAAACACAAAGTAATTACATGGTTTTAGAGATGTGTTCGTCTGTATGAGAGAAATCCAGATATTTAAGGTTTGTTTTCCACAAAAACACACACGGAAACACCATGTTTAGCTTCAGAGCTGATAAATACTCCAGTATGTTCCCTGGCTGGAGCCCAGACGACATGAAGCCCAGAGGAAACATAACACTCTACTGTTTGGATGGAGCTCTGAACAGAAAGTGGATTTCACACATTAGCTGAAGCATTTCATGTTTTTCAGTCTGAAGACAGATGAATCAGTTGTCCCGTCATCTTTCCCCATAGCTGGCTGGTTTAAACCAGATCAGAGCGGATTTTCCTGCAGAACTGCTTTGTTACCTTTAGTGCTTTTACTCCACGGCAGCTCCACCATCAGGTCCAGGTAGTTTCTGGTCAGAGCGTACTCAGGCATGGACTGAGGCATCTTCTTCAGTCTGAAAACAGAGGAATGAGGTCAGATCACTGGGAAAAGTACAGAGTGGGACTCTCCACTCAAGATAAAACATCAAGCTGGAGGATGAAAAACATGCATTTTTACAAAAAAAAAAAAACCCTTTTCATAATGTCTGCATATGTCGCTTGCTCATGCTCGTAACCAACGGTGGCATGAAGAGTTTATCTGCATTTCATTCCTCGTTGAAACGTCTCTAATCACGATTTTCTCGGCTAAACCAGTCTTCAGGTGGACTTTAAAAATCCTTCTCTGCTAGTTTAGACAATCAATCTCCCTGCTGTCCACTTTACATTTCTACAATACACGCCTGTTTCCATGGTAATGAGCAGGTCATCGGACCCTTCCAGGCTTTGGATGGAGCTGTCAAACAGAGACCAGCAGCTGTCTTAGCTTTTTCTGATGTTCACAGACTAAAAATCTGCTTCTTGCATGTGGACCGAAGGAAATTCTGATTTATTTGTCATGTTTCTCTCATGGAGCGTCTGGTACTAAACAGCCAAAGGTGGAAAAATAAAAAGAAGAAAGAAAATCGTCCATATGAACGCATACACGAGGACAGACTGGACAGTTCCTCCTGGTCTGATGTCTTTCTGGGACCAGCAGTGTTTTTATTGGTCTCACTGGTTCATAAATCGCTGGTGTTTCTTCACCAATGAAAACTTTTTCCCGGTTTACGTGACTTCTCTCCTCTTCGACTGGAACAGTCAATCACAACACCACTCTGGTATTGATCTCGTTTCCCTGTTTCCTGTTTTACTTCTCTCCTTGGGCATTATAGCAGCAGAATGATGGTCTGTGTTGTTTTTTACTAACTGAAAAAATGACGAGCAAAAAGAAGTTTTGTACATTTTTTTTGTTTGTTTTTAAATCTTTTTCTTTCTACAAAAATCAACAATATTGAAGAATCATGAGAATCGCAATTTAAATTGAATCGGCACCCAAAGAAATTCTAATCGAATCTGGACAAAAGCATATCGTCACAGCCCAAGTAGTTACGAGCATGAGGAGTGACGTATGAATACAGCCAATTACCCGACCTGTAACTGTGTCCCGGTGCCTGAACTGGCCTGGTCAGTAACAAGCAGTCATTTATGTAATGATGAAGGAGTCATCTGGAAAAAACGTACCTCTTCAGCTCTTTCAAACAAACTCTGAACGCAGCTTCAGGCATGTTGGCCCCGTGGACCTTCCTCTCCAGGGCTGCTGTGTCATCACCATCCTCATCCCCATCCTCTTCATCCAGACTGAACTGTCGCCCTGGAAACACTCCACCTTTACGCACAGATAAAACCTAACCAGAAGAGAGGAAAGTGTGTGAGAGGTTGAACTGATCAGCCATCACGGTATTAATGGTTTTCTTCTATATGTGGACTCTAGTAAAGACTTGGACTGTGACAGATGACCAGGTCATGGTGTTCTGTGGGGTCTTCTGCCTGCAGTGGCTCTGACACCGAGGTGCCTGGAGATTAAATCCACACAGGTGAGAGAACTTGTGGTCTTTTAGGCCCATTTTTTACTCCATTACGTCCATTTACAATGTCGTCCTACGTCTGCACTCTCATGCTTCTTTTACGTTGCTATGGTTGTTGAGTCATTCCACCCACTAGGGGGCAGTGCTGAGTTCACTTCTGACAACGGCTGGCCGCTGTAATGCAACTCCATAAAGTCGTTGACAATCGTCGCAAAAAACCAGAAGAAGATTATTGAAACCACAAAGCTTTTTGCTGTTCTATAATTCTTCTGGTGCTTTTTATTTAGTGGTTTCTGTGCCATCTTCTTCTTGTTCCTCATCTTTGGTTGTGTGTCAGCTAAACAACTCAACACTGCCCCCTTGAGTTTTGGTGGTATTGATCTCTTTTTTTTTTTTTTTTTTTTTTTTTTTGCATCAACTCACCATGAAAACCTTAGATAGCTAAACCTCATGAAAACGGACCAAATTACATTTGTAACCAACGTAAGACACGGACAAAACTGTTTGCACGTCTGCATATCCGTCTGTCTGCTTCGAGCATAAATGACGTCTTACACGGTGTGGATGAGGTAAACTGCACGACACCTGGAGGCAGTGTGAGGAAGATGAAAGCTGTGGGGGGAAACCTGGAGTTTGGCCACCAGTTTATCTTTAAAGCTTCCTGGTGGTTAAGAAATGGTTTGAGAAATAATCATGCGTCCATCCATCCATCCATCCATCTTCTGCCGCTTATCCGAGGTCGGGTCGCGGGGGCAGCAGCCTAAGCAGGGAAGCCCAGACTTCCCTCTCCCCAGCCACATTTGCCAACTCTGCGGGGGGGATCCCGAGGCGTTCCCAGGCCAGCCAAGAGATATAATCCCTCCAGCGTGTCCTGGGTCTTCCCCGGGGTCTCCTCCCAGAGGGACGTGCCTGGAACACCTCACCAGGGAGGTCCAGGAGGCATCCTGACCAGATGCCACCTCAACTGGTTCCTCTCGATGCGGAGGAGCAGCGGCTCTACTCTGATCTCCTCCCGGATGACAGAGCTCCTCACCCTATCTCTAAGGGAGAGCCCGGCCACCCTGCGGAGGAAACCCATTTCAGCCGCCTGTATACGAGATCTCGTTCTTTCGGTCACGACCCACAGCTCATGACCATAGGTGAGGGTAGGAACGTAGATCGACTGGTAAATCAAGAGCTTCGCCTTCTGGCTCAGCTCCTTCTTCACCACGACAGACCGGCGCAGAGCCCGCATTACTGCAGACGCCGCACCGATCTGTCTGTTGATCTCACGCTCCATCCTTCCCTCACTCGTGAACAAGACCCCGAGATATTTAAACTCCTCCACTTGAGGCAGGACCTGACTCCCGACCCGGAGAGGGCAATCCATCCTATTCCGGCTGAGGACCATGGTCTCAGATTTTGAGGTGCTGATTCTCATCCCAGCCGCTTCACACTCGGCCGCGAATCGCTCAAGCGAGAGCTGGAGATCACGACCTGATGAAGCCAACAGGACCACGTCATCCGCAAAAAAGCAGGGACCCAATCCTGAGGCCACCAAGTCGGATCCCCTCAACACCTCGGCTGCGCCTAGAAATTCTGTCCATATAAGTTATGAACAGAATCGGTGATAAAGGGCAGCCTTGGCGGAGTCCAACCCTCACCGGAAACTAATCCGACTTACTACCGGCAATGCGGACCAAGCTCTGACACCTGTCGTACAGGGACCGGACAGCTCGTACAAGGGGGTCCGGTACCCCATACTCCCGGAGTACCCCCCACAGGAGCCCCCGGGGGACACGGTCGAATGCCTTCTCCAGGTCCACAAAATACATGTAGACTGGTTGGGCAAACTCCCATGCCTCCTCCAGGACCCCAAAGAGGGTATAGAGCTGGTCCACTGTTCCGTGACCAGGACGAAAACCACACTGCTCCTCCTCGATCCGGGATTCAACTATCCGGCGGACCCTCCTCTCCAGGACCCCTGAATAGACCTTACCAGGGAGGCTGAGGAGTGTGATTCCCCTGTAATTGGAACACACCCTCCGGTCCCCCTTCTTAAAAAGGGGGACCACCACCCCAGTCTGCCAATCCAGCGGTACTGCCCCTGATGTCCACGCAATGCTGCAGAGGCGTGTCAGCCAGGACAGCCCCACAGCATCCAGAGCCTTAAGGAACTCCGGGCGGATCTCATCCACCCCCGGGGCCTTGTCGCCAAGGAGCTTTTTGACCACCTCAGCGACTTCAGCCCCAGAGATAGAAGAGTCCACCCCTGAGTCTGCCAGCTCTGCTTCCTCATCGGAAGACGTGTTGGTAGGATTGAGGAGGTCTTCGAAGTATTCCCTCCACCGACCCACTACGTCCCGAGTTGAGGTCAGCAGCTCCCCACCTCCACTGTACACAATATTGATGGAGCACTGCTTCCCCCTCCCGAGACGCCGGATGGTGGACCAGAATCTCCTCGAAGCCGTCCGGAAGTCTTTCTCCATGGCCTCGCCGAACTCCTCCCATGCCCGAGTTTTTGCCTCGGCAACAGTCGAAGCCGCATGCCGTTTAGCCCGCCGGTACCCATCAGCTGCCTCCAGAGTCCCACAGGCCAAGAAGGCCCGATAGGACTCCTTCTTCAGCTTGATGGCATCCCTCACTGTTGGTGTCCACCAACGAGTCCTGGGATTACCGCCACGACAGGCACCAACGACCTTACAGCCACAGCTCCGGCCGGCCGCCTCAGCAATAGAGGCACGGAACACAGCCCATTCGGACTCAATGTCCCCCACCTCACTCGGGACATGGTTGAAGCTCTGCTGAAGGTAGGAGTTGAAGCTCGCTCTGACGGGGTAATCGTGCGTCCAAGGTGTCTAATACTCTCCGAACTTTCTGCACCTAAAACCCAATCAAGCAAATATGGGATCAAGCAAGTCCAATTCATGCAGATCCCAGCACAAAGACACTTCTAGCCAGGGCCGGATTAAAAGTGCACAGGCCCCTGGGCCCAAAGTCTTCCTTGGGCCCCCTTCCCCACCGCAACATTGTGAAAATTGTGAATGATACACTGTGAAACGACATTTCTATTTGTGGTATCAATAGCAATACACTAGACACTATTGTGTAACTATGGCTTTAAAGTACATTACGTCTCATGTCCGAACTGCTGGTGATTGCCCTACGTGGGCCCCCTAGTGGGCATGGGCCCCTGGGCCTGCACCCATAATGTCCATTGGATAATCGGGCCTTGCTTCAGGCATCACTATGGTGTCAGAAACCTCAGCAGATCTTCAGACTCTTGCCGGTAAAAAAAAGGGACACACGTCTTAATGTTACAGCTGGTTGGTGTGTAAGGAATGTGAATGTCTTACCCTCTTCTCATTATCGGGGCTCATTTTCCTGGTTTTCTGCAGCAGCTTTAGTCCTTCTATCTGCCTGGTCAACATGGGCAAGGCCTTCTTAAAACGCTCCTCCAGACTCACTGCATCCAGCACCTTCACAGCGTAAGTCCAGTTACATTCCAATTAGAGAGAAAATAAAAACCCAGCATCTACCATGTCATGGAGAGGTGGTGCAGCTGATGAAATGAAACCTCCAGGTGAGTCTGTGTGATGATCAACTAGGCCATAAAGTTAAATTCCTCATGATTTGGACATTTATGGACTGATGTGACTGCAGCTCAGGGTGCTGCGATGGACATGTTTGCAGTCTATGGGAGTCTATGGCAGGTATTGGATATTTCCCTGCAGCAACACAGCAAAGGAAACATTAAACACCTGAAGACTCTGGCCATCGAGACTGGAGCTGGTGGTCCCTGGTGTATGGTTTCAGAAAGACCAGCTGTAGAATTAAAGCCCATCTTGGCGCCTGCTTGTTCTTGCATGAATGATAAACAATTTTTCCCCACAATGGAAATTAAAATGCTGGTACACGATCTGCATTATCTTTCCATTTCATCCATCCATCCATCCATTTTCTAAACTGCTTGTTCCAATTAAGAGTCTGAAGCCAATTAGCAGCTGAGAAGCAGTGTACACCTTGGACAGGTCCCCAGTCCATCGCAGAGACAATGCAGAGAGACAAACTACCCTTCCTGCTCACATTCCTGCCTGATGGAAGGTCCCAGCAGCCAACGCTTGAACCAGCAACCTGCTGTAAGGCTGCAGTGCTTGCCACAAGTAATTTTAAAAATTGGAAAATAATCCTTAATGTAATTTTTTCTGATTGTTTTCCAAAGAAAACGACAGAAAACTTTACTCTGTTCAAACACGCCGGCGCTCAACTGCCTGAGTGTTCGTAGATTTTCACAAGTGCCACATTCTCCGTAGAGCAGGGGTCCTCAGGGGCCACAATCCTGATGGTTTTCCATGCATCCCTGTTGCAACACAACTGACACAAACGAGTCACTGTGCGCTGTTGCATCCATTTTTATCAGAGTCTAGTGCGTTGGAGCAGGAATACATGGAAAACCTGCAGGACAGGACCGACTTTGGACACTCCTGTTTTAGGGAAAAGATGCTTTCTCCTGCAAACCAGCCAAGCTGGCGGAGTCTTTTTCTGACTGGACTTCATGAATGAGATGTGGCTAATGAGATGTTTTTTTGTTTTTTTTTCCAGTTTTACAGGTACTGACTGGGTTGGACTGAAATGGACTGGTGGGCAGTCAGGCAGGGTTGATGGGTAGCAACAGTTGCTTCTCTGAGATCATTGTTTAGGTTTTTTCTCCATGACACTGTGTTGAGTATCTCTATAGTATCTAATCCTCTATAGTATCTGAACTATAGAGGATTATCATCAGATAACTAAGTATATTAATTAGCAGCACAGGCTGCTGCTTGATGACTGACGGAAACAGTCTGGTGGGACCTTCGTTGCACTTTCGCACGCTGCTTCTGTATTTTGTCCTAGCGTTTCATCAGCAAACAACAACACACACTTGAGGTTGCTTAATGTCATATGAAAACCTTTAAATGATCAGAGCTTTTTTTAAATGTCTTGATAAAATAGAAGCTCTAAATTAGAAGAGGATGTACGTCTAACATGACTACAGATGGACAGCAGAAGGTAGGACTTTATGCTGAGTCACCTCACCTGTAGTTTCTCCTTGTTGGAGGTGCGGATCATCGAGGCGACCACGTCCGGTAGAGTCTCCCTGGGCAGACTGTCCAGCAGGCGTCTGAATTTGGCCACGACCGGGACAGACATGTCTAACATACCCAACAACTAAACACAGAAACACAGAGATGCATTTGGTTTAGTCAAATAATGAACCATCTCTTTAGAGTCTATTATTACCACACCATTATCCTGTCATACTCCATCACTGTTTGGCTCTGAAGGATTACAGGATGGTAGTCTGTTTTTTTTTTATTCTAATATGTCCTGACATCCAAGCTTCATTGGTTTCATCCATTCTTGGTTTACATATGGATGTGGTGACAGTGAAGCCAGCCCCGCTGTAAACGGATTCATCAAAGCAGATGCTACGATGCACGAAGCAGCAATGCTAGCACGTAACATAGCACGGCATAGCACATAGCAACTCATTCCCAGATGAACTGTTCTGTTATTCTCCAGATTTTTACAGAAAACAATGTGGTTTTCTTTAAGGAGATCATTTTTACACTTTCTACTGTGTTCCAGGTGAATTTACTGTGACACTTCAACCTTCTTTTTGCTTTTGACACTTTTGTAGTGATCTTACTCAGCTTCAAGTTAAGATCATGATTATAGAAACAGACCTTGTGTTGTGAAGATAGACTTCATTTATTTCAGGCATGTCATGTCAGACATTAAGCAGGAAACAGCTTCACCAGGAGCAGGTTAACTTAAGTTAAACCAGAGGAATGTCTGGTGAGCGATACGTCATACTAAATACATTTCCTTTTGTTTTCACACCCCGACTGCAACTCAAAACAAATATGGTTTAAAAGATATGATAAAAACTAATGCAAAGTTCATCTACATTACGTAAACAAACACAGAAAAAACAGCCTCGTCTGTGATTGGCAGATGTCAAAAATGGATAAACTTGGCGAGGGTCAGGGCCCTTTAAGTAAATCTTCAACGTCCATATCTAATCCCTTCCGGCTGGTTGTTGTCACTGTCCACTGCTTCTTTTTCTTCACATAAAGTTTGGCTTTCCAGAGTTCATCGTCATTAATCTCCCAGGTGACGGCAAACGCAGCTTAAATAAATTGTTGGGGCAAATCGTGATCGGAGGCTTTGTGATTTAAAATACTTAGCATTGAATATCTGCACGCTGCAGCAGGGTGATTCAGAACAGAGCTTAACTCATTCTGAGGGAAATTTTGTGCCCAAGGATCCCTACATATGTGCGATCACGTACACATTGAAAAACATCTGTGGGGGGACCTGAAAATGGATGTTAATAATGAATTCCATCCGACCTGTCTACATGAACAACTTCTAGTAAAATAAATGGGTCTGCAGCCGTATGGTGCAAATTATGATCTTGGATAAATTTCAAGTTTAATAGTAAAATAGCAGCATAACATAAAGCCAAGAATGTATTTCCCCGGTGGTCTTGTGTTATTTTGGTAGAATAGAACCATATAACCATGGAATAGAATAGAATAGTATTATATATATATATATATATATATATATATATATATATATATATATATATATATATATATAATATATAATATATAATGTATAATATAATAATAATAATAATAATAATAATAGAACCATATTAAATGTTTTGAAGAATATGTGGTGACGCAAGGCAAGACCAGGAGCCACCAGCGCCAGGAGAAACCAGCAGCCACCAGGTCTGGGAGAGATCCTCAGCAACAAGGCCCAGGAGTTACCAGGAGCCACAAGGTCCAGGAGACACCAGGAACCTCCAGGAGACACCAGGACAGACCAGCAGCCACAAGGTCCAGGACACCAGGAACCTCCAGGAGACACCAGGACAGACCAGCAGCCACAAGGTCCAGGACACCAGGACAGACCAGCAGCAACAAGGCCCGGGAGCCACAAGGTCCAGGAGACACCAGGAACCTCCAGGAGACACCAGGACAGACCAGCAGCCACAAGGTCCAGGAGACACCAGGACAGACCAGCAGCTACAAGGTCCAGGAGATACCAGGACAGACCAGCAGCAACAAGGTCCAGGACACCAGGACAGACCAGCAGCCACAAGGTCCAGGACACCAGGACAGACCAGCAGCCACAAGGTCCAGGACACCAGGACAGACCAGCAGCCACAAGGTCCAGGACACCAGGACAGACCAGCAGCCACAAGGTCCAGGACACCAGGACAGACCAGCAGCAACAAGGCCCAGGAGCCACGAAGTCCAGGAGACACCACGAACCACAAGGTGCAGGAGACATCAGCAGCCACCAGGTCTGGGAGAGACCACCAGCAACAAGGTCCAGGAGACAGCAGGAGACATCAGGCCAGGAGTTCAACGAAGACACAAGAAGTGAAAAGATGGAGGAAAGAGCAGGTCACCAGATGATGACTGGTTACCGGCACTGATAGATCGTCGTGTCTCAATGTTTTTTCAGGATTTCATCTGGGATTCAGGTTCAGTCATGAGTTATTAGTCAGTTTAAAGGGCTCCAGAGCAGCAGATCAGGCTGATTTCAGCTCCTTTATCAGAGGCCAACGTCACCAACACACACCTGCAATGAAGTCCTACGGCTCTGCAGTGGTTTTAGGCATTAAGAAGCTCCAGTTAAACCATTACAAGAGGGGGGTAGTTTTCTCTACATGTGCTGTGAGTGGGGCTCAGAAACTGGACATTTTTTACTGCGAGATGTTTACACTACCGCTGCATCTCACATGGAGGCTCAGAGCCTGACACAAGCTCCAACCTGCTAGAAAAAGGAGGCCATGGATTCATGTTTCCACAGCAGCTGGATGCTCACCGTCCCACTGTGGAGACTCCTGCTGTGCACTCCAAAATAATAATCTGTCATTCTTCCTTCAGGATGCAGCGGAACGCCGATCCTTCCTGTTTTATCCAACACATGATCCTCTCTGCCTCAGTCATGTTGAGGTCCAGGCTCTGGGAGGATCCATCCCTCCATCAGACCGTTTCCACTGATCTGCAGTCATGTGTCATGTGACACGCCTCAGCCTTTTGTTTCTCTTCTTGATAAATGGCTCAGGCAACTATTGATCAAAGTTTCCAAAGATGGTGAGAAAGTTTGGCTGCTTGGAAGCTAAATTATGCAAACAGACGGTGTGAGAGATTATTTACACTCACCTGCCGGTTTACCGGCTCCACCTGTTCACCTGCTTGTTCACGCTAATATCTAACCAGCCAATCACACGGCGGCAACTCAACACATCTAGTCACGTAGACATGAAGCAGCTGAAGTTCAGACTGAGCATCAGAACGAGGAGGAAAGGACTGAAGAAGAGAAAATGTCCATATAAACCTCGCGCTTTGCAGATGGACTATAATGAAGGCAGAGATTTACTCAGGGTGGGTCGCAAATCTAAGCGGACAGGCTTTTCTAAACTGATCCGGCACCTAGATGGCCGTTATCGTGTTGAGAGCCTTGCACATATTGTGAGGAAAGTTTGCGCAATCCGACGTCGAGCTCAGCCAATGAGATTCAGGATCAGAGAACACAGCTGGAACCAGCATGGTGGGTGATGTAAGCCTGCCAGAGGACCTCAGACACTGGAGACCTTTTTAGTTTAGCTTTTACTTGAATTATTTCTCTTTTGTCTGTTTATTTGTTTTTAATTTTAATCTTTTATATATTGTCTTACATAATTTTATGACATATTTTGTGTACTTTTTATGTATTTACGTATTAGTTAGGTTTAATCTTATTGTTCCAAATGTTGTTTCACAGAATTATTGGTTTAGTTATTTTATTTTGTGTGTCTTCATTTTATCTTTTTAACCTTTTAGCTCCAGTGTTTCTTTGTCCTCCTGGGGATCCTCCGTGTCGGGGGCTGTGCCTGTATGACCGATGGGGTCGTCCTGGCGGGGATGTTGGTAGGGGTTCTGCACTGCAGCCATATGGCTGAGGTGTGGACCCCGGCCTGGGCGTTCCCTGTGGCCCAGTCATTCCTGAGGCGGCTCCTGACATGGACGGATTCCCCAGATGTCGTTTCCTCGCAGCAGTGTCAAGCCAGATCCAGAGACACACTCCTGAAGTTTTCCTCATTTTGGCATTGATGGTCAAGGGAAGTGTTGGGTTGTGTGCGTGTGTGGGTATCGTGTGTGTGTTTTTAAGTGTGAAACTGTTTTTATGTTGTTCAGCATTTTGATATGCTTTTGTATTAAAAGTGCTATACAAATAAAGTTTGACTTGATTTGATTTATGCAACATTCTCACAGTCCCATGATGAAATCAACAGACTGCAGGAAGGTGCTCCAGTGGTTCAGTCTGATATTATATGTTAAAAAGTCTCAAGAGCAGGTTCTGCTTAAAATAATCCTTCATATATTTTTACTGTCTTGTTTTTTTCCTTTTTTTTGGTAAATGAAAATGATGCCAAAACAACATGATTCACATTAAATATAAAAAGAAATGAAGAAAGTGATGTAGTGAAGGAGGGATGAGGTGGATTTACGGTTATTTAATGTGTTAATGTGGGGTCGGGTCGCGGGTTAGACACAACGGGTTGGGTTTGGTTTTCCTAATGGGTCAGGTGAGTGCAGGACTCTTGTCTTGGTGTGGAGAACACATGCTGTCGGCCTTGTTTTCCTACCCAAACAATAATCTGCATCACTTCATTCTTCTTCTTCTTCATGCCTTATTGCGGTAGACAGACATCACTTCTGGTTTGGTCCCTGTTTGCAAGCCAACCGGGACCCCTGGCAGACCAGAGTCCACTTCCTTGGTCCGGTTTATGTTCATGCAGTGCAAATGGATTCTACTATCCCTGGAAGCGGACCGCAGCCTGTTTAAAGCGGACCAATCACCAGCAGTGTGAACGTTGCAGATGCAGAACGAAATTACATCGCATCAAACTTCATAAAAACTTCAAATATTATCATAAAACGTAGCAAAAAATCACAACTGATTGTACACATTTAAGTCTTAATTTCAGGACATTTGGTAGACATAGAAATCAGTTAAACATCAAAGCTGCTGACTCAGCAATCCTAGTGTTTCCAAGAGAAAACTTTCTCACTGTATAAAAATAACTTCAGCATCAGGAAAAAAAATCTTCATAAAGCAGATCTTTCAGAATCTTTGTCGTGGGGGAGATGACCACCTACATAGACTCACAAATCCCATGTCTGCTCCGCAGCTGAATATTCTCACTTTCAATGAGACACATTATTTATTTTAATGAGGACAGCTGACAAAATTATTATTGAAAAGTTGATCCCTGTAGATGAAATACGGTCTGGATCCGTCAGATTCAGGGACGGAAACAGAAACAGAGAACCGGGCCGTCCCCTGCCTCCTCGCTGTGGCTTTCTCTTTGCGTTAACTGAAGACACATGTCAAAGTTTTGACATAAACAATCCCTCACATCTGTTAGGAAATTCTGGCATTCATGCTTAATCAGCCTCAATTTGCTACAGCTGCACGAGGAACAACTGCAGACACAGTAGGGTGCGAGAAGTACTGCCAGTCATTTCATGTTTACAACCTGGATGTTGCTTTAAGCACCAATAAATAAGCAAATTGCACCAGTTAAGAGTGTTTCAGGATCATGAAGTCCAAGTATGGAAATTACAAACCACAAGTTTGTTTGCTATTCAACTAAGTCCTGTAATTAGATCCATATAAAGGTCACTTTTTAATCCAGGAAGACTGAAAACAAAAATTGTGCACTTAACACTCAATAAGATTTTGGTAGAAAGCTTTGTCCGAAGTGATGCATATATGAGAACAACAAGAAGAAATAAAGTTTCCTGTGTGAAAATGGCTTATTTGGGGATGAAAACCGCAGCCAGACCTACTTCCACCTTTCACAACCAGATATATCACTGCACTCTTCCCACCTAGCAGCCAGACTTTATCATCATTGTTCTAAAGCTTTGATTCTCCAGCTGTCGGAAGCTCCTCCACAGACATCTTTTTAAAAACTATTTCTGCTTTTTACTCTGTTTCAGACTTGTTTGAGCTTGGAAGCCTGGTTTCCAGGTCGGGATGGTTAACCGTTTTGTCGTTCTACAGCTAACCATGACCTCAGCTGAGAGGCGAAGTATCAGCCGGACCGTGATGGATGCCTCAGCTACAGCACACCATGATGCCTTTCTTCATCAGGTCCTCTCTGGACTTTATCCTACCTTTACGTCCACGGAGCGGTGCTTCTTAACGCCATTTTGAACAGATATTTTATCAACAAAAATAAAATCTGTAGAAAATCAAACAAGCAGCTGTTACAGCTTTGTTTTTATGCTCGGTCGCACGAGACGTAATGTGTTCATTCTAACCAACCAAAGCATTTCAATGAGTCGAGCTCCATCCTTTTAGGTTTAAATGATTAGAATAGTATCCCATTGAATGGGTAAAATATTAAGTACCCTTCCCATTTTCTTTGTGGGTGAAAATCTCCCCCAAAAATATGAATCCCAACCTGACCCATTGGTGGAAACGAGGCTTTAAAGGGCCTTTTATACTCCACACAGAAAGCAGATACCCACATGGACGGACAGATTCGTTAGTCTCCTACATCGGTTATGAGCATAATTTGGTCCATGGGTTTAACTGAATAACATGTACAGTCGATGCCAGCTGGAAGGTAAAGATAAGAAACAATGTCCATAGACCAAAACCATATCAGCTGGGTATTTACAGCCCAAATGAGAGAGTATACACAAGATTCAGTTTAGTGAGAGTGGGACTGAGGGTCAGTCGAGAGATGTTCGGGACATTTACGCTGGATGCAGAAGACAGATACAAAGGTGGACGGACAGTTTCATACATCTTCTGCTTCGGTTCAGCATGTAATTTGGTTGATTTTCGAAGGGCTTGGCTATCTGGGACTTGATGCAGAAAATGGAACGAGCCCACTGGAAATCCCAGGGGAAGTGTTGAGTAGTAGGGCTGACACCCAGTAAAACAGAACAAGCCAGAGAAGAAGAGGGAAAAGAAGAAGATGATGCAAAGAAAAAGCACTTGAAGAGAAATAAGTAGAATGAGTTAAGGAGAGCATCATCAACATCTGTAAACATGGCGGGAGCATTTGAAGAGAGGGTGTGTGAGTGCGTCTGTACCTCCGGCCACCAACCGGTGTCAAAACATGGATCAGCACTGTCGAGTAGTAGAGGAACTGACTTGACCATAGCAACGTAAAAGACACATGAAAGTGTGAGGGTGATCACCAAGTGACAACCTTTAAAAATGAAGCCTATGTGGAAGGGACCAAAAATTGCAGTTCCCTTCTCATCCACTAGGGGCTGCACAACAGAGCAAATCCCCATAGACTCCCATGTTAAAAAGACCAACTTCACAGCAGAAATAAACATGTTTACAGCAGAAATAAACATGTTTACAGCAGAAATAAACATGTTTACAGCAGAAATAAACATGTTTACAGTCTGGTACAAAAATCCATTTTCAGTTTAATAGGTCAGGTTTACCTTCATGACAGCTGTGTGGGAGTGATTTTTTTTTTTCTATCTCCTCCATTTAGAAGATATTTTATCTCAAAATTTGGTATATTCAGGGGCATGTCTTTTTGATTGACAGGTACCCAGTATCCCTCTGCAAAAAGGAGGAAAGTAGAACAACTGCGGTTTTTAGCCAGCTAACAGTGTGACATAGCTTTAGCCCGCTTATGTCTCTTAGCTGTTTAGCTCCTGTTAGCTCAGTTAGCTCATTGCTACAAACAGGTTGGAGTTCCATAGGTGTCAATCATCCCCCCGATGCTTACAGCCCCAGACTCAGCTCCACCCATTTGCCATTTTTTTTGTTTTCTAGGAGAGACGACACGCGTAACCCTGCCAAGGTGGTGATGGTAGGAACCGCCCAATAAGCGTCAATTCAGCTCTTCAGACAACACAGAGCCGCCATCCATCTTTTAATACAGCGCGACCCTGTTTACATACATAAGGGAGCAGAAATGGACCTTCACTTCAATTCATGATTCATTTAAGCAAAAAAAAAAAAAAAAAAAAAGGCTGACCAGTGTTTTTCCAACATGTAGGAGACATCTATTGTTGGTCGAGGCCTAACCTCAAATGGTCTCCATGGAAAAGTGGCTGCCAAAAAGTTGTTCCATATTCTTACCAAATGTGGTGCTGCACTCGTATTTAGCTAGAGAGGACAAGACTCACGTGAAGAAGAAAACTACTTGTGAGTTAAACATGGAGACCAAACTATTGTGTCTTATGCAAGTATACTGCAGAAATACACTGCAACAATGGACACGGTAGGAACAACAGACGAGGCAGAGGACCCTTAACGCCATCGCTATGTATTTACCCACAATGCAATGCTATACCAAATGCAGAAAGTGACCTCTTTTGTAGTCCGCTTCCTTGAAACCAACCAAGACCTGCGTTTGTAGGTGGACTTATGCTTGTTACATACTCCACTAGAAGCGAGAATTTTTAGCTTGTTCTCGAGGCTCCGAGAAGAAAATGACGTCATTTTGTTCTCGCGGACGCATTTGAAGACGGTTCTCGACACATCGGGCTGGCAGAACTTTTTTCTTGCGGGGTTCCGAGAAGTATCATGTGATTGGTCGGACATGTGAGGTAGGCGTGGTTAACACGGAGAAAGCAGGAAGCGGAGTTGCTGCTTCCGCGTTTTTCCTGCTGCAGGTATAACTGATTGTTTTGATAAAACAGCTGATCGAGGTGGTGAGAAAGTTGGAACATTTTTACATGTGGCATTAAAACACTTGAACCCAGCCACGTGCACGCCCCGCCTCGCCACGTGCACAACCCGCCCTGCCGCGTGCACGCCCCGCCTCGCCACGTGCACGACCCGCCCTGCCGCGGACTAAGCTGCTCATTTGAGAAAAACATAACCTCCGTGGCGGAGGTAACAACCGGGTTCATTACACATAAAAGCAGACATCCCTCCCCGCTATAGACCTGCTTCTCGTGGAGGATGTGTGGACCTCACGAAAAAGAAGTTTTTTCTTGTTCTTGTAGCCTCGAGAGCAAGAACTCAGTTCTTGCTTCTCGTGGAGGATGGAACAAGCTTTAGTCCGCTTCTTTGGTCCAAATCAGAATTTGGTTGTCTCATTCACATTTCCCCAAACAAAGTAGACTTTCTGAGCAAACAGACGAGAATTTGAGTGGAAAAGGCTGATGTGAACGTGCCCTGAGGAGTCTGTAGAAATATTCGACTGAGAGCAGTAACAGATCGCTTCTGAAACCAAGTTCAGACTGGAATGAAGAATGAAGCTTCTCCAACATTGTGCGTGTTGGCACAAACTGTTTCAGCCTGACATACTGGATTTCTATTTTTGTTTGTATGTTTCAACAAATTATCTCCTCTTTTCTTGAAGACATCCTAAAATTCCTTGACGGATGCAGTTCTTCCCTGACACCATATAAGGGTCACGTGAAGCGGTCATACGTTCATGTCTCTGTGTTAAACTTTGCTGTTACACTAAACGGCTAGCTACTGACCACGTCAGAGCTTTTTCTCACTGCACTCTGAGAAGATACGTCTGTGTTCAAGGTAAGATCTGGAAAACAAAGAAAATGTTGAGTCAAACTTCGCATCTGCTCAGCAGAAAAGGCAAAGTGACCTCCCTGCATGGGCTCCAGAAGAGCTGCTGGAAGGTTTAACCAGTTTACAGCTCCAATCTGACATGAGACCTCATCACAAACCCTGAAGCATTCACAGCTCCATCAGCACAAGCCACATCTGCTTCTGTAACGACGGATGTGGACAGGTGATACGGGAGCAAGCCAAAGCTATATTTAGAGAAAAAATGAGAAGCATAAGACACCTGAAAGGCATATGTTGAGGCTCACTGCAGTCTGCAGGGGAACAAGCTTTGCATGATAAAAGTATGAAAAAAGAGTTGAAACAATCTGCAGAAAAAGCAGATTAAGATAAAACACATAAAATAAAAATGTGATTTTCCGGTAAAACAGAAAAACTGATTTCAGCTCCTTTATCAGAGACCAACGTAACCAAACACACACCTGCAACGAAGTCTTACAGCTCTACCAATAGTTTTCTATGAGAGTAAAAAGTATTCACACACTGAGGAAAAGAAGAAATCCTGAAGAGGAAAAAAATGCATTATTCATTTAATAATGACGTTTTAATTCTTCAGAATGTTGTTAAATCAAATCATCCAGCGAATAAAGAATTTATTCACAGAAAAATGTTTTTTTTTTTTTTATAACAAATGTGTTTCTTTAACTTACAGCTTTCTTACAGCGCTTTATTTTTTTCTTTCTTGCTAATAAAAGTCAGGTTTTAGCAGTTTTTATATGAAGAAAACAGTCAAAAAGACAAAACAAAAAAACTATTTTGGCTTGACATGAAACTGGGGTTTGATTGAAATGTTTATGTGGACACACACACACACACACACACACACACACACCTGCACGGCAGCCTGGTAGAACTTCTGCGACAGCTCGCCCAGCTCTCCATCCTCTGCTTTGAGCCCCTCTGTTCCTGACGTCGTGTACTGCTCCAGTTTATCCAGCTGCTCCACCTGCACATTTTTAACCAAGAACTTTATTTGCATACAAACACGCTCACATGTATTTGTATTCTGAAACATGAGGTGACTGAAGTACAAGTCCAAGTCCTGAAAATATAAAGGAAACACGATTTACGGCCAAAGACCATCACTCTAAGACTTATTATACAAAAAAATATATCATTTTTCTTTGCCTTTGTAATGAGACAAATATTAAAACTGGCATTTAAAGGGTTTTAAATATTAAGAATGATCAAATATTTGATTTTTTTGAGCAGGACAAATCAAGTGTTTAAATGATTAAGGGAGAAAAAAGAAAAAGTACTGCTGTGTGACGATTTTATAGCAGTTTTGTGCATGGACATGAAGCTTAGTGGAGGGTAGTAAATTGGAGGCACTAGTAAATAAAAGTTGGGCACGACTTGACAGCTGCTGCTGAGTCGCTGCGAACAGACCTCGGGTTTCTGTGACATGGCGAATCAGTCTCACAGTTCTGCACATGGTGACTGGTGTGTTTTCTCTATAAACGCCACGTCGTAGATGTGAACCCAATCTACCAAAATATTACTGTATCCTTCTTCTCTATGAGGATTAGGGGTGGGAAAATTGAAAATCTGGATTTTTTTGCTTCACAATTTCAATTTTTTAACAAAAAAATCTATCTTTTTTAAATAAATAAAAATAATCCATTTAAATTTTTTTTGTCATTATTGTTTTTATTGATCTTTTAACATGTCTTCTTGGACGTCATAGCAGTAGAATAATGGTCTGGCTACTGTGTTGTTTTTTCCTCTATGAAATTAAGAAAAATGACAAGCCAAAACATAGAAAGTTTTATACATGTATTTTATTTTTAATTTACAAAAATCAGCAATATCAAAGAATTGTGAGAATCGCATTTTAAATGGAATCAGCACCAAAAAATTGGAATAGAATCGAATGGGGACAAAAGCATATCGTTACAACCCTAATGAGGATCCTGTCAGTTTTCAAGCTTTAAGGCCCAGTTAGCATCATATCCATGCGTCTTTGCCCTAGTTATTAAGTTAGTAGAGTTACGTCCGAGTTCACTTCCACGTTTTTACCATAGACTGTACATAGAAGATGGAGGGGACCTGTTATCAGCACAAATAAAAGATTATTGGGAACAAATCACGCGTAAGCTTCTGAAAAGCAGAATTGAAGCTCAGTGGGCAGTTCTTACCATCGCCATCTTGGCACTGTTACTGGTGCTGTTGGAAAATGCAAAAATGAGCAAAGAGGGGGAGCTGAGAGAGTCTGTGTTATTCTGTTGTGAGGAGCTAACTCAGCTAACTCAGAGCTAACTAGCTAATAAGGGTAGGTGGGCTAATACTAAGGTCTGCTGTTAGCCAGCTAAAGGTAACTGTCAATTAAAAGGACACGCCCCTATTCTGCAGAGTTTCAAGATTAAATTGTTTCTAAATATATGAGTTATAAAAACTTTCTCTCCACTTATAGTTGTCATGATGCTAAACCTGACATATTAAACCTAAAATAGTTTCTTGTGGCAAGTTTAGTTTTTCTGTGAAGTTGGCCTTTTTAACGCGGGACTCTATGGAGATTCACTCACTTTTAGAGCCCCTAGTGGATGTGGCGGGAACTGCAACTTTTTTGTACTTCCTCATAAGCTTCCCTTTTAACCACTGGAGGTTAGCACTTAGTTTTAATACAAGGTTGGGCAATGCACCGCTATAAAGTTGTTTACAATCTTCTAAAATCACCCGAAGAAGAATAATAAAACCACAAAGTTTTTAGCTGTTCTCAACTTCTGTATCTTATTTAGCCACCTTTTTTCTGGCTGTTTCTGTATCGTCTTCTTTTCCGATTTGTTCTTTTCGGTGATTGTGTGTCAGCGAAACAACTCAACACTGCCCTAACGATTTTCTGGTTGTATAGCTATGTTTCCTGCATCGTCACAGATACCTAAGTCTCCTAAAAATGGACTAGATTACACATGTAACTGACGCAGGAGACGGACAACCGAGTATCCGTCTTCTGTGTTGAACCTTAAAAGACCTTTAGATTTGGAGGACAGCTGCAGGAGACCCATCATATATACTATATCAGACTTAACCAGTCAGTTGTTGAATCTGACGTTCTGCTTCTGACCTGTTTAGTGTGAACGGGATTCATTAGTACTCATATCGGTACTGGAATTGAAATGTGAGTACTTGTATTGTACTCGGTTTAAAAAAGTGGGTTTGGTGCATCTCAAGTGTTAAAATGTGTGAACATGGAAATTTGGTCTATTTCTCTTCCACATCTGTCAGTGAGATGTGACTTTATCTCAAATCAATTTGATCCATTTTGAGATTTCTAATTCAAGCCCCCGGCGTGTCCCTGGTGAAGCAAACAGTTGCTGTATGGCCTGTTTCTTTCTTCCTATCCTGAACAAACCAAACTTTTCCAGCTTGAAGCTTTTGTTGGGTTGGCGAGAGTTCGCTCGTGAGAGACAAACTTTCTGCTTTTCTTCAGAAAGTGGTCATGCTGTATGGACTACAGCTGCCTAAGATGTGATCACAGCCTGAGTAGGGCCAACTCTAAATGTGGTCCAGCTGACCCCATTGCAGTCTGCTTCAGATTTACACCTCAACTCCCCTTTCCTTTACAGTATTACTGCTTTTTATGCATATGAAAGCCTAAAATCCACACCAAAGGGAGTTACACTCTACCTTGGAAAATACTGCTCCTTGAAAAGCCTGTAGTTGAAAATATTCCACCGCTATGTCTACATGAAGCACATGGAGACAATGAGGATGGGAGAGCACTTTGTACAGTTTGGGCACGAAGGACAAGACAACATAAATGATGTACTGCATCAGGCAGCTGCCAGGTAACGGTAAGAAAGATGTCCACAGATCCAAACCGTTTGGTACGTAGGCGTATTTCCCAAACAAGTTAGATTCAGGTTTGTGAGAGTGGGACTGGGGGTCAGTCGAGTGATGTTACGGGGATATCTAGCGATATTAAAGCTTGTTAAGTTCTCGAGAAGAACTTTGTTCTTGTTCTCAAGGCTGCAAGAACAAAAAAGAAGTTTGTTTCAGTCCGGTTAAGTCCTACCCCACCAGAGGCTCAACCCCTTCATAAGTGTACGATTCCTTGGGATTATTATCTGCTACGGCTTTGTATAGTTTGAAAGATTTGTTTGTTGTATAAGCTGACGGATACATACGATTTTTTATTTCTTTGCCATCTTTGGGTTTGTTTTTTTTATATATACAGTATATTTAAATATATGTTGTATATTATCTTGTAAGCTCAGGTGAATTGGGCAAACACTCACACAAAAATCAATAAATCAATCAGTCTAGGGCACAGGTGCCAAACTCCAGTCCTCGAGGGCCGGCAGGTTTATGTTGTCTCCACGCTCCAACACATTTGACCAGAATTATTGAAACGGTTGACAAGAGGCTGTTGGATCCATTTGATTTGAATCAGGTGTGTTGGAGCAGGGAAACAACAAAAAACCTGCCGGATACTGAGTGGAATTTGGCACCCCTGGTCTAGGGTCTGTGTAAAAACCACAAAATTGGAAGAGTGACATTATAGTTAAAAGGTCCATTAATTGCCAAATAAAAAACATTTGAAGAAGATGCAGGAAAACATTTAGAACAGCAAAAACCTTTGTTGTTTCATTCTTCTTCTTCTTCTTTTTCTGGAGAAGTTAACACTGAACTCAGCACTGCCCCCTAGTGCATTAGCGGACATATGGCAGCATTAAATGTATAAAGAACGGCGGCGTATGACATCTACATATGTCGGGAACATAAATGGGTCTTAAAGCTGCACAGGGATTCATGAAGACACACTGCAAGCGGGGCACAGCTGGAGGGTGGAGGGAACCATAGGGAGCTACCAAAAAAAGCATTTGGAAACTAGTCTGACTAATAGAAATAAAGCATCAGGCTTTTTGTGTTTGATCAGGCCATGTCTTTGGAGAGTCACACCCGACAACTGACCAAAAATGGTTTCTATCATCTAAGAAACATCTCTAAAGTAAGGAGGTTGTTGTCAAAATCAGATCTTGAAATGATCATCCATGCTTTCATCTTGAGTCGCATTGATTACTGTAACTCTGTTTTCACTTACTTAAATAAGACGACTCTAAATAAGCTTCAAATTGTGCAGAACTCTGCTGCCAGACTTTTGACAGGTGCAGCCAGAACAGCCCACATCACCCCTGTCTTGTCACGTCTTCATTGGCTTCCTGTTAAATTTTGCATAGATTTCAAAGTTTTAGTGTTGACCTTTCGGGCGTTACATGGTCAGGCCCCTCAGTACATCACCGACTTACTTTGTCCATACTCCTCTGGACGCTCTCTTCGGTCTTCTGGCCAGAACCTCCTGAAGGTTCCAAAAACTCGTTTTAAAACTCGTGGTGACCTGTCTTTCCAGTCTGTTGCTCCCAGACTCTGGAATGAGCTGCCTCTGTCCCTTCGTGTGCTTGACTCTGTGGACTCTTTTAAAATGCAGCTAAAGACTACTGTTTAGAAGAGCTTTTGGTTGATTTTTGGATGACTTTAATTCTATTTCTTTTTTTGTTGTTGATTGTGTTATTGTACCCATTTTTATGTACAGCACTTTGTGATTTTTATCTGTGAAAAGAGCTTTATAAATAAACTTTACTTACTTACTTACTTTTTGTGAAGGGACCATCAATGTATATTTCAGTTTCTGATGCTGGTTTCAGTAACAAAAAACAAACATGGACAGACTGATGTCTGAGTAGCAGGTACTTAGTAAAAGAGGAATGGTTTCACCTTCTGTTCCCATTTTTTTTACTTAAAATATTTATTTTATTTTACAACTAAACAAAACAATCAACACAAATATTAAATCCAAACTCTTGAATGAAAAGGAGCAGACAAAGAACATCCTATATAATCTCGCTTCTTATACAAAACATTAAAACAACGATGTGAGTGTATTTATTGATTTGTTTTTGTTGTTTTATCTTGTAAGGACACCTTGAGTGTCAATAAACCACCAACAAATAAAATTTAGTATTGTTATTATTATTATTTGTTTATTTTGTTCATATATTTTTGTATATTGCTCTGTAATAATTTGTTTTGAAGTTGTGTACAGTAGCTTAAAAAAAATCATTAATGTGAATTCCCATAGGCATTTGCCCATAGGCACATGCAAAATTTTTGCCAGGTCCAAGCCACATTTGGTTGGAAGAACTTTCATCCAATCACAAGGCTGAATTATTTTTTTTAACAAAATGCTAATTATCTCAAAAACTACAAAGATTGGAAACGACAAAAATCGTAGCACACATCTCCCAAAGGAGCTGCAGGATTTGAGAGGTGAATGATTGAAGTGACCTGAATGGAGCAGGAGGAGTAGCGCGGCAAAGTTTGGCGGAATAATAATAAAAACGGCCGAACAGGATCTGAGCCGAACAGTTCCTGTTCGTTCTATCTTATCAATGACTACTGACTACTAATCACTACTGACTTCAGAATTTTAGTTGTATTTATAAACTATTTAAAATAATCTTTGGCTTCTTCACAGCAGTTCAACCTTCCACATCTTTTTGTAATTCTGCTGATTACACACTGGTGGCAAAGGCAATTCCATACCAATGGCAAAAAATATTAGCGCTCCTGCCAGGGTGTGACAAGAACTGTATTGGTGGAAAAATGAATTGCCTTTCATTCAGAAGGTTGTGAGTTCAAATCCAGGTGATAATTTTTCATAAATCATATTAGATTGTTGTACTTCTTCTCCTTATGCTGATCTATATCTAATAGATCTGGTGTGCTACTTTACACATTTAAATCTTGAGCTCTTTTGCCGATTCCACACTGAAGGAAGTGTAAAAAAAAAAAAAAAAAAAAAAAAAAAAAAGGCATGCAGTTCTGCTCAATGTGAACTAGCTGCGCACTTCAGGGAGCAAAGGAATTTATTTGCAAATGTCTCAGTTAAATATGAAGGATTTGTTCCAAGCATTTGCTCCCTGCAACATTCAAGTCTTTGATAAATCTTAAACACATTAAAAAAAAGTTTTCACATTGAACAATAAAGTCTGCCACATCTTTAAAGGAGTTTAGTTCAACCTTGCACATGTGTTTGCAATCCCGCTAATTACACCCTACTGGAAGTGAAAAAAGACATTCCCATGCCAACTGGAAGAAATTTGAATGCTTTTTCCAAGGTGCAGCTAAGAGTACAAGTGGTGTAATGAGTAAAGTCAGTGTGCTTCACTACACGAGGTCATGGCTTCAAATCCTGATGAAGTGCTTTATATATTTTTATTTAATTTCTCACACTTATGCAATTTCATTTCAATCATTCAGCATAGTTCAATAAATGGGAATTCACATTTGCTATTATTTCAGTAATAGCTGTTTTTTAGTTAAATATTAAGTTAACTGAATAAAAAAATAGGACTGGATGGATTGCTTATCTGCTTTGACTAATGATTCTTATTAGATTTATGCATGTTAGTTTCCAAAATTTCAAGTCAGATATCAGACATTTAAAGAATTATATGAAAGATATAGAGCATTATCGTCAAATTAATTTTTTACTTTATGCAACACAACTTTTTTTTTTTTCCTATTGCTATTTTCAACCAATTATTACAATCCCACCAAAAATATTTTCAGCCATTAAAAACCTCCCAGAACTTAATCTGTCTTTATTTGTCAGTACTGATAGACTTCAAAGTGTGCAGACTCTGAATTGGGACCCAGCTGTAGAGTCACACCAGAAAACTAATTTCATATCATAACAAACAGCAGTTTATATAAACTAAACTAGGTTGGGAACGCAGTGCAGCAGGAAGCTGTTTAAGAGGGAACCTTTTCACTGCTGCACCACTAAAGATGCAGCAGAGCAGCTGTGTTATGGGAGAGGCTGAGCGGGGAAAACAGATGCAGGAAGTTCAGAAAGTAAAAGAGACACATGCAGGCCGTTACCTCGGCCAGGACAAATGGACGCTCCTTCAGCAGACTTGACACTCTAAAGCGGCACAAGCCGGTGATGAGGAGGGTGTAGTGAGGCTTCGGCCAGTTGCTGCCCACCACCTGCACTGCTATTCCTGCCGTACCAATCCTACAAGGAGACAGATGGGGGGAGTTGAGGTTGAAACTGTGTTATTTTCCTAAACCGTTGAAGCAGTTCACAAAAAAAAAGACTCACAATGTCAGAAACATGGAAATGCTTTGGAGTCAGATAAGATGATGAAGAACAGATAAATACAATGTGTAGTCTTTGCTGTGAGTCCAAAACCCAACACCCCAGTGACTCAGCAGAAAACACGAAAACCGGCGTGGCTCCAGGCAGCAGTTCGTGGAGCAAAAGCATTTTGGCCATCACATATGAGTGGCGTGTCCACAGTCGGTCCTCGAGGGCCGCGGTCCTGCAGATTGTCAATCTTTACCTGACTCACATTAAATTAATCCGACAGCCGACGAAGCTCTGCACAATGACTTATTCATTTGAGTCAGCTGTGTTGAAGCATGTAAACCTTGACAACCTGCAGGATTGTGGACATCGAGGACCAGAGCTGGACGGCCCTTATCCATAAGAAGCACTTCAAACGAATCAAAGGGGTCATAGCAGCAGTTATATAAGCTTCTCAACACAAGCTCTATGCATATTCAAAAGTGTCATTTTCCTGTTTTTAAGACTTTTCCAACCCAAACAAAAATCACGTATTACACACTGCCTGGTCATAAGAAAGCAAATATTTTGTTGGAGCACCGTTAAATTTTATTACTGCATGTGTTTTGGAAAAGCCCCAACATTCATTCCTTTCCAAACATTTTGAGCCAATATCGTCAACATCACACCCCAAAGATTCTCTATCGCAGTGTTTCTCAGTTAGAAACCATCTGACCAAATGATGCAATCCCATATCATAATACTGCTCCTACAAGGTGAGTGCACCACTAGTCTTCTCTTAAATGGACTGTTCAACATGACCTTTTCCTTTCCCTAGAGACCAACCTTTCCCCCTATACCTCCTGGATAAATGCTTTTCTTAAGGCTACACAGCTGTTTAACACTATCAAACACTGCTGAGAACCACACTTTTGTTTTCTGTCATTTCAATAGCTTATGCATTCTCCAGTTACAATCATACAAGACCACATTTCCTCCTCAAAGATTATGGTTCACCACTATCCCTCTAGGTTTCAGTCATGCATTCGACAGCACTGAAATCTAGCGAATTGTTTTGTTTGCTTGATGCAGACCAATAATCTGACCCTTCAGTAACATCTTTTACACTGCCACAGGGTGTGTTTTCTGACATGGTAGAATAAGAACCTATTTATTGCATCAGTTAGGTAGTTTTTGGCAGCTGAACCATATTAATTGCTGCAGAACCTTTCCAGAGAAGCCTACTTATTTGTTAAGCTCTTTGCAGGTAGGTACTTTCTGTATTTTGGCATGGAAATATAATATATAAAGATTAATTCACAATAATAGTTTGGTAGATATAAAGGTCTGATTTTTGCACCAAATCTGGGTCACACTGACAGAGTAAATAACCCAAAAAACTAGATACCCAATATGTTACATTCAGGTTGTAATTAGGAAATCTTAAACTCTGTACATACATAAAGATTATCAGGCTCCTTTTTTTCGATTTTCGCCCTTCCCAACCAATTTCACCTGATTATCACACCTTTACACACCTGGACCGATGCACATAAACTGGTTAAATATTTATATTTTTGTAGATCTGAAGATCTGCTTCAGCAGCTAGCTGCTAGCTTGAAGAAGCAGAGAAAAATAAGACAATAAGAAGATTGGCCACAATGATACAAAGTCTGACTGAAGCAGCAGCAACAGAGTGATACAAAACTCCCGACCGGGTCGGATGACGCTGCGTTCCATTGCAACTTCAAAATGACAGAAAACCACTATACTAACATAAATCCCTCTCACGCTGAGTATCTTGTTGACAATACAAGCTCACTGTGAATGACACTTGATTCCATTGCTCTCCTTAAAACAGGAAAATAAAAAAAAAAGGAAAAAAAGAGGTTAGTTTCATGGTATAACGCTCAAACTCGCAAACTGAGGCAAAAATTGCGAAAATTTCAATGACCATGGTGTGTTACTAAACAAGGAGAATCCACCAAGACAGCCTGAAAACTCCCAGTAAAGTGCTCCGTAATGGCAGAGCCTCCTTTTTTCTTATTTTTTTTTTCAAAATTAACAGAAGAAAACAAAAATAATCCAAAGTTCCTTTGTAACACTGCTGCCAGAGTCATAACTCTATGGATCCATGTATTTTTTAATGATTTAATTCTGACTGTTAGAAAAAAAATACACCACCAGGTGTCCTCCAGGAGCACCACCCAATGCCCAGCTCATGAAGCATAAGAACAGTTGCAGAACCTGATGTATGGCTGGAGCGTATACCTCCAATCAACCTTCCTAAAGCAACGTCAATGATTTCCTCATCCAGACAATCAATCAGCTACTCTTTTACCCTAAATCTGCCTTTCTTTGCTAAACATGAAAAATCAAAATCTACTAGTTGGCTATTTTCTACAATCCCCCAAAGTTGCTGTTATTACTGAAAAAAATGACCTTTTACACATTCCAGCCAATTATGGACCAATTTCCAATCTCCTTTTTCTCTCAAAAATCTTGGAGAAAACAGAGGCCAAACAGCTTTGTGTCTATTTATCTTTTATATGAAGATTTTATTCAGGGTTCAGAGTACATTACAGCACAGAGTTGACCCTGGTAAAAGTTACACATGACCTTCCAATGGCATCATACGAAGGTCTTCTCCGTCTTGGTTTTGTTAGACCTGAGCGCTGCCTTCGACTCTATTGATCGTGACACTTTTTTTACACGGACAAGATTGGCAATAAAGGAACCGCATTGAACTGGTTTAAATCCTACTCATCTGAAAGATATTGGTTTGTAAATATTAATGATGACACCTTTGTATGGGTAGTCAGACATGGAGTCCCACATGGTTCTCTGCCTGGACCAATAGTTTTTTTCCATATATATGCTTCCTTTACGCAATATGATTAGAGAACACCTCTATGCAGACGATACCCCAGTATATTTGTCAAACCAGTTGAAACCAACCAGTTGGCTAGGCTTCAAGCATGTCTTCATGACATGAAGATTCGGATGACCTGCAACTTTCTAAACACAGACAAAGCTGGAGTAATTGCGTTTTGATCCCAGACACCTAAGAGACATATCATCCAATGAGAAAGATGGCCTAGATGATACTGTCCTGGCCTTCAGTAACACGGTGGAAAACGTTGGTGTTATCTTTGATCAGGATATGTCTTTCAACTCCCACATTAAACTTGAGAACTGCCATCTTTCATCTACCAAACACTGTAAAACTCTGATACATCCTTTCCCAAATGGATCATCCATACCTTTGTGACTTTCAGGTTGACCCACTGCAATTCTTTATTATCAGGTTGTCTCAATAAGTCCTGAAAGTCACTCTTGCTGGTTTGAAATGCCTCTGCATGGGCATTTATGGGTACCTAAAATAAGGATCACGTCTGTTTTCACACAGAACATGGGTTTAACCCTTAGATGCATTGTGTCCACTCCAGTGCACACCCATTTAAAGGCTGTTTTCAAGTATATTTATGTATTAGGATGGTATATTGGCAATTTTGTCACTCCAGTGGACATTAGGAGAGTGATCCAAAACACTGCCACTCACTAAAGAATTAAATATTTACTATTTAGGATAAAATATCATATATATATATATATATATATATATATATATATATATATATATATATATATATATATATATATATTCATACATGTAGTTATCAACTTTACTTCAGTGATAAATAAGACAATAAAATTATACCATTCTGTTTTTATAGAATATTTCTATTATATAGTTATGACAATAAATCATTTTATAAACATTTCTGTAGTACAGATGTACAACAAATAAACTAGATAAAAAGTCAAACTATTCAAGAAAAAGAAAAGTGTCTCTGTATATGCCTGTAGATGTAAAATATAGCATGTGACAAAAATGTGGGATTTCTTTTTAATAATTCAAGCATCGGGAGTTTGACATGCAGATTTACATGTGTTTTACATGTTTATATGGGTTAACATACAGATTTACATGGGTTTTACATGTTTATATGGATAAACATGCAGATTTACATGGGTTTTACATGTTTATATGGGTTAACATACAGATTTACATGGGTTTTACATGTTTATATGGATAAACATGCAGATTTACATGGGTTTTACATGTTTATATGGGTTAACATGCATATTTACATGGGTTTTACATGTTTATAGGTGTTAACATGCGAATTTACATGGGTTTTACATGTTTATATGGGTAAACATGCAGATTTACATGGATTTTACATGTTTATAGGGGTTAACATGCTAATTTACATGGGTTTTACATGTTTATATAGGTTAACATGCAGAATTAAATGGGTTTTACATGTTTATATGGGTAAACATGCAGATTTCCTTTGGTTTTACATGTGTATATGGGTTAACATGCAGATTTACATGGGTTTCTAATAATTGTATGGGTTTAACATGTGGAATTATATAGAATTCACATGATTATATGGATTACACATGGGAATTTTACATGGGTTTAACCTTTTGATGCATCCTGTCCACTGTTTAAACCATTAAGCACGGCTGCCAACACTTTCTTCCTGAAGATTCCAGTGAAAAATGTGAAAATAATCTCAAAAATATGTTTGATGTGTGTGGATTTATTTATCAAGTGTTATTTCTTCTCCTTCCTTTATCAGTTTTATGTAATCTGTAACATCTCTCATATGCAGGTATTAACTATTTGTTGACCTCAGATTTTTGAAAACTTTGTCTGTGTGTGCGTGTGTATATAAAAAAAAAACATGGACCTGACCATAATACCATACACTATAACATGGTGACATGTTCGATATGTATAATTAATTACCTGTTTTGTTTTATTTTAGTTTTGAAACATTAATTATGTTTCTTGAAGTATTTATGTTTATTTACTCTTTCTGTGTTTGCTGTGTAGGTATTTTCAGGCAGTAAGGATGAGTAGTTTTGTGAGTTGAGGGATGGCGATGTGGGTTGTTTTCCAGTTGTTACAGTTTTAAAGGAGGACAAACCAACCAGAGATCATGAAGTGATTCTAAGTAACCAGACCGGCGAGCCAACAGCTGATAAACGTTTAAAGTCCACTTCTCTTTCTCTCTGCTGCCGGATTGCTTTTGCAAGGTCACTGCTGAGCTACAGATGGTTCTGGAACAAACCACTTTTACAAAAAAAAATGCATAAAATAAAATACATTTTCCACAAGACAAGGTGTCTTAAACCTGCTAAAAGCATCTCCCATGTTTGAAAAGAGGTTTCAGGGCCACATGATAAACATAAAGACAAATTATAGAGATATTTAATGAAAATTGTACTCTTTTTTTTTTTTTTTTTTTTTTTTAATAGGTTTATCCTTAAATACTGTTTATATAAAACATCCAAAGAGGAAACAAACTACTGATGAAGACAAACTGGATCATTTTTGCAGTTTTGTGTTTGATTTACAAACCCTCAAACTATTAAGTAAACCACCAGGGCTGCTTGACCTTCTGTCTGATCTTGCTACAGGTCTGTTTGAGGGGTCCCTGATGCCTGTTACACAACATAAACACACAACACTCAGCAAATTACACAAACATGCAAACTTCAGGCTCGATGTGCTTTACTTGTGTAAGGTGGGGAGCTCGTCGGTGTCGTGCTCGGGGTCTCTGGTGTTGGGAATCACTCCAATGATGGTGCTTTTCAGCGAAGTCCCCTTGAGCAGCCGCTGACTGACCAGGTGCATGTTCCGTGGGGAGTCCACGCTGAACCTGACCGTGGAGCCCGGCAGAAGCACGCCCTCGTGGGTCAGCAGCAGCGGGAGGCGGCTCGGTATCTGGATCCCGTCGCCCGAAGCCATCACAACAAGTTTAATCAGTTTGTAAGGAAACTCTTGCAAACACGCAGCTGTGTTTATGTCTGACAGGTCAGCTGGTTTCTACTTCCTGGAAGTACCTTCAAAATAAGTGTAGTCATGAACGAGTCGAAACGTTAACAAGCTTAAAACACACAAAACGCGTTTTATAGATTATTTTATGTGTATACGTAGGAAAATGTGGGTTTTTGTTTGTCTTTTTAAGACATTTACTTCTCAAAGCAAACTTTTTGTTTTAAAAATTTCAAATACATTTCCGGTATTCTCTGTGATACGGTAAGTGCAGAGGGACAATATCAATTTGTTAGGAAAAAGGCAAACTACAACATAAAGTTGTCCCTTTCACCTTTTATCAGATGCGTTTTCAGAATGGCATGTTTTCACAAAATGTTTTCTAAAAAAATACATTTTAAAAGTAAGGATAAAAAAGTAAAATTCACCATCATTTCATTGGTTATTGTCAGGAAAATGAGAGGTACAAAAATGGATTAAAATCTGCAACCATAAACGGAAACACTGTAAAATATAACACTGGCTTTAAAAGATTATATTTGCTGAATGTAACTCAGTTTTAATCTTGTTCTAATTATTCTTAATTTAGCCATGCATACTTTCAAAAAGGTTGATTGAATTAAATTCATTTTAATCCATTTGTCCCACCAAAAACATTCACAATGTTTTGTTTTTTAAATAAAATATATGACCTTTTTCCAAGTTTTTAGTGATCCCATGAGAAATCATGAAATAATCTTTATCAGTTTCACGATTTGAACGACTGCAACAATTACAAACAACCCAAACATAAAACACCACATTTATCCACAATGGGCAGGTTGATCACACAACACCAACATATCGTCATGTCAAACACAAAGGTTCATCTTTTAGTTCTAAAGGTTTTATATATCAGAACTTATTAAGGCGAGAGGCTTCAGGTGATCAGGATAAAATCTGTCAGCTATCATTCTAAAACCTTCCTGGTTTATTCTCATATTAACACAATTATTTTTTTCTGTTGCAGGTTTTATCCAATTTTATATTTAGATATGTAAATCATTTATTTTATCTTGCTAAAATATACATATAAATATTAATCTCCAGGGAAAAAAGAATGCAGGATAAGACAAAGCTCCTTGTGAATTTTGTTGACTTTCTAGAAACTAATAATTCCCTCTATAAATGTTTTTACTGATAACATCGCTTAATAGTTCAGAAAATACAATCAATAACCAGGAAAATTATTTTATTTTCACCTTGTATTTCAGAAGAAATGTTCTGCAAATCAGGACATGAATTAGAGAATAAAAACCATCCTGTAAAAACACAGACAGGAGCAGAAAGCCTGGCGTCTATAAAAGTTACTGAAGTCCAGATTTTAGATCCGGAAAGTGAGAAAAAAAACTCACTTTTTGGTGGATCGATGGATGTTAGATGGATGGACAGATAGAATATAAATAATAGAATAAAATGATACATTTACTTTTTAAATGTCCCATTAAAAAAAAAAAAATCTATTATATTTGAAATTCAAGATTTTTATTGTCATTATGCAAACTTAACAAAAGTTTGAGGAATTTCTTGACTTGACCACATAAATAGGAGAATAGAGATAAAGTTTTATTTTAAAGCAGAGAAAAGGAGGAATAATTTATTCAATATAGATTCTAGATTAGAATATAAATGCTATAATGTAAATAATTATTAATGATTTTATGCTAAAAAAAATAATATATCCTATATTACGTAAAAAAGATTTGTTCGAGTTTTATCAGTCATTTTAATGTAATTAGAGAAAAATAAGACTATAAAACTTTTGTTGAAACTTTTACTTGAAAAGAAAAACACACACCTTCATTTTAAATGACTGCGATTTAAAATTGATCAATAATCCATTAATTATGAGCAAACAGGTATGAAAAGAAGAAACATCAGTGGAAACCGTGTAGTTGATAAAAATAAGGATTTATTTTTGTATTTCTTTCATAAAAGTACAAAGCATTATACATTTCCAAAAATAAATATTTTATATCTTGTGTATAAAAACAAATCAGTTTGTATAATGTGTGTGCAGACCAGCGACGTGTTGCAGCTTTGTGGGGGAGGTTGGACATGGAGAAGCTGCTCTGTGTGGGAACAAACAAACAACCAGACGCTGACACATGATGGACTAAAGCATAATACAATATACGCTCTATGGATTTATAGAAATACAAGTACCACTCGCTGTACACGCCATCCTAGTTTTATCTTTACACCAAAGGTCTCCATCCTCATGGATTTATTTGACGTCACTGTAAATGTGTCCATTCTGCCGCGCTGGCGCGACGCAGCTGTTCCAGTCAGACAAACCTGGGCTAAGTGAAGCAGAAACACAGTAAATACAGTGTAATGTGATGCAGGTTATGATAATCACATCTTACAGAACCTGGGTTTTACATTTCCTTTGTACTTTTAAAACCCGCTAAGTTGATTTAATAAGAAACAGCAATGAGATTCCATCCAAACCCCACACACCGGAGAGCGTTTACTTCCTTCTTTCCACCCAGTTTTAACAGCGATTAGGTTGTTTTTTTATTTTAACCTGAGTGAACAGGTTTGACAGGATTTACAGAAAAAGATCAACGTGCTTAGAAAAACCGAGTTCATGAAGCGGTGAGCAGATATTTGTTACTTTTTCCTTCTCTGACGAGTTCAAGCATCTCTACGTATCACAGTTACACCCTTTATCTCAAAACTTCCCCTTTAAAATGGTTTTTAACCAGAATCTTCTCTCTTATGTTCAGTCACATGAAACAGTTTTATTCACTGCTCGCTGCTTCGTGTCATTTAGTCGTCTTGAAAAAGGTTTTCTGTTTTGTTTTTACTCTTTTAACAGTTTATCTACACATGACCTCAAAGTAGATAAAAACCTTTTGATTAAACATGAGAAAATAGCGACACGTTACGCCTTTTTAACTCACGTATGCATGCAAAGCTGCAGATTTAACTGTGTCACCTAAAGCACAAGGATTTGCCTAAATCAGATCAGTATTGTGGTTTTCTTTCATATGATCACTTTTTAGCAGTGTTTTTATTTTTTTATTTTTTTTTTATCCCATTTTGAAACATTTTCTGCCTTTAGTTTTTTCATGTTTGTGTGTCTGACTTGTGTTTTTTCCACCTTCTTGTTCTGGGTCTGGTTTTACTGGATCCAGACCAGATAACCTGTACTACGAAGCCAGATTTCCTCTTATCCTGGTAACTTCAGGGTTCTCTGTACAATAAAGCTGGTTCACTTCTTACCAGGGTAAGAATGGTAACTTATGCTGATTGGTTAACCAGCTGCGGAGCAGGTAATGTTCCGGATAAGGGATGTAAAGGCGCCACGTCCTGATCAGTCAGTTCTCCGCGTGCGTTTACATGAGAGTTTTAATTCCTGTTTAATTCTGAATAAAAGTTAATTCCGCTTTAAACTGATGAAAAACGACCATGTAAACACTTAATTCCAAATGCGAATTCTATTCAGAATTAAACTTAATTCCGATGTAAGTGGCTGGTTTATTCGCATTTCAATTCCGAACTATTTAATTCCTCTGTCATGTAAACCTTCATTCCTCTCTAAGTTAATTCCAGTCGTTCTGAGCATGCTCGTTACCTTGTCCTGTCCTGATGACGCGCGTTGTTTTACACGTTACGACTGAAAAGACGAGAAGCAGGGAGCCAACTTTGTTTATTTCCGGTATACGTCATACGTCACATCACCCTCTGTCTAATCAGAACCCTTCCCAACCCGCCGCTCTAAGGAGGAATTAAGTGAGGACGGGTTTCATGTTAACGCTCATTTGTAATTATTATTTCCATGTAAACTCAGAGGAGAATACGTCAATTCTGGATTCTTAAATCCGAATTAAAAAACCTCATGGAACCGTAGCCTTTCTGTTGACAAAGTTGTGAGAGCTGCGTACTTATGATGAAATAAACGCATTAACAGTCAGCTATGTTCTGCCAGCGCTCCTTCCTGGCTGTTGCTATGGCAACATGCTGCTTTCTGCGTGAATGATGAGTTTTTATTCTTCATGCTTCTGAATAACGACTGTCTCTCCTCTACGGTGAAGTAGCCACCCTGCAGGGTTTCTCCACATCTGTGATTGGTCAGATGCTGAAGACTCCGCCCCTTTTAAGTGAGCGTGCTCTGAAGATGTAAATCCCTTGTACTGCTTATCAGGATCCCAGATAACGGCGCCACATCCTGCTACATAGGACACGTCTCTGCATGGCTAGCTGTCATCGCTGTAGCAGTGAATTCTGAATTAAACCCGTTTTGTGATCCTGTAAAGAAAAAAGCCTCAAAGCACAACTGTAACAGCGTTCATGCTGCTGTTTCTGACTGAAAATGTGTCAAAAGTCTGATAATATTCCGTTTACATCCAGCAATGGTTGTCAGGTTGTCTGTCAACCGTGCTGGCTGCCGAGCCTTGTGAGATAACAAGTCATTAACAAGTCGCTAATGAAAGCTCTGTGTCAAACTAAAGTAAACCTAATTTCAGAGCAACATGTGTGTCTGTTGTTGTGCTTAAAAAGGTTGTAACAAGTTAAGCATGTTTACGTACTTCTGCAGCTGACAGATGCATAAACTGGGCCGTTTCCCTCAACAATCTCATTACATGTCACCTGCATCTGTTTGGGGAGCCTGCATTTGATTAGCACTTTGTAAAACATCCTTTACCATCGTTAACGACCTGAAAAGCCTGAGACGTTAAAGCGAGCGCTAACGTCTGGTGTCTAGCTGTGGCATGGTGTCTAGCAGTGGCGTGGTGTCTAGCTGTAGCATGGTGTCTAGCAGTGGCGTGGTGTCTAGCTGTAGCATGGTGTCTAGCAGTGGCGTGGTGTCTAGCTGTAGCATGGTGTCTAGCAGTGGCGTGGTGTCTAGCTGTAGCGTGGTGTCTAGCTGTAGCATGGTGCGTCTAGCTGTAGCGTGGTGTCTAGCTGTAGCATGGTGTCTAGCTGTAGCATGGTGTCTAGCTGTAGCGTGGTGTCTAGCTGTAGCATGGTGTCTAGCTGTAGCATGGTGCGTCTAGCTGTAGCATGGTGTCTAGCAGTGGCGTGGTGTCTAGCTGTAGCATGGTGTCTAGCTGTAGCGTGGTGTCTAGCTGTAGCATGGTGTCTAGCTGTAGCATGGTGCGTCTAGCTGTAGCATGGTGTCTAGCAGTGGCGTGGTGTCTAGCTGTAGCATGGTGTCTAGCTGTAGCGTGGTGTCTAGCTGTAGCATGGTGTCTAGCTGTAGCATGGTGTCTAGCTGTAGCGTGGTGTCTAGCTGTAGCATGGTGTCTAGCTGTAGCATGGTGCGTCTAGCTGTAGCATGGTGTCTAGCTGTAGCATGGTGTCTAGCTGTAGCATGGTGCGTCTAGCTGTAGCATGGTGTCTAGCTGTAGCATGGTGTCTAGCTGTAGCATGGTGCGTCTAGCTGTAGCATGGTGTCTAGCAGTGGCGTGGTGTCTAGCTGTAGCATGGTGTCTAGCAGTGGCGTGGTGTCTAGCTGTAGCATGGTGTCTAGCAGTGGCGTGGTGTCTAGCTGTAGCATGGTGTCTAGCAGTGGCGTGGTGTCTCGCTGTAGCATGGTGTCTAGCTGTAGCGTGGTGTCTCCATCAACTCTTCAGCACTTTTATCCTCTTCCTCACACAGTTCCTACAAAGTCTTCCTGTGGGTTTCTGCTGGAAATGGTTCTGATTAAAAGCACAGAGGGATCATCGCAGCACGAAGATCGCGGTTCATCAGTTCACCTGTCAGAGCAACATGGCCGGAAAAAACCTCGCTTGGATTTCAGTGGAGGAACAGACACTCCTGGAGTCCGTCGTACGGACAGACGGCAGGTAACGCAGAGGAACTTGGAAGCGAAGCAGCACGAAGGATTCAGAACACTGCATGTTGAAAAAAAGCTCTCAACACTTGTCACATGAAGGCACGGGGATCCGACTTCATCTTTCCATGCATGAATTTGTTCAAACTGGAGGAATCTCAAACCTGAATCTGGTGCCAATTTTTTGTCTTCAATCATGATTTCCTGAAAATGTTCTTCTTGTGATGGATCAACAACAAGTATCAAATGCAAATGAGGGGTGGAGGAAGGTGAACAGGTTGTTATCTGACCCGGTTTGCCTTTCAGACAGTCGAAAGATGCAAAAACACACGAAAAGCAGCAAAACGGAACATTTTGTGACAGCGGAGGGGTGAGGGATGCTGGTTTGTGGTGCAGACTGGTGCGGTTCACCTGCGATGTATCAGACACCTGACAGGTAAAGTAAAGCTGAGGCAGATTAGGATCATAGATCCGTTTGGCTGACAAATGAGAACATGAGCAAATCTTTTGGAGGAGTCGTTGCCGGTGGAAACGTCTCAGAAAAACCTCGTAAATGGCAGAGTAAGAAAATCTGAAGCTTTCTCTCAAACATATTTCAATATCCCAGAGTCCATGTGCTCATAAAGAATCCCTGGACGGAGTTCCTGCGGCTACACCTTCTGTCCGCTTTTGCCGATGGAGTCCTGCCAGGGTTTGAGTCAATACCATGATCTTGGCTGTGTTTGGTACGTTTGGGAAAGACTTGTTGATGTTCTCTCACAGTGAATTGTTCAGTTCCCCTTCTCCTCCGTAGCTCCAGGGACACAATCAATCTAACCGCTGATCGGTATCAGCGGGGAGAAACTTCACTGCGCTGGCTCCGTCTCGGCTTTGGGAGTCTTCCTGCTTCTTTTCCAATCAGGAACGCCGCAGTCTGAAAAACAGATGACAAGACACATTTACCCCTCTGGGGACCAGCGGTATTTTAGAAAAATAAACCTCGCCTGACTTTTTTTTAGTTTAAATGCTAATAAACAACACCTTTCAATGCCCCATAATGTCCTCTACCTTGTTTTTTTTATTATTTTGAATTGAAATATAATAAACTGAGGCTTATAGTAATATAGTAAATGAGGCTCCTTTGCTTGAAATAAAGAGTATTATCATTTCGAAGCATGGCTAAAGGTACTGAAGGGGACTGAAGCACCGCAGCTTTCTGCTGCACACACTGTATCTGTTACCAAGTCATACATCTGTTACGATGCCGTCGTGTCGTTTATGTTGAAATAAACTACTTGAGTAAAGCAAATGTTTGAGCAATTATGCATGGTATGCGTGCGTAAAAGCTGTTGTTTTCATCATTTATCGGCCTTGTAAATACAGAAGGCAGCTATCCGACTGCTAATGACACGATGCTGAGTGATTGACACCGTTTGGCGGCGTTTCCTGGGGCATCATCGGCTCTGATTGGACAAACACGTGTCATGCGCCAAAGACAAAGGCTCTGATTGGAACACCTATTCTGACACAACACTGTATCACCTATGAATGGGCTACAGTGATGCTGGAACCACCGTCTGAAAGCCCGGAGTCTCCCGATTAAGAGGGAAAAAAAGTAAGTTTCTATCTTTTATGGTTTGAAAGCTATGCTGGATTAAACACAACATGGTCCCTGGCATCGCCGACGATGCCGGCGTCGCCAGATCAGATCAGAATCTAGATCTGCTGGTGAAACGGGACGTTTCGGGAAGCGGACTGACCGACTCAGACCAAGTCGGAGAGGAGACGCCTTCGCAGTGTTCGGCAGCAACACGGCGAGTCCCAACGAGTCGTTGGCTGCAAACGTAGCAGAACCACAAGGTCGGGACCGGAAACATACAGCTGATGGACCAGACAGCAAAGACCTGAACCGGGACCCCAGAGATGCACCTGGACCTGAAACTGATTCACCTACTGTCGGCTGAATCCTCCTCAGAAATGGTCTCCATGGAAACATGGCTTCAAAAGGTCACATGACGCAAGAACTGGAATGAAGACCAGTGGAAACAGGTCTAAAGGAGGGATGGATCCTCTCCAGAACCACGACCTCAGCAGGTCTGCTGGAGGGATGGATCCTCTCCAGAACCAGGACCTCAGCAGGTCCGATGGAGGGACGGATCCTCTCCAGAACCAGGACCTCAGCAGGTCTGCTGGAGGGACGGACCCTCTCCAGAACCAGGACCTCAGCAGGTCCGATGGAGGGACGGACCCTCTCCAGAACCAGGACCTCAGCAGGTCTGCTGGAGGGACGGACCCTCTCCAGAACCAGGACCTCAGCAGGTCCGATGGAGGGACGGATCCTCTCCAGAACCAGGACCTCAGCAGGTCCGATGGAGGGACGGATCCTCTCCAGAACCAGGACCTCAGCAGGTCCGATGGAGGGACGGATCCTCTCCAGAACCAGGACTTCAGCAGGTCCGATGGAGGGACGGATCCTCTCCAGAACCAGGACCTCAGCAGTAGTGTGGGTAAATCTGTGGTATTATCCAGATGGAAACGTAAACGTGGCCCGGCATCGACACACAGCGTCGTTTTCCCACCGTATGCAGGAACAGCATGTCTATAAAAGCTGGATGAACCGTGCTGAGAAGACGCAGGAGCAGATCTGGGGGTGAGGATGCACAGGCCCCTCCTCTCATGTTGTCATGAAGACCGATCACGCAGATCTGACAGAAACCATAAAACTCCGACCGCAGCTGAACAATGGCAGAGATGCTGCGTGGTAACCTTCGGCATATTTAATTAAAACCATGTTAAAATGTCTCATTTTAACAAATGTACTCCATGAAACTTCTCTCCTCCTCGTTTCTTCCTTCATTCATTACAGGTGGGAGGGCTGGAGAGGAAAAGGGGAGGAATGGGGGATGCGCACAACGATAAACAGAAGGACGAAGAAAGATTTAGCCTGAAGTTGTGTTCACATAAGAACATAAGTTGTATTGTAAGTAAAGTTAAAGTGCTCGTCAGGAAAAATGACCCATAAGTGTGGGCATGAACTGCAGCGGTGATGCCGGAGGCGTCTTACGGATATGTGGAGTATGGAGCTCAGGTGGGACGAGTATGTCTGACCTGAGCTGAAGGAACGCTTAGACTAAACAAGGAGACGATAAAAACTGTATTAATGACACCAGCAAATCTGCAGAACCAGGCTGGTTTAGGTTTTAGGCTTCAACAAACTGAAGACATGACATGAAAAATAAAAAAATAAACAGAATTTTAAAAATTCATAAGAAAAGAAAAAAAAGCCTTTTTTCAGGTTTTAGGTGTCAATAAAATAAAATAAAAATAAATTAAAATAAAATGTCATTATGTTTTAGACTAAATAAATAATGGGAAATAAATAACTAAAATACATCAAATATAGTTCAGATACAACAGTCTAACGGTTTTAGGTTTCATTAAACGGCTCCATAACAACAGTTTGGGATTTAATTCCCTCTAAATGAACTACATTTTTATTAAAATCTCACCTGATCCATCCACTTTTTATCTACGGGAAAGCTAAACTAACGTGGATGTAGAGTCAGAAATGAGTTCACAGGGATGCTGGATTCTGCAGGAATCTGCAAGATTTTCCAGGAACCTCCAGGATTCTGTAGCTCTGCCCTAAAAGTAACATCTAGAAGTAATTAACATGTTATTTGCTGTTTTAAAGAGCAAACGTCTGTCTGGCAGAGAGCAGTAGGATGATTCCAGCAGTTTGCAGCTAATTTCAGTGTATTAGCAGGTTGGTTTAATTACTTAGAGGAAGCTACGTAAGTGTTTAAGATGGCTAGCTTGAATCTCGTCCTACAATGTCAAATTATCCCCTCGTTTCTACTACACTAAACTCGTTTCTACTAAAATCGTAATTTGATTGTATTTTTTAATCTGCCTCAGAGGAATTCAGTTTTTCCTTTTGTTTGGGTTGAATCATCGCTAATATCGTGCGTTTGTGGAAGGTTTGTGCTTATGTGATATGTAAGTAGACCGAATCCAGACCAGACTGAAAGGTAAAACCCGCACAGAGCAGATGCTGCTGCAGGACCGCCTCTGGATTTGACACTGCATAATAAAAACTCATCTTTCATCAGCCCAACCTCAGGGGTAATCAGAATTTACACCATTAGGATCTTGCAGAGAATATCCTTAAACACAAGGAAGTGGGACAGTGTTTGCTGGAGGAATGCAGCAACCGTATGAGCACCAGATGTGAGTTCCCACGCGGCAGACACTGTCACATCCTTACGTTGATAGATTGCCTCGTGTTTGGATGTATGGCCGGTGCAGCATGTTCTTCATGAAACACCTGGCCGGCTTCCAGCCAACATATCGCATTCCCCCATCTGTGCCACAGTAGTCTAATCTTCATCAATAGACTGTGCCTATTATTTAGCTGTTGTATCCATTTCCATGCAATCTTTTTGGAATTTCTTTTTCTAGAGAGACCTACCTCAGAGAAGCAGTTTTCCCAGGTATGTGCAGCAGCAATGCGGACTCTGCACAGGCCTGTTGCGGTGACGAAGGAGCTGAGCCAGAAGGTAAAGCTCCTGTCGAGCTACGTTCCGACCCTGACTTATGCTCTCAAGATGTGGGTAGTGACGAAAGCACATGATGGCAAACTCAAGCGGCTGGAAGGAGTTTCCTCCGCAGAGGGTCCGGGGTCTCCTTTTGAGATGGTGTGAGAAGCTCATAGTACAGCCACTGCTCTCTGGTAAGGTTTTCCAGGTATGTCCCACAGGGAAGAGACCCCAGGTAAGAACCAGGAGGGACTACATCTCTCAGCTGGCATCGATGGATGGAAAGATGGATGGATGGGCGGATGAGTGGATGGATGGATGAGTGGATGGATGGATGGATGGATGAGTGGATGGATGGATGGATGGATGGATGGATGAATGGATGGATGGATGAGTGGATGGATGGATGGATGGATGGATGGGCAGATGAGAGGATGGATGAGTGAATAGATGGATGGATGGATGGATGGATGGATGGATGAATGGACGGACGGATGGAGGAGTGGATGGATGGATAGACAGATGAGTGGATGGATGATGGACGGATGAATGGATGGATGGATAGACAAATGAGTGGATGGATGGATGGATGAATGAGTGGATGGATGGATGGATGGATGGATGAGTGGATGGATGGATGGATGGATGGATGGATAGACAGATGAGTGGATGGATGGATGGATGGATGGGCAGATGAGTGGATGGATGGATGAGTGGATGGATGAGTGAATAGATGGATGGATGGATGGATGGATGAGTGGATGGATGGATGGATGGATGGATGGATGGATGAGTGGATGGATGGATGGATGGATGAATGGACGGACGGACGGACGGATGGATGGAGGAGTGGATGGATGGATAGACAGATGAGTGGATGGATGATGGACGGATGAATGGATGGATGGATAGACAAATGAGTGGATGGATGGATGAGTGGATGGATGAGTGGATGGATGGATGGACAGATGAGTGGATGGATGGATGGATGGATGGATAGACAGATGAGTGGGTGGGTGGATGGATGGATAGATGGATGATGGAGGAGTGGATGGATGGATGGATGGATGAATGAATGGAAGGATGGATGGATAGACAGATGAGTGGATGGATGGATGGACGGATGAGTGGATGGATGGTTGGATGGATGGATAGACAGATGAGTGGATGGATGGATAGACAGATGAGTGGATGGATGGATAGATGGATGGATGGATGCATGGACAGATGAGTGAATGGATGGATGGATGGATGGATGGATGGACAGACAGATGGATGGATGGACGGATGGTAGGATGGATGGATGAATGAATAGATGGAGAGACAGATGAGAGGAAGGATGAATGGATGGATGGAACTGCAACTGCTGGAGATGTTTTGTTATTTAAATAAAACGCAGCTATGTGGGAAAGAAATAATATCCTTCTTCACTTCCATTGTTTTCTGGCCCGGGACATAACAAAAAGCCATCTGGATTTTGCTAAGTTTCTGCATCGATATCAGACGAACAGTACACGACACGTTACGTGGTTTCGTCATTTATCTGAGAAACACTGAGCCAAAATGTAGAAGCAGTGTGTGAAACTCCAATCTTACAGCTTGTAGAGGAGGTAAGAGGGTAAGTCCCGGCCAGGTGCTGCTGATCAATGCACTTTATCAACAAGAAGTCATTTAGTTGTGTGTCAGAACATAGTGCCAAGGAGGAAAGACCGCAGCAGCTATGGGTTTCATCATACTGGTACCGATGTCGTGTCCAGGAATTCTCCTTTGAAAACGCTGTTGGAGAAATTATTATGAGTTTGGTTTGAATTAAGTATTAGACATATATGCATTGATTTGCTGTGATCCTGCTGTGTTTTGTGTCTATGCACAAAGCTTTCTTTAAGTCATATGATCCTTGTCTGGAATGTGCAGACAAAGTCTGAGACAGGAAGAGTTTCCTGCAGGGCATCTGTTTTTGTCAACTGCTTGGTTGACCAGTTGTTAAAGGTTAAAGGTAATAAAGTAATATGTTGAGTGATTGATGCTTAGTGAGCTCAGTTTAGCTTCGGAGGAGAGAATGATTGTTTTCTGTGGTGTGCTCAGCAACTAGGAGGACTTAAGCATGGTTTATAATCGGGTGTTACTTCAGCATCTGGAGAGAGAGTTCTCTCTCCAAGCTCCAGCGTGTGCTTGTATTAGTTTATAATAAAATGTTCATTGTAAGAAGACAGTTGACTCTTAGATGTATTACAACTTCTCAAGACCAGAGTATTTTCCACCACAAACGCTTCGGTCCAGTTTCCAGTAGCAACTTTCCAGATGGTTTCTGTGCTACAAATCTTCAGGTTACAGATAAATATGACTTGTAAGAAAACAAAGAAGACACAAAATGTGAACATATGGCTTGGTAACCAGTGCATCAAAGGCCTGGCGGTACTTCTATCCTGCGCTGGAGAAGACGCTTTCACAACGTAGTCGTACAAATTCTGCTTGTGTCACAACTAATCTGAAACTTCAGAGTTTATGATGATAAATTACAAATGATGTTTCAGGATGCAAAAACATTCAGTCAACTTAATCCTGAACCTTCTTTACTACAGCACAAGACTGAATGGGGAGGGGGTGTTATACTTACAGTCCTGCTGAGCTTCTGTGCTGGAGAAGCACTCGCTGAAGAGGCAGTACATGGTGTGGCACAAGTTGTCCACCAGAGATTTTGGAGACGCAAATCTCCAGCTTGACTCCACCACTCTGTCAGCCTCTTCTGTTAACTGATCCCAAATGTCCTGAACTGTCTCTGGAAGCTCCTGCTGGAACACCTGGACACAGGGCAAAACACACACACAAACACACACACACGTCAGAGACAGGTCAGGTAGGCTTTACAGGTCGGTGGATGCACATTCGTCAGGTGCTTTGCATTCCAAGGAGCTCTCATCTCATAAATAAAACAACGAAGGATGAATGTGGAACATTCAGTTTTCAGAGTTTAATTGGATGTTGTGAAAAGTTAGCATTTTTATGACCCTGGAAAGCAAAAAGAGCACAAAAAACTTGATTCTGAAGCCAAAAACAGCAAGGCACCTTTTCCTGCAAGTTCCAACATTTCCACATGAAAACAGCAAGGAGACACTTTTATTCACGCCACCAGCAGCCGTAACAGATGACCTTATGAGTGCGTTAGCACAAATCCACACTGTTTCTATTTATGCACTACTAAAATCAGGAATACTTGTTTCTTCATCTGGAAACATGATGACAACCTGATGCTGTGTAGCGAATGAACTCCACAGTTCAGTGCTTCTGCATCGACCACATGGGGAAACCGCTGAGGAAACACATTCATGGCATACTGAAGCTAACAATACTGCTGAGAACTTTGTTTTCAGAGTTGCTGGTGTCTATCAGTCCTTTTGTTATCAATAAGGTTTGACATTTAATAATAACAAAACAGAAAAATATGATTCAATAAAATGAGATAAAGTTGTCTGTTACTGCATTTCTACAAAGTTGTAAACTTTTCCAAATGTTGTCAAGGACCAGTAACTTCATTTTTCTTTCCTTCAGATTCTTAGAAAATGAAGAAAAAAACCTTCCTTAAATGTCTCAAAATAAACAAATACTTTCATTGTTTATTTATTAACTAGTCTTTTTTATGTTAAAATGTATTAAAATAAACAAAAAAACAAACAAACAAACAAAAATAAATAAAACTATTTAAAACATAAGGCTGAACATAATATGTTTTTAATAATTATTTTCAGAATATTATTCTGAAAATAATTTCTATTTCCGTGACTTCATACAGCATAAATGTTTATCTAAAGGAACTTATACTATTCAGGCTTCATTGGACTTAGTCCTGACATCTGATCTTCATTAAATCTATTTAAACTAGAAAAATTGCTGTTCTTGCAGAACAGCAGTGTGAATGCTTTTTTGCAAGAAACACTTGAACTGTAATGCTAAAGATGGCTGAAGTGAAAAGAAGTTAAAGGAAGTGTTGAAAGCATAAACTGATGTTAAACATGGTTAAAATGGCTGAAAGCTGAGCTGAAATAAGTTGAAGACGTTTGAAGATGGCTAAAATTGTTGAATGGTCAGCTGTATAAGTTGTAAAGCTGAAGTAAACATTTGAAAGATTTAAAGGTCAAAATGGTAATTTAAAGTGTTGAAAATGGTTTAAGGTTGCAAACTGAGTGTGAGACAGTTGAACATGGTTGAAATGTCCTTGTTGAAGCCTGTAGCTGAAGTAACTATGAAGCTGAAGGAAGTAGTACAAGTTTTGAAGCTGAAAATGGTGCGGAAATGTGGTGAAAAATGTTTAAGATTGAACTTAAATAAGTGAATGAAAGTTGAACATGGTTGAAATATCCTTGTTTAAGCCTTTAGCTGAAGTATCTATGAAGCTGAAGCAAGAAGTACAAGTGTTGAAGCTGAAAATGGTGTGTAAACGTAGTAAAAAGCGTTGAAAGTTGAACTTAAATGAGTGCAAGACAGTTGAACATGGCTGAATAATTAGTGAAAAACAGTTAAAAATGGCTTAAATGTCCTTGTTGAAGCCTTAACAGCATCCACAAAATAATAGAATACAAGCCAAGCAGGTACAGAAGTGCAAACATGAGGTTATAAAAGAGAACATCTTCTTGGTAGCTCACTCAATATTTGTGAAAAAACACATGAAAACATGTCTGGACTGAAGGTGCTTCAGATGAATGCCAGAAACACAAGAACATCCCTGAGAGAAACACAAGCCTGATAAGGATGTGCTTGTATGTGCAGCCTCTCCAGCTAGCATTAGCATTAGCTGCTTTAACATGACCTGGAAGGTCATGCGAACATGCAAAGCCAGTGGGGTTCACTGACCTATTAGGTGGTTTAAACACAAGGCAGATGAGCTGGACCATCAGGAGGGGCTTCACTGTGTGTGTTGGGAGTTGCTGAATCTGAAGCTAACCACAGAACATGCTAGCAGCTAGATGGCATGTCTACAGTGACGTCAACGTCTGCTCTTTGAGGGCATTTGTCCTGCAGGTTTTGATTGTTATAAATTCATTTGAATCAGGTGTGTTGAAGCAGGGAAACATCTACAGCCTGCAGGATCTTGATCTTCACTGGACTTTTACATCCATGGCATAGGAGTCAGATTCAGACAGATTTAAAACAAATTTCGCTTCCGAATTATTCAGAAGTTCATGTCGTTTACGTGCATTGGTCCTGGTGTGTAAAGGCCGTAAGAGGTGTAATTAACTTTAAGATGTCCAAGTTAGCAAATTTATAATCAGATGCAACGACTTATAGTATCAACAGCTGAAGAGATGGGTGATAAGGACACACAGCCAGACTTAAATTTAATGTATTTTGATATATATATATATATATATATATATATATATATATATATATATATATATATATATATATATATATTTATATATATATATAGTCCATATATATATATATATATATAAATATATATATATATATATATATTTATATATATATATATATATATATATATATATATATATATATATACAAAACAACTAAAAGTGTTATATAGATCAATAAAGTGTTATAAATCCCGTTTCAATTGTTCAATTGTCTTTTTTAGGTGTTTTTCCTGAAAATGTCAACAATTTTTAAGTTCAGTTTTATTTGAATGGCACATTTATTACAGCTAAAATAATGCCAAAGTCCCGAACACAAACTGATTACACAATAATGAAATGCTAAAAAAAAATAAATAAATAAATAAATAAATAAATAAAAATCCAGCATCAATAAAACAAATTCATATAAAACAAGGGGTGTAAATCTACAATGCTGCAAACAATTAGTTTTAAGGCCAGAAACAGCTGAGCAGCTCTAATGTGGAGCAGCAAACTCTTCCACAACTTGGAGGCTTTAACTGAAAAGGCTCCTTCAGCCCCGGGTTTGAGCTGGAAGAAGATACCTTCTAAAGAAGTTTGGCTGAAGACCCAAAAAACTCCGACTGGAGCGTGCAGATGCAGCTGCTCACACAAATACAGCGGAGACAATCTGTTCTAAGCTTTTAAAACAAGCAATGAAATCTCATACTGAGTCCTACGTCTAATTAGGAGCCAGTGCAAAGAGGCGAGCAGAGGGGTCATGAGATCCTGGCGTCTGCAGCCGAGCAAGGTTTACCAGGTTAGCTCCTCTTCATCACTGTCCCGTTGGATGAGCCAAGCTTCAGCTCTTCTGACCAAACATCTCCAATTTGGTCTGGTCTGTCTACAGCAGGAGTGTCCAGCTCCGGTCCTCCTGGAGGCTTTCCACGTATCCCTGCTCCAACACACCTGACTCAAACTAGTCAGTCAGTGTGCAGAACTTCATTGGCTGTTGGATCCATTTAATGGAAGCCAGGTGTGACGGAGCAGGGAAACACTGAAAACCTGCAGGACAGACTTTGATCCAGATGTTTTGGGGTTTTTCAGATGCAGCTTTGCCAAACTGTACTGAAATGTTCTCTCCAGAGAGAAGAGTTTTTCTCCTGAAACCCTCCCCCCAGTCACCCTACTGGCGCTCGGGCCGCCTTCTGTAGCCGCCAAACACAGCTCAACAGGACCCATCACAGATCCACAGGCGGCATTGTCCACGCTGCAGAACACAGAGGAGAAAGATCACCTCTGTCCCCGCTACCATCCAGCTCCTGAACACTGACCCCAGTTCAGATGGTTCACTCTGCCCCTGAATGCACCACATACTTAAAGCTATAGTAGGTAATGTTGCTCAGAGACATTTTACTCTGGGTGAAGTGGTTCCTCATCCTGACAGTAGTCATATCTGTAATTACATTCTGTAATTATGAACTATAAAAAATATAGTTAGACCCCTCAGTTTACTGTAAATCTGTAAAAACTCTGACCAATCCAAATGTTTGGACCCAAATTGAAGTTCATTTCTTATAAAAAAAAAGCCTCAGATCATGCAAGGAGCAAAACCGGAGGAGGAGGAGCCAAGACAGGGCGCCATATTCACAGCTTACTGGCTCCACGACATTACCTACCCCATGTTTAAGCACAGAGCAGCTGGACATGGACAGCCGTCTCCTGTTCTGTCTGTCCTTTAACGTTGCTGCTCGGTTTGTCTTGTAAATTCCTCTCTGAGTCGATGCTGCTCCGTGAACACTGAACATGCTGAGGCCGGTAGAGTCTGACATGTTGTTATCAGGGTTTTGTGCAGTTTCTCCGAACATCACGGGTCAGATCTTAGGGGGAACTTGCTGGAACGTCCGTCACGGGAAATAGTTTGGAAATAATCTTTAACTCCTCCCAGTTTGATGTTGCTTCTCTGAGAGCGCTGCTTTCCCTCCTTGGCGTTTTGTCTGAAGGTTTGTTGTTCTTTAACCCACCTGGATGCTACTAACACTTCTGTTTCCTCTTCAAGCAGTTTTTGTTCATGAATCTAGACTCCACGTTGTTTTTTTTATCTGGGATTTCATCATTTCAGAGCTGGACAAGATGAAATAATAATTCCTTTCGACACAGCCGGTCTTTGTTCGTCCCACCACCGCGCCGAGCATGTTGATTGGGGGTGAGGACAGCTCGCAGAGTCCCATTCCGTAGTCATAAATGGAAACAGGTAATTGAATTTAAAGTTTAAGATGATAAGTGTCATTTAGGCTCATTACTGTTATCGCTGCTTGCGGAAAGATAAAATATTTTGTAAAAGTGGCCACAGTGAGGTCACAGCGGGGAAATCTGACCACTGGACGCAGCGGTGGTGAGCAGCCGAGGGGCTGTCAGCTTAAACACAAGAGACCCCCCCCCCAGCTCAATGTACGCCTTTAACCACATTATACAGTTAGGACGATGACAAAGGATGCACATGTAATGAGAGGATATGGTAGATATTGATTCAACATCAGATATCTCATCAAGCTGAAGCCAGACTTACTGTCTGCTGTCCGTTTAACCGTTTGCCTGCATCATTCCAAGGCCGGGAGGGGGGGGGCAATGCGTGGTGATGCCTGACAGGGGAAACTATGGAAATCCATGCAAGCTACTTTATCATCCATGCTGGCATTTGGAAAGAAGCGCAAACTGAACAAACTAGATTGGAATATTGGATTTTTCAAAATACCAGGACAGATAAGCCGTAATGAGAGTGCAGCGAGCAGACAGAACCGGCAGTCATTGCCTCACAGGACGATCCATGTCGGCACTGACCTTACCTCCTCCGTCTACCCTGCTGCATAGAAAAGCCATGTTTCCAGTTCATTTCCAACATGGAATAAGAGAAGCAACATGGCGCGTTGGTGAAACCGAAGACAGCTGCGACGGATGCGTGACCTCTGTCTTACCTCGGCAGGATGGGACTGTACGAAGACTCCCTCAGCATCCCTGAAGCGTCTTTCCACCTCCGCTGTGTACGAACGCGAAGGATGTCTCTCTGGTATGACCCGGATGATCTGAAAATGCAGCTGAGTTTAGTTTACCTGCAGCGGTACAGGTGCTGAACAACCAAGAAACAAACGATCTTACAGACTCGGCCTGTTTGAAGACTGGTGGACTTATAGATTTCAGTTTGCACATTGCCAACTGGACCAAGAACGAATTTGGAGTGCAGACAAGAGGGCCGTGTTGCATTGATCATGCCGTCCTACATAACTAGACACATAGCACAAATGTCTACGTGATGATGATTGTCATGATGTGGTTTGTGCTTTGCCTTAGTTTCAGGTTTCCTGGCTTGCCCGGTGGAGAGCCCGGGCCAGTCCCCTTTTCTGGGAAATAGGCTGGCGTTCCGCCCCTCAGAACCACTACCCCCGCCAGCTCCGAGCTCCCTGTCTCCAGTGTCCCTGCCTGCTCCGAGGCCCTGGTCTACGCCCCCCACGTCCCAGCCCTGGTCTACGCCGCCAGCGCCCAGAACCCGTCCACCACTTCTGTCCTGAGGAGATCCCAGGTCGGGACGCTCCTCCTCCACCGGCCCCAGTGCCCGACGAGGAGGTCGTTCCACCGTCCCCACTGTCAGCTTCTGTGTCTGAGGAGGTCGCTCCTTCTCCTCCGTCCCTAGTGCCCGACAAGGTGGATCCAGAGCCAGGTTTCCTGTTTTATTTTGTAGTTTTTCCTGTTTGGTTCCCTTGTTTGTTGTTTAGCTTTATTGATTTCCTGTTCATTGAGTTCACCTGGTCTTGTTTCAGTTCGTTCCGTACACCTGTTTCTTCTTTGGTTCCCCAGTGTATTTATACCCCTCAGTTTTAGTTCTTTGTTGCTGGATCATTTTGTTGCGCCAGTTGTTTGTTGTAGTCCCTGGAGAGCCTTAGTTAAACTAAACCTACTGAAATCTGCATCCCTGTTCCCTAATCTCTGCATTTGGGTCCACACCTTCACCTTCCTCACCGCCACCCCATGACAATGACGATGGGAGATTTTAGCTAAATCCCTGCAAAGAAACAATTAAGAAAAACCTTTTGTACTTTTCTTCTAATTTACTCTCAAGTTTGAATTAATTATAACCAAAAATTCACCAAACAAGTGGTTGGTTAATCATCCAAAATGATGTCATTTGTTTTGAAACACGAGGTGAGGTCAGACCATGAGCTGATGCAAGCCGCTGGCTCGCACGAGTGCTGCCAGCTGGCTGAAAGGCCACTCCGGTGCTGTGCCAGCTGCACTTTTCTGGTTGCTTCATAGGAACACAAGCACAGAAAGCGAGACAGAAAGTAAGGAGGTGGAATGAAAGGAAGCGTGGAGAACTTGGTAGTGAAAATTGCAAGTGCTGTTTAACGGCCTTCATCTGCTTGTTAAGTTTCGGAGCGTGCAAAAAGACTTCACAGCGGTTTCTTTCTAAGAAATGAGGGTTCGTATGGAAAGAAATTAGACGGCCAGCTGTGATCTCATACAAGAGGGGTGGTTTGTGGTGTAAGGACCCTTATTAATAGTTAATTACATGCACAAAACGCCGTTGGAGGTGATGTGTGTAAAACATACATACATACCTGAGATGAAATAAAATCTGGAATAATTGCAACAGTCAAAAGTGACTCACCAGCTAGAAGCGCTACAACCTCTGTTCATGACAATAAAAGGGATTTATTAATGTGACAAGGCAGCGTGTAGGGTCATGTCCTCATGTGGAGGTTTGTTAGATTTCCTACAGTAGGCTTTGTTACGCAACTCAGGTCACTTGAGCACATTGCCTTTTTCTTTTTTCTGCAGATGAAAATAAACAAACTGCAGCTGAAACGTTTGTGTGCCTCACAGTCAAGCTGAACCTCAACATGTTTTCTGATTATTGTTGAGGAAATCAGACAGATGTCTCAGTGCTAACAGCTGGACTGGACTGATGTGTAGCAGCTGACTATAATGATGGATAAACTCACTCAGCTCAAAATACCAATCACTATTAGGTTACATGTGCATCAAATGTGGTTAGAGGATGTTTTTTCTTATTAGTGGTGCACACTTGCTTGAGTAATTAGTGACATGTGATTGCAAGTGTGAGTCAGAAAAGAGGAGAGATGGAGAACCTATCAGGACAGGAGTCTGCAAAAGGGGAACCTAAACAGCCCGAATGTTAGTCGTCCAAGTCGAGTCCCACTAGGGAATTAACCTAAACACAGTACTAGAAGTGCTTGTTTATCAGGCTCTGACCTTGTCACTACCCACAACAAATAATTCTAATAATTTAGGTTAAATAGTGCTAACAAATAAAGTTAAATAATGCTAATTTATTAGGTTGAAAAATGCTTACTTAAATAATGCAAATAAATTTAGTTAACTAATGCTAAATTAATAAATTAAAAGGGATAATAATTTAAGTAAAATTATGCAAAAACCCTAAGTTAAATAAGATTAATAGACTATATTTCACAATGCTAATAATTTAGGTTAAACAATGTTAGAAGATTAGGTTAAAGAATGCTAACAAATTATCCTAAATATACTACTGTATTAGGTTAATAATGTTGATTTAGTAATTTAAAGAATGCTTTTAATTTGTGTTAAATAATGCTATTAATTCATGTAAAATAATGTTACTAAATTAGGATGAATAATTGCTAACTGATTACATTACATTAAAAAATTATGAAGTTTAGATAAAATGCCAATTATTTCGGAAAAATATTGCTAACATATTAGGTTAAAGCAGGAGCACAAATATATCATATATCATCGTCTGATCCACACTGAGAAACTTGTTTCCATATCTGAAAGCTTCTTTCTCCATAAAGTTAACAAGTTCTTCTCTGTGTTGGAACAAACAACAAAAACCAAGAGGAACCTGTGGATGGGCTTGTTACAAACTTTTAGTGCTGCCCCCTGGTGGCAGTGGGAAGCTAAAACAGGTCATTGTACATTTGCATTTGGCATTTTATTTTCATTTCACCTACAAATAATTATTAATTCATTTATTACCCTAACCGCTTAGTCCAATGAAGGGTTGTGGGGAAGCTGGAGCCTATCCCAACAGTCTTTTTTTTTTTTTTCTTTCTTTTTTTTTGTCTTGTCCAGCATTTAAGCAAGCAGACTGATGTTCTGGATGCTGTGTTCTGCTGAGCAAATTTATTTTGCCAAGGGGAACTTTTGTAGATGTAATGATCCCCTTGTAGTTCTTGATTCTTATTTTATTTTTCAATTTGTTTTGGATAATAGCTTGTATTACAGAGTTTATGCTGCTGGACCCGACCGGAAAGGACAGGAAAGGGGCAGAAAGAGAACAGAAAAGAGAACAGAAAAAAACAAAAAAAAAACAAAAGAAAGAGATCAATGCATACATGTATATGCACATACATACCCACCTACATATATATGTATATACACTCGCACATACATTATATATATACATATATACATACATACATACATATACACATACATACACATGCATACACACACATGTACACATACATGCATACATAAAGATAGATATACATACATACATACATACACACATATATATATATATATATACATATATACACATATACATACTCACATACACACACATACATATACATAAACATACATACACATACACTCACACATATGCATACATATATACATATCCATACACATACATACATACACATACACATACACATAGGTACACACACATACCCACCCACACACATAAATATATACACCCACACAAGCCAACTCTAGATTCGTGGAGAACAAAACCGTTGACAATCATGAGGACCAGAAACTAGCAAGTTAAGTCAAAAAGACAGAAAGAGAGCTACCTGCTGTTAGTGAATAAACTTGCTGGATGACTCAGTGACTGTGACACATGCAGAACATTCATGCAGAACATTCAGAGTGGAACGTGTTTAGAGAAGAGTGATCATGCCAATGTGACCCCGCCGGCCTACAGCTAGAGGAAGGCCAGGAGAACCCAGAGACCCGGGTAACCGACAGTCACCCCCAGGTACAGATCCCAACCCCCCCACTCCAGAGCCAGCCATGCATCTGCCCAGGAGGTGGCGAAGGAGGTGCCCAACCAGAGTCCCCCGCAGTCAGGGGGAACAGGCCCCAGCAGGCCCAGGCCGGCAAGGGCCGATCCCGCCGGGCACCGGCCACCTAGGGCAGACAGAGCGCTCTGTCTGCGCTCTATCCCAACAGTCTTTGGGCAAAAGGCAGGGTACACCCTGGACAGCTCGCCAGTCCATCGCAGGGCCACACAGAGAGGAACAACCACTCACACTTACTCCTATGGGCAATTTAAAGTAACCAATTAACCTAACATGCATGTCTTTGGACGGTTGGAGGAAGCCGGAGCACCGGGAGAGAACCCACGCATACAGAACATGCAAACTCCACACAGAAAGGCCACTGTCCAAGCCCCAGTCGAGGATCAAACCAGCGACATGAAGTGCTAACCACTATGCCACCATGCAGCCTATACAAATAATTAAACAGTGTAAAATATTATTAACTGTATTTTAAAACGTATTCCAGATTGCAAGCCTGATCAGAATATGATAAATTGAGTCAGTAGATAGTGACATGAAACTTTTGCAATAAGACTACAGCACAGGGGTGCCCAAGTCCAGTCCGGGAGATCTACCATCCTGCAACCTTTAGATGGAACTCCTGTCCAGCACAGCTGAGTCAAATAGCTGAATTCCTCTTCTGCATGCCATTCGGCTATGCAGAGGCCTGCTAACAAACCACTTATGTGATTCAGGTGTGCTGGAGAAGGGTTGCACCTAAAAACAGCAGAATGGTAGGTACCTTGAATGAACTGCTTTAGGATAAGCAGTTCTTATCCTAAAGTGGCCTTGCCGACCCACAGGGTGTGACTCGTCAGTCCACAGTCTTTCCTCTAAAATCTCCAAATGTTTCCAGACTACTTACTTTAGCTCCCAGAGAACACGTAATAGCTTATAAACAAGCTAGCTTTGCTTGGAGGTGAGTGAGGTGTATCCAAATCAACATATCAATGTTGATATGTTGAAAGGATTCCTTAAAAGTAAGACTTCTGTTGTCTGTCCACGTCTGCATAAATCTACCTTTTTTAACACGCCTTGGTTGACTTGGAACCACAGTCGCTGGAGAACCAGATCATCCAATCCCTCCACCTTTAACCTCTGATGAAGAGAGGAGAGACAACAAGAACGATAAACAAGGATTGTTCAATATACTCATATTTTTGCAACACATCCAATCTAAGGGCCGAGCTGAAAATGGAGCTTAACATCAACCAGGTCGAGCTTAAAGGGGTAATGGTCACTACCTGATACTGGGAGAAAGTTACAGACAAATGCATCATCTGACAGGAACGTAAAGAAGAAAATCTAGTGACTTACCAATCGGCTGATATTTGACAGTTTAAAGATCTCCTCGTGATAAACCCTGATGGAGTAGTTTATGGGGAAGTTGTGCTTCTGTAATGCACAGAAAAGGTGAAACCATGTTAGTAACTACACAAGCAAACTGACGTGGTATTTACCTGTAAATCTATTCTGATTAAATCCATATATAAGTCACACTAACGTCAATGGTAATTTCTATTTATTTAACCAACCTTGGCCCATACAAATACAATATCTTCAAACTGCTGAAATTTCAGTCAGTCCAACAATAGAGAGTACGGGAGGTCATTCCCGGCCAAATCGAAAGCCTCACAAAATGGCTCTACAATGACAGTTGATTGTCATGTTGTATTATGATTGAAATGTTTTTTATTTGTCATTCAAATATACTGAAACTATTCAATTTTCCTTCGGGATTATTAAAGAATTAGTCAATTATATTAAGTTAAATTCAAAGTAACTTGCAAATAAAGGAATGTATTGTCTTTGTCGCTCAACAAACGTCACAGATGTCACGAACGCGCAAACCAAACCAAACCAAAGATAGACAAATCATTGTCAAGTAACCTAATCCAAGACATTGTGCACAATAAAAGGAGAAACGACATGGTCCTGCACTGTCTCCGCCGTGACGTCTCCAGCCCCGAGGCAGAGGCACGCCATCTATCTGTTGGCAAGCCTGCACAAAAACTAACATGGCAAATTTCATGGAGCTCGATTAGAAGCTGGAGTTAAAGGGAGAAAGTGGAAGCCAGTAAACTAAGGGAAGTACAGCAGTGGTCATGACAGCGGGATGGCAGCAGTGATGCAGAGCTATTTTAGGGACATTCACAGCGGGATAGACTGCTAGACTCGAATGGAGACTTGGTTCAGTTGGGGTGCAACATGCTTCCAAATTTGCACTGTTTAAACACATCAGACCTTTGAACTGAGATGTTCCACTCTCCCCCCAGAGAGACACATGATGAAGAAGAAAACGTGTTGATTAACTCATTGGCTGACGTCTTTTGATGCCTTTTTGAATCCGGGCACTTAATGCCAAAGGCGTCAAAAGATGTCTTTCGCGGTTTCTGTAGTCCTAGAACTCAATTTTCTCTGAGTCCTGAAAGATTAACCAAAGTACTCCAAGATGCTGGCAGTATGGGGCGCTCTGCTATGACAATGGCTGCCAGCCAATGAGCCAAAGCAAAGAGGACATTTTACATCGCCTGAACTCTTTTTCCTGCTGTTTGGACATCCTGCTACCAGGTTTAAAAAAGTCTAAAAAATGGTGAAGTCTGGTCTGTACGAACTGTAAATGTGTCTTTAATGTTGCAGGTGTTCAATCAAGCAAGCCTCTGCTAAAAACAGAAGAAACACAAATGAACAACAACAGGCCGATCTCACAACACCCACTGCTAACTGGGATCACTGAAAAAGACGTTTGCCATGAATTAAATGACTTTTTAACAACTTCTCTGTCTTCCAGTCCAGTTTTTAACGAGACCATTGCACTAGGACTGCTCTGACCAAAATGATTACCAGTGTTGGACATTACGCCCTACCCCCAACACCAAGTAATGTGTTACTTTAACAATATTACTTTTTAGGTTACAAAGTAAAGTAACACATTACACTTAAAGTATCAATGACTTTACTATAGGATGGTTTGTAACCCGCCAGAGTTTTTAATCAACCTAAATTCTTTCATTTGGCTTTACAGATCAGTGGAAGGAAACTCTTCTGTCTGGTACATCGGCTGATCAGTCTGATCAATCAGCTGCTGTGTGAAAAGGCTGAAGGCTACAGGACTATATTTCATTACAAATGTTCATTCCTTAACTTACAGCAGACCTGAGCTGGAAGATTACAGATTTAATTTGCTGTGGGGAACTTTACGAACATTTCCGTCCGTGTCTGCACAGCATGCCCTCATCATAGCTTCCGTTTAACCTGTTAGTGGATTTTACAGCCTGTGATGGACTGGCGACCTGTCCACGGTGCATCTGCTTCCCGCCTGCCAGCTGCTGGGATAGACTCCAGCTCCACCGCGACCCTGAACTGGACTAAGCAGTATGAAAATATGACTGCATGGATAGATTTTACGGCGAGGCATATTTCTTCCTGCAGACAACACACGGAGAATGCTCCATGGATCTACAGGGTCAATTATAAAACGGCAAAGTTATTCAGTGAACAAGTTACTGAATGAGCAACTAAACAGCCTGACAACAGCTTGATCAAAGAGTTTGTGGGGGCGGGTCGTAATCAGATTAGGTTGCGTGGTCACTTTTTGTTTTTTTGCACAATTTATAAAAGATAGATTGTCTTTTTTACGTTGTGTTTTCTTAGTTAGAATGCAGCCTCCTGCAGATTGTTTGCATCCTACTTTGCCTCCATGGAGATCTGCAGATGGAAGCTGTTTCCAAGACTTCAACTACTCTTGTCTCAGCTATAACTTCAGACATTTCTCACCATGTAGCGCCGCCTGTGGCTGAGGCTGTCGTTGAGCGTCTTCAGGGGTGTGCACATACTGGCTGGTGTTGACGCCATCAGGACAGGAGCCATCAGATACAGGGCTGTAAAGAGACAGCATGGGGGTGGTCACACCGCTGTTTTCTTGACAAACATATACTGTATATTTCAACACATAAGCTGCACCTGTTACCACAGTTACTGCTCAAAGGCAGAAGCATTTCTGCACAGCTTCCACATCTACACATTCATGCATCCTTTTGCCAATTTCACTGCTGATTGTTTAAGCTTTTAAGTGCCACTCCATCCCAGTCACACACATCATGAATCATCGCAGCTTTCATGCCGAGATCATGACTGTTCAGGCCTGTTCTGCCTTGTTGCTGGCTCCTGTGAGGGTTCAGAGGCAGATCAGGAGGGATTTAATTCCTTTATGTCATGAAACTGGTTGTAGTTTGTACATCTGGGCTCGAGCTAGCTCAAAGCCGATTGGCAATCAACAGAAAACTTGGACTGGAGTGAAAATGTTGCATAATCTGAAATATCACATTAAAACGAACCTGACAGTCACATCTTTGTTAATTCCTGGCACGTCCAAAAACGAAAAGGAAAGATTTCAACTTGACCCGAAAACCAGAAAAACTTGCTTTGTCCACATGACCTGATGAGCCTGACCATGTTGCCAACAGAACGCCAGCCACGGTTTGTCACTGCGGGACCCAGATAAGTTCTAGCGTTTTTCATGTGGGGCAGCTGTGCAAAGATGTACAATATGCATAAGTTTTTTGTTTCATGCTTTTACAATGCAATTAAAGCCCCACAGAAACGCCATTATACTGTCATGGAGATGAGGCAATAAACCACATGCATGTTTTCTGAAAGAGCCGCTAAGATCTCATCTTCAAAGCCTCCTTTCATGTAAAATTACAAAAATCCATTTTTTTTAGAACTCTGCAAATAAAAGATAAATGGTATTTTTGTGTGAAAAAAGGCACAGCATAGAGGTTCAGACTTGGACACGGCACATTGGGGGAGATTTATGCCATGATCTTCATGTTGACTACTTCCAGTGGTTTTTATGCGTTACGAGGGTCTGGAAGTGTCGTCTGTCCTGATTTAACTATCCTCTGAGTTGGTACAAAAAGATAAAAAATGTGTTGACTGTGATGAAAGTGGCGTCGCTATCGCCACTAGAAGCAGCCATGATCCCCACAACGACAACTCCTTCAAGATTTACTGAAGGGTTAAATTATGTGACAGTTTTTATTATTAGTTGTGGAAAAATAATCAATACTGGGAATATTATGCTCTGAATGACGTAAACACTGGCATCGTGTAGCCGTAATGATTTAGTCCAGCTCCGGTCATGGAGGGACACAATCCTGCAGGTTTTCCATGTTTCTCTGCTCCAACACACCTGACTCAAATTAGTATTATCACCATGTAAGTCATTTGGACCCTGAATAGCTGCTGCAATGCAAAAGCTAATGGGGATATTAGATAAAAATACAAACAAACCAAACCTGATGGTCATAATTAGTTCAATATTTCTCCTTTTTTCCGCAGGTCTTCCTGATTAAGTGCAGTTGTACATGTTGGTCTGTCTTTCCTGTCGTCTCCACCCCAACCAGTTTGAGGCAGATGGCTGCCCTCCCTGAGCCGGGTTCTGCTGGAGGTTTTCTTCCTGTGAAAAGGGAGTTTTTTCCTTCCTACTGTCGCCTCGTGCATCATGCTCAGGGTGGGGGATTGGATCCAAGTCATGACTCGATGCAATCAGTTGGTTTCTATTATAGGATATGTATGAACTGGCTAGAAATGACGTGTATGTTGATTCGTGTATGTAAAGTGTCCTGTGACAACATTGTTGTGAAGTGGTGCTATACAAATAAAGCTGAATTGAATTGAATTGAATAATTAAGACCAGATCTGGCCAATCAGGTTGTTGTTCAGATGGCAACCCGTGATTCAAACAGCAGCGCTCCTGTGTGCATCATTCTAGTTAAAATGTGAGCTGGTGGTCAGAAAAGTAATCTGGTTTGGCTTTTTTTATTATCAGCTAGTCCAGCCAAACCTCTCAGACTCACAGACTCCCCCAGCTGTCAGTGTTGGGAGCTTTTTTCATCAGCAGCTGTTGCTTCGGCCTGCTATCCCGTCTACAACTTGCTGGGATGCAGCTTCAGGTCACTGCTGGAAGCTGCGTCGACTTGCAGTCATGTGGCTCTTCAAACTTCATAAAAACTGGATCCATTTCTCTGCCACAGTGCAATCTTTGACTAATTTTGTCCACTCAGGATTTTTCTTTCCTCCACAGATAACTTGTCATAAACCAACTTGTGTCGTGAAGCTCGATCCGGGGCCAGATGACTTCCAGATGGCCAGAAGTGTTTTTAGACTAATCTGTGTGAAAATGTCCAACTGTGTCAGACACTTGGAAATAGTCGCTCAATGCGAAACCCCAGGGGTCACATCAGTTGAGAGTTTGGGACGGCGACAGACGACTCCCAACTGGCAACACAGCTGAAAATTCCCTGCAAAGACTCCCAGATGTGAGTGATTTACACAAGCGACAAAACATTTGGGACAACAGGCAGATTGATGCTTCAAAAAAATGAATTTTCACACTTAAAGGATTGTTTTCATTCACCGGTTTTGAACTGTGAATGATGAAGATTCTTCTCATCCAAGGCTGGAAGCGGGATAAGCAGGATGATTATCCTCAGTGTTGTGTAAGTTCCTGCTTCCTGGAACTAGTTCGAAGTTCAGGCCATTTGGTTTTTTTAAGGTCAGAAGTGAAAGACCGGAGAAAGTCTTGCGTATTGCAATGAAGTCAGAAATACGAGATATTATACGAGATAAATCAGCATGTGGAGCACATGTGTGGACATGGGACAAAAATGACTTTCATTGGACAGGTCGCCAGTCCATCGCAGAGTGTAGGGGTGGCAGCGGCTCAGGTGGAAGAGCTGCCTGTCTTGTGACCTGAAGGTCGGCGGTTTGAGTCCTGCTCCCCTGCGCTGCTGTAGCCCCGAGGAGGATTGTTCTCTAAGTGCTGGTCTAAAACCAACTCACCCAAGCAATGATTCGCTGTGGCGACTCCTTCAGAGGGACAAGCCGAAAGGGGACAACTACAACACACAAGAAGGCAGTGGCTCAACTTCCAGCCGCTGCTACTGAATGTGGATTTGGTCAGCAGGTTTGAACGCTCGCGTTTGAAAATATTTTAGTTTTTATTGACAAGACGTACTGTAAGTGAAAGTTGTTTAAAGCTAAACTAAAATCTAATAGAAACACTGCACACATGTGACAGCAGCTCTGCTCCAGCCCAGTTAGAAGAGCTGGCCGTTCCCAACACCTTTTCCCTGAAGATTCCTGGGAATCATTTAAAGACGATATGTTGGGCATGTGTTGAATTTATTCATGGTTCCAGATAAATAAAAGACAGTGGAGATGAATCTGTGTGGTTATTTGACACTGAGTGGAGTATGAAGCTGCATAAAGGTGAGAAAAAAAACCAAACAATGAGGAAGAAAAAGCATGAAAGTCCTGATGTTTGTAGCATCGTCGCACCCTGAACCAAATCAAGCTGGAAGGCACATAAGACTGCAAACACCTAACTCCAATACGTTTTCTTGTGACGACTAAATACATGTATATTCAACACACTGATATTTATTAGGAAGTAACTATAATATTATGTAAGGAGCTTTATATTTATGGCATTTATATTGTGGCTTTAGGGCATCTGCTAATGGCGTGATTTCCAGTCTGTTTATAGTCTGTCTTTCACATCAGTCACCTCTGGAAGGGTTTTTGTTGGTCTAGTTCAACCGGCTGGATGTCTGAAGTCTTATGTCAAATGTTTTGCTTCAGTAGAGGAAATATTTATGTACTGTGAACGTTTTTATGATCCCGACATGCTGGTAGGCTGCGTACACTGAAGTATTTTAAAAACAAATTCAAAATAATATTTAAAAAGTAATCTTTACATAAAGTCTCATCCAGTAGCTACAGATCCTGTGGCATCAGTTTGTCCAAGAGCCCAAGTTGATAATTTCACTAAAGACTCAAAATGTCCATGAAAGTAGTGGTTTGTCCACAACAGGGCGGACCACAGGTGGTTTTAATGTTGTGGCTGATTGGTGACTTTGTACAGAGCTATTTTTATCAACAAAACAAAACTTGAAAGAAAGAAAAATAGAAACACTGCACACATGTGACAGCAGCTCTGCTCCAGCCCAGTTAGAAGAGCTGGTCGTTCCCAACACCTTTTCCCAACACCTTTTCCCTGAAGATTCCTGGGAATCATTTAAAGACGATATGTTGGGCATGTGTTGAATTTATTCATGGTTCCAGATAAATAAAAGACAGTGGAGATGAATCTGTTTGGTTATTTCCCACAGATCAACAGATCTGTTGATAAGTGCACATCCTTTTTACAAAACAGGATGCAAACTACGCATTTTCAGCTAAAAGGACAGAAATCTCAAACCAATGCAAATCATGTAAAATGCTACACACCATAAATATCATCTGTTAACCTTGTCCAGGTTCTACAAGGTGCTTTACATCCACACACATTCACACACAGCACTTCTCTCTCATTCCTTTCCAAAGAAAAAAGACTCAATGCAAAATTCTGCATAATTCAGCAGTTTTAAACCACCTTCAGCAGCCGCACCATGCACAGCTCGGTACTGGCAGTACCATGCACGTGTCTCATACACAGCTCTCTGAAGGTCTAGGTTGAGGTTGAGACTGGATCATGTCCACCAGTTGATTCAGTCGTTCTGTTATAGATCTGCTGCTGTGTCTGGGATCATTGTCCAGTTGCATGAGACAGAATCACATTTTCCATCCAATGACTATAGGGTCTCCAGGGGTTGTGGCTGCAGAACAATCCCAGATCATCACACCTCCACCACCGTGCTTGAAACAGTGAAACTGAGACGTGTGCGCTAGTGAGTTGTGTTTTAGGGCTAAAATTAAAAGGAGACTTTGTTTCATTTCATGATTGACGCTTACATTGACCAATCAGACTAAGTGGCTAGTTTCCAAATTCACTTCAGAAATAACAATGACGATACAGAATGAAACTGACCCATAGATTGTATATTGTAGAAAGATGGCACACTCGAACCTGAAAAAAATCCTTTTTTTCCCCTTATATTAAACAACATGGACCTTCATGAGTCATTTCCAACGTACACAGAGTCACAGCAGTAGACCAGATGTGCCCAAGTCCAGTCCTTAAGCGCTACTAGCAAGCAGCTTCTAGATGCATCCTGTCTAAAACACACCTGAAACAAATTTCATCAGAAATGTTTTGTCAGCTCTGCAGAGGCCTGGAGGACGAGCCATTCGTTTGGTTCAGGTGCGTTGGAGAAGGAATGCATCTAAAAGTTATAGGATGGTAGATTTCTACTCCCGTAGACATCAGCAGCATTTTTTTCTCTCTGGAATAAAGTTTTCACCACAAAGCAGTAAAGGTAAGAGAGACTTAATCCTGCTTTGTTTTGGGGGGGGGAGCTTGGTAGAGACTTCCAGCCATGTTTCTTCCAGACATTTCCACACGCGACATGCTAAGACCGGTGTTTCTTGGTGTGCATATAGACTGTCTGAACTGCTAGCACCTGGATTCAGCCAGGTCTTCTGCAGTCCAGGTGTGGTCGAGCAGGCACTGCATGCACATCAGCGGCTAACGTTCCTCAGCTGAGAAGGATCTGGCTACGGCTGAAATAAACGTCTGTGCAACCTGCAGTGCAGACTAACTTTGTGTGATTCATGTGGAGCAGCATCACTGATTTCTATCAGATGCTTGTGATGCTGTTTGTAAATAAGAGCTAATTAGATTTTCAGATGGCGAAGCGTTGCATATGTAATTTCTGTTCACATGGTTCTAGTTTCACTGCAGGAGTTTTACAACACGATTCAAAAAAGTTTAAATCAGACATCCAGGAAGACATTTCAACTACATTCACAATGCTGATGAGTAATTTTTACCCACATATGTTATGCACATAATTTGTGTGTGTGTGTGTGTGTGTGTGCGTGTGGGAGGGGGGATTAGGAATATATCTGGGAATCAGATCCAGTCCTGCTTCTGTGTTGTCCTAAATCACATCCACATCTTTTCATCGATCCAGTCTGTGATCATTTCATCCGACTTTTACATCACTGACGTCACAATCTCATCAAGGAATATTAAATAAAACTCTGTTGGCTCAGATTGTTCTGCACTTTTAAAACTGCCTCCCATACTGACGTGCTCAGCATCCATTGTAACTTCTGGGAGCAGTGTGCTGCGTGTGACATCCCATCCTCTTCTGTGCATGTGGGTCATTTCAGGGCTTTTTTTTTCATCATGGATGACGTTTATCATAAAAGTGAAGAATCACAAGACTTATACAACATACAAAAGAAGAAAAGGAGAAGGGTGCACCAAGAGATTAGCAGTTTTAGGAGTGGTGATGAGTTTAACATGCTTTTTAACATATAAATATCTTGTTTTCTATACATGCAATCCATTCAGTGATGATGAGCAGAAACCCCACAACGCATTTATAAACAACACTGCGTGGTGTTCTAGACTCCGTGTCGTGCATTATAACCGTCTAATTCACGGTTCTGAGTTGTTTAATCCGCTTTTACCGCTTATATAGGAACTATTTTACGTTGGCCTGGATGTACGTTTTATACCAAACAACCGCTGTCAGGCTGCAGCGCGTTTCTCTCATTCACCTGTTAAAAGACGGCTGATCTGAACCAGCGGATTAACACGTTGCTATGGTAACGCCCCGTAACGGAGGGATATTACAGTGTTTAACTGGCAGAACTATGTATAGGAAAATAATGCAGCCAGTTGTCACTGACAATGGTATAAACTATGTTTAGGTGAACTTCCACAACCTACTGCAGTTATTCTACATTGACCTGCAGCCGGAGCCGACTGAGACTGGCCGCCTGGGAGTGCTTTAGGACGGGAGAGGCTCCCGCTGCTCCTTCCTTACAGTAACTGCAGAACAATATGTGTCTTCAAGTCAGTCTCCAAAACACCAGAAAAGTCTCTAATAACGCCAGTAAAAGCTGCTAGATTTGTCGCTTTTAACAAAAAAAGTCTCCAGATTTAGCGAGAAAGTCTCCAAGTTGGCAACAGTGTCTGAATGAAAGCAAAGCGGCTGTGGGAGGAGTTTACAGCACAGCGCTGCAACGCCAGAGACGCTCGATTAGCAGCTGAAGACAGCAGGAGAGGAAACTGCAGAGAGAAAAATAATCACACCCTTTTATTTTTATCATCGTTGAAAACCCAGATCGTAATCGTGGTTAAAATCTGATTCATCGCCCAGACCTGCCATTAGGTACCGAGATGAGATCCTCAGACCCCTTGTGGGACCATATGCTGGTGCGGTTGGCCCTGGGTTCCTCCTAATGCAAGACAATGCTAGACCTCATGTGGCTGGAGTGTGTCAGCAGTTCCTGCAACATGAAGGCATTGATGTTATGGACTGGCCCGCCCGTTCCCCAGACCTGAATCCAGCTGAGCACATCTGGGACATCATGTCTCGCTCCATCCACCAACGCCAAGTTGCACCACAGACTGTCCAGGAGTTGGCGGATGCTTTAGTCCAGGTCTGGGAGGAGATCCCTCAGGAGAACATCCGCCGCCTCATCAGGAGCATGCCCAGGCGTTGTAGGGAGGTCATACAGGCACGCGGAGGCCACACACACTACTGAGCCTCATTTTGACTTGCTTACAGGACATTACATCAAAGTTGGATCACCTGTAGTGTGTTTTTCCACTTTCATTTGGAGTAGAACTCCAAATCCAGACCTCCATTGGTTGATACATTTGATTTTCATTGATAATTTTTGTGGTCTGAGATGAGTCAGCCATTAAAGGTTTATAGCTGTGCAGGATTTATCATCATTATCTTTTCATTCAAATGTAAAGTTTCGTTGTTTTTACCCGTTTCTTCTTTTGTTTTCTTTGTTCTTCAAGGGGTAAAATGTATTACTTCCCGCTGAACATGAGAGGCATGATGGTTTTTATCCGTGTTCATAAAGAATGTACATAAAGTCATGTGGAAGACAAACGCATCTTCTTTCTGCACAAAGACATTATGTATTAATGCAGTTGTTTCCTCGTCCCGCTCCGCGAGTAGCACAAGTACGACTCCAACATCTGATTCAGATCAGTAAGCGACCTCATCAAGTGCTTTGCAGCCTGTTAATGAGCTGTTCATGAGCTGCATTAACCTAATAAATGTCCATCATTCAGCTGAATGACACAGATCGTCTCTACGTCTACAAGTCAAAGCCAGATATCACCAACACCTGAAGGGCCGCCGCTCATCTCAGATGGACTGATGCTAAGTGGAAACGTGTGCTGTGGTCTGACCAGTCCACATTGTTTTCAGAACATATGGACATCGTGTCTTGCGGGTCAAAGTGGAAAAGGACAATGTGTTCATCTGTTGTCAGCTGAGACTTGAAAAGCCAGCATGTGTGATGGTCAGGGGGTGTTAGTGGGTAACTACACAAGCTCTAGTTAAAGGTTCAAACAGGTTTTGGAGCAACAAGCTGCACCCAAGCAGCGTCTTTTTCAGGGTTGTCCCTTTTAATTCCAGCAAGACAAAGCCGAGCTACATTCTGCAGCACCGGCGGGGCTTCGTAGTAAAAGAGTACAGGTACTGACTGACCTGCCTGCAGTCCAGACTGGTCTCCCATCCTGGACCAAAGTACTGGAGTCAACGATGAGCAGCTGAAGTTAGAGTTGGTGTCCTCGGTTCCCAAACGCTCACCGAGTGTTGTTGAAAGGAAAGATGGTCACACAGTGGTGAACACGACCCTTTACTGGAACAAGTTGCAGGAATCAACTTCTACATGAGTGAATATTTACTCTCAAAGCAACCTATAAAGGTAATCAGTTTGAACCACAGACTGTATATAAAGAAATGGATGTTAGGTGTCTGAAGAGCTGAACTGAAGCTTGATGGGCGGTTCCTACCATCATCATCTTGGCAGGGGCGTCGCGCCCGGAAAATACAAATATGGGCAAAGAGGCGGAGCTGAAACGGGGGCTGTGAGCGTCATGGTGGATGATTGACATCAATCCAACACCGAGCTTTCTGTAGCTAAGAGCTAATCAAGCTAACCCAGAGATAACAGGAGATAACAGGAGATAACCAGCTAACGGAGGTAAGCGGGCTAAAGCTAAGCCACGTTGTTAACCGGCTAAAAACTGTGGTTGTTCTACGTTCTTTTGACTCGAAGCGGGAGATCGGGTACCTGTCAATCAAAAGGAAACGCCCCTAAACATGCCAACTTTTGAGATTAAATTACTTTTAAAGAGGTGAGTTGGAAAAAAATTCACTTCCCCACAGTTGTCATGAAGCTAAACCTGACCTATAAACCTAAAATGGATTTTTGAACCAGACTAATAACATGTTTATTTCTGCTGTAAACATGTTTATTTCTCCTGTGAAGTTGGTTTTTTTAACATGGGAGTCTATGGGGATTTGCTCCGTTTTGCAGCCCCTAGTGGATGACGGCGGAACTGCAGTTTCCTGCACTTCCACATAGACTTTACTTTTTACCGCCGGAGGTTGCCGCTTGCTTTGAACATTAAATATCTTGTCTTTGTAGTGCATTTAATCAAATATATGTTAAAAAGGATTTTCAAATCACTGATTTCTCTTTTTATTGATGTTATTGTGACTTTTATTTGCTCCGGATGCAGGCCAGTCTCTCCAGCTGCTTTACTTCTCATGTACAGTATTTGCATCCAGTTGCATCTTTGCAGTCATAATATAACATGCTCCTCTGTTTGATCAGGTCTGTATCTGTTTCCTGCAAGTCTCTCAGGATTTACTAGAAAAAGTTGATCAGCTGGTGTTTGAAGGAGTCTGTGAGCATAAGGAGGAACGTAAACAGCAAAGCAAATGACTTCCTGCTCTGAACCGTGCGTTAAGAGGTAGTAGGGAAGTTGCATTAAAGCCATATCAAACACTTATTTTAATCAGCATTTATTATATCACAGCTGAAAAGAACTTCATTGCTGTTAGATGGTTAACACCATCAATCTGTCAGCACATGAAGTCACAACATTTCTCTGCAACCATGACTCGGCTATAAAGCCAAACACTCAAAACTAAAAGATTCCACATATTTTGTTGACGTGTTGTCAGAAGATATCTCCATCCTTGTCCCTAACACTCCCTAACAACGACATTTCTCAGTCTCTCCTTTCTACTCCCACTTTTACTTTTCAAAGATGCCCTGCAGCTGGATCTGATCACGATGCATCTCTGGGAAACATGTCGTACAGGACATCTGTGCGATAACATGCAAAGACAGAGCAACGCATTCGCAGGCACGTTCACATAAGCAGATGAAAGTTACCTTGTTTGCATGTTGTTGCGTTCAGACGGGAGGCTGTTGTGAAATTTGTCAGCAATATGTGAGAAAAGTCTGCTCAAAGCTGGATCGGACTTAACGAGTCAAATCATCCGCAAAGAGTGCACAAGTGTTGACAGGATGACTGTTTGAGGGCTGGCACATGTTCAGAGATGCTGCTGCCCAGGAGAGCTGCATCCATCTTGAGGAATAAACATCATCAGTTGTATCATGCAACAACAAATGTTAGGATGCAAAGAAATATAGAAAATGAATTAAAAACATCAGTGAGCTGAACTGATTCATCTAATAGATCATATCAAGTCCCATAAAGACAGAGTGTAATACATTCTTTCTCCCCCTTTTTCTCCCCCTCCCACCGCTCCCCAAAGTAAAAAAACAAACATGATGGCAGATTTTAGGTCAGGTGAAGAAGTGCAAAGGTCAACAGAGTCAGCGTGCGGAGGGGGTTGAGGTGCACCTGGAAACTTTGCTTTTTCAGTAACTGAGGAGGAGGAAGAAAAGTACCAGAGATGGGAGGCAGAAGACCCGTTGATTGTGTGTCTCATCAGGATGGGACAAGGTAACGAGAGCAGCATGAACGTTTCCACAGCAGAGGAATTAATCAGTTCAGATTTAAAACAAGAATAAACCAGCCAGAAGAATCCATGCAGCCTGACATCCTGCTCGACAGAGAGGTGAAGGCTTCATCTAATACCAGATATGGAAGCGAGACATACGAGCCGCGTTTCCATTCCATCTTTTCCCAAAATAAAAAGGATACTTGTAAGTTTCGATAAATAACAATTAAGATTTAATATCTTAAATTCAGATCAATCCACTGGCAAAAGGCTGGAAGTCAAATCACTCCTGCATGTGAAGCTCCATGTTTAATGAGACTTAAACCAAGCTAGGCATTCGGCACATGCAGCATGATCTCCATCCTGGCCTTTGACCCCAACGTAACAGAAGAAGCAGCCAAAAGCCACAAAAATAAACCTCAAAGTCTACAAAATGTTTTCCAGTGGGGGCTTACAGAGACCAGTGGGTGCTGAAAGGGGGGTGTTGAGCTGTTCTAGGGGTATGTTGGCAAACAATTGTTCAATTTTTATGATTGACACTTATAGTGACCAATCAGTCAGGAGACATGCAGACATGTTCCCAAATTCAGTCCAAGTGAGTCCAAAGATAGGATATTACAGAAAGATAGTCAAGCCAAAAAATACTCTGGAGGCTGTCCAGGTGCGGCATATAACAGACTGTGTTTAGTTCACCTGGGTGTTGTGTTCGTGGCTACTGTTCTGTAGCTCAGCTGGTTCAAACCCTTGCTTTGAACCGTGGAGAACTGAAGAAATAAAAGAGCTGAAACAAAACTGCAGGAGAGCAGAAAGAAGATGGAGAAAAACTAAACTTGTAGTGCACTATGAAATCCTGCGTGATCACCTAAGAATCTATAATAACACAATAAAACAGGCAAGAACTGATCACTTCTCAAAACTCATAACTGTCCACAAAAGTAATCCAAAGTTCCTTTTTAAAACCATTGATATTTTAATAAACGCTGATTTTAATAAGTCCTCCATGCAACCATCACAAACAGCATGTGAGGACTTTGCAGACCACTTCAGAGGTAAGATCAATGCTATCAGATCCGGTCTTTTATCTAAATGCAGTGTTGATTTTAACAGATCTGAAGCATTGTTTTTACCCGAGGAGAAGCTGGAGAGTTTTGTCCTGGTTGATACAAAGATGCTTGGTTGAGTTTTCTCCCAGCTGAACCCAACAACCTGCCTTTTTAGACCCCATTCCCACATCACTGTTCAAGACATTTTATGGCTTCTTTGAGTCTGAGTTTTTACTTATAATAAATTACTCTCTTCAGACCGGTGTCTTCCCCACCGCCTTTAAAACAGCTAAATGAGTTTTTAAACAGGAATAATATCTTAGAAAAATGTCCTTTTAAAGATTGTGAATGATCTAAGAGGCAATCTGGATGCACACAAACTTTCTGTCCTCAGTGCCGCTTTCGATACAGTAGACCACCAGATTTTATTAAACAGACTCAGATGTCTGGTGGGCCTCTCACTGTTTTAAAATGGTTTTACTCCTATCTCACAGATCGACATTTTTTTATAAGTATGGATACATGCTCCTCAAAGACCCATAAAATAAAATGTGGGGTTCCCCAAGGATCAATTTTAGACCCATTACTTTTTAACCTGTACATGTTGCCATTTGGGGACGTCATCAGGAGACACGGCATTGATTTTCACAACGATGCTGATGATACACAGCTTTACATCGCCGTGTCTCCTCATGACCTTGAGCCAATTAACACCCTTTTAAACTGTATTTTAGATATAAAGTCATGGATGGCAGAGAACTTCTTACAGCTCAACCAGGACAAGACTGAAGTTTTAATCATCGGTCCTGAAGACAAGAGAGAGATCATTTCATGCAAACTGCAGAGTTTTAAATCCTCCCAGTGTGTACGAAATCTGGGTGTTATTTTTGACTCTGAGCTGAATTTTATTCCACATATCAGAAATGTTACAAAGAAAGGATTTTATCATCTTAAAAACATCACCAGAGTCCGCCCATTTCTCTCTCTTTCCAGCACGGAGGTACTAATGCATGCTTTTATTTCTAGTAGACTAGACTACTGTAATGCCCTGCTCTCTGGTCTTCCCAAAGAGAGTATTTCTAGTTTACAACTACTGCAGAACTCGGCAGCACGAGTTCTGACAAGGACCAGGGGGCGGGAACACATTACACCTGTCTTAAAGTCGCTGCATTGGCTCCCCGTGCAATTCAGGATTGACTTTAAGGTTCTTTTAGTGGTTTATAAATGTCTTAATGGTCTTGGGCCTTCTTATTATCTGGCCTGTTTTTAAGGTATGAACCCTCGCGGACCCTGAGGTCCTCAGGTACCGGCCTTTTAGTTCTTCCTAAAGTTCGTACCAAAACATATGGCGAGGCCACATTTCAGTATTACGGGCCTCGCCTATGGAACAGCCTGCCTGAGGGCCTCAGGGCTGCAGAGACTGTTGATGTTTTTAAAAAAAATGCTCAAGACCTTTTTAGTTTAGCTTTTAACTAAGTTTTAACATTCTTATATTAACCCATATTTATTCTTCTTTTTAGTTAATTCGATTTATTTATATATTTTATATATTGATTTACATCTTTTCAGTTAATTTGATTTATTTATTTTATATGTTTATTTACATATTAGTATAGATTTTATTATTTTTTATATGGATTTTATTTTTGTTTAGTTATCCAGCTCCAGCTCTCTCCTCATTGGGGTCCCCTTCACCGAGGGCTGCCCCTGCTCTGACTGCCTGGGTGTTGCTGTGGGGACTGTCCCTGTCTGGTGGGTCGGGATCCAGCGCTGCAGCCTTACAGTTGTGGCGTGGGTCCTGTCTGCCCGGACCCGGGTGGCCCCCATGGTGATGGCCTTGGTGGTCTTGGTTGGGGGTGCTCCCTGAGAATATTGTTTCCTTATCTGGTGCACATCTGGTACAAATGTACCTGGCCATTCATCTTCTTTTAACTGTTACAGGGCAAATGGGTGAGGGTGGTTGTGGGTGGGTGAAAGGGGATGTGTATGTGTGTTAGTGTTTTATCTATTTTGATGTAAATTGTCTTATAATGTAAAGCACTTTGTATTGTTTTTAAGCACGGAAAGGGCTATACAAATAAAGTTTGATTTGATTTGATTTTAGCTGCATGTCTCTCCCTGGTCTATGAAGTCCACGAGACCAATAAAATCTTTTTTCCCCAAATTGTACCGCAAATACTTGGATGTAACTGCATCAGGTGTAGTATGGCTGAAATAAACGTCTGTGCAACCTGCAGTGCAGACTAACTTTGTGTGATTTACTGATTTCTATCAGACGCTTGTAATGCTGATTGTAAGTAATACCTAAACGGCGTTGCCTATGTCGTTTCTGTTCTCGTGGTTTTAGTTTTATGACACGATTTAAAAACATCAGTTGTGCTGCGAAGGCATTTAAACTACCTTTTTATTTCCATATATGTCACTTATATTAGAGTATCTTTATATATATATATATATATATATATATATATATATATATATATATATATATATATATATATATATATATATATATATATATATATCAGTTTTCTTTTCTTGTCTGGTTCCCGTTTGGTCCTAATCTGATGATTTCAGTAGCCTCAGCTTGTGTGATCATGTCACATTTCATCTGAGTTTTACATCACTGAAGTAACACAATATGTCTCCATCTCCATCAAACTGTATTAAATCAGAGCTCTGCAGTAAAATGTAAACAGAACATCATTATGTCAGAAATTTAGCAGCACTGATTGGTAAACAACTTAAAAACACCAACAGCCTGCTAGAGAGCATCTCAGATGGGTTTGTAATGTGTTTGTCAGTTTTAATCTGTGGCAAAAGAAAATAAAACACTATGCTGATAGGATGCTCATCACCACCTGCCAGATTCCCTTCCTGAGGTTGTTTACAGTAAAATGGACTCATATTACCCATGCACCAAAACATCCCAAACATTTCTGTTAATATGACAGAGGAGAGACTGGACTGACCAGAAGCATCACAATGTGCACAAACCCAGAGCCAGGAAGGTTCTGCAAAGCGAAAAAAAAAAGAACTCAGAACATCATCTGCCATGTGGCACCGAAGTAAAGAGCAGTGCAAGACAACCGATTTACTATTTAATCATATTTAACTTTTGTCTCCTCGGAGACGATGTGAGTAATTTGCTCCATTACTGTCTGATTGTATAACTAAAGTGAAACTGAAATTTAAGTATTACTTTCAATTATTAAACCTTTTTGCTTTGAGGAATGCATTCCTCTCACGAAAACTTTAATACTAACTCAGTTAGATGCATGACAATAAATGCTAAATGACGAGCTAGAATGAATACTGGTTTTTATCCCCCCCCCCCCCCCGTTTTAATGGTTATTGATATTTATTATCCAAATTCCAGCGAGATTCAGTTATCTGTTATCAGCACTGTCATCTTGTTTTTTATGGATCATAACTCACATTTCAGCCTCACAACTGAGTCTTTGTTAGAAAAGTTTGGTCATTCCTGATCTACGGGACCAATATTGTCTAAACTAAGGCAAATATTTAAGGTTTTTTCTTACAAATGTAAGCAATTGCATATATCAGGGCAGATAAGCCGCAGCCTTATTGAAAACACACTGTATTCATGAGAGAATATTTGAATTTCCAAGCTGGTTCTCTGACAGTTTTCTGTGCATTTCCATGACAAAGCATTCCTGAGTGAAAGAGCTGCCAGATCAAAGTGACCCTGAAGCTTTAAGCACTTGGATTAAGGATGTCAGGGGATCCTGGTCTTGAGTGACTCCTTGAGTCCTTCCTAACACAAGGTTAGCTCCAATTCTGGCACCTTCTGAACTGATTCATCTAATAGATCATATCAAGTCCCATAAAGACAGAGTGTAATACATTCTTTCTCCCCCTTTTTCTCCCCCTCCCACCGCTCCCCAAAGTAAAAAAACAAACATGATGGCAGATTTTAGGTCAGGTGAAGAAGTGCAAAGGTCAACAGAGTCAGCGTGCGGAGGGGGTTGAGGTGCATGGAAGGGGTCAAACAGAGAGGTTTGGGTTTCAATCTGAGCATCTAATAGGGTTAACTTTATGTGTGGGAGTCTTTCAGGACAATCCGTCTTGCCAACCATATCTGTGCTAATGGGTTATAATTTTGAAATACCACCTGGAAACTTTGCTTTTTCAGTAACTGAGGAGGAGGAAGAAAAGTACCAGAGATGGGAGGCAGAAGACGCGTTGATTGTGTGTCTCATCAGGATGGGACAAGGTAACGAGAGCAGCATGAACGTTTCCACAGCAGAGGAATTAATCAGTTCAGATTTAAAACAAGAATAAACCAGCCACTTACTTTGGAATTAAGTTTAATTCCGAATTGTCATTTTCATTTGGTTATTTTTCATCTGTTTAAAGCGGATATAACTTTTATTCGGAATTAAACAGGAATTAAAACCCTTAAAACGTTGCGACTTTTTTTTCTCGATCACATATGCGATGGACTGCGTGTCGTCGTGACCCTGGCGCCGCTAGAATTAGCAGCTAAAACAGAGAAAGAAAGTCTTTTCTGTCATTTACAATCATTTCATACATGGCTAAACAAATAACTTCCATCCTGTACATCACAGGGTTCTTATACGTTTTGAGCCAGATAACGTACGTCTGCGTTTGCGACCCCCACACGACGACTGAAGCATCCTTTAAATGTAACGTTGGAAAACCGTCAGAAGTGATTTTTGGCGGATTCGTTTCACCGCTGTGACAAAATCAGCCTTTTTTGCAGAGATGATGCAGAATTCAGATTTTTAATGTCAACCAATTCTGTTGTTTAATGTGTTGAAAGTTTACGGCGCTAACGTTTCACTTTTGACATCCTGATAAAATTCCAAAATTTATTCATGAAATTTAGTCTTTATATTTATTCATAATCTGCGATGGAGTGGCGAGCTGTCCAGGGTGTACCCTGACTTTTGTCCAAACACTGCTGGGATAGGCTCCAGCTCACCGCGACCTTTGATCGGACTAAGCAGTTCAGAAAATGAATGAATGATTTCTTCACAATGAACTGGTGAGGGTCCCAAAAACCCAGTTTGAGAACCACCGTTCTTCATGGTTTTTGTTGTTTGTTAAACCAGAGAAGTCTCGTACTTGTTTGTTGTCTCAGATTAACGAGAGTCAGGATGAAAATATTTGTAGCTTTGATTGCAAAGCATCAAATCTGATCTGTATTGAACTGGAATCGATTGACCATGACCCAGGACTTGTCTGAAGGACACTGGCAGATCATGTTGCCTCTGCAGAGCCAAACACAGTTCATCCTCACCTTCATCATCACTCTTCGCTGCCATCTGGAAGATCCAACAAACCTTTTCCAACCTGCTCTTCAAGTCTTGGGGAAAAAGAACAACCCTGACTACAACAATTTAAGGATACAATTTCTCCGTATAAATTTGCAAAGAATTTGGGGATTTCATCATGTTATGTACATAATAGTAGTAAAAGATTCGGAGGATCTGGAGAAATCTCTGGACCCATGGGACAAGGCTGAAAACCCGTATTGGATGACTGAGATGTTCAGGCCTTCAGGCAATGCTGCATTAAAAGCAGACATGTGGAACAGATTTCCAAACACATGCGGGGTGTTGTTCAAAGAGGGGATGCAGCTACACAAAGGTAAACACGTTCCTGTCCAAGCACCTGAAAAAAGCAATGCTCTGGCATCAAAGTCAAAATGAGCGCCCAGCATATGTCTGTGCTGTGAAGTGAAACCAGAAGAATATCCTCATTGTCACTGGCATATGGTGCAGTGGTGGAGGAATTCAGCTTCGGGCTAGAAGCTGTTTCTGATCTGAGGAACGTGAGTTTTTACGGCCTCGTAGCACCTTCCAGACGGCAGCACAGATAATAGACGACGAAAACGGTGAGCAGCATCCTGCACGATATTCCCTTATATCCGGGGCTGTGCAGCTCTCTGCCGCTGAAGATTTGCCTTTTCACTTCCAAACTGTGAAACAGGCAATGAATAACATTTCTGTCAAGCTTTGGTTGGAGAAGAGCTGCTTCCCTGACAGGAAACGTGAGATGTGTGATGCTGATGGTTTCATCAGTCAGTGAAAAAGACCGCATTTAGTCAGTCAGTGTTTGAGTGGTTTCCTGTAAACCCTTACAACTTTGCAACCCCGAGCACTTATATTGTCAGCGGTTTACAGGGGTAAATGGATGGAGATCTGACCCTTCAGCAGATCTCCAGACGTTTTCCAGCAGCCCCGTGTATCCCATCCAGGAGGTTTTCAATCTAGACACAACATGATAACACTTTTATTTGTGACACCATCACCACTAGGTTGCTAGGAGACCTCTTTTTTCACCTGGACATGATGATGAAGACACGTCCTGTAAGACTTTCCACCAATCAGAGAGCTTAAACTGACGGTAATGTCCAATCAGGAGCAGGCAAAGATCAACAAGTAAGCAGAAAGTCTGATGGCTCAATCACAAACTGCCCCCCAACACACCCCTCCACCTTATTAGGGCACAAACCATGCAGTGAGGAGGGTGAGTGAACTTTTAGGTCTGCAACGCTCCACACTCGTGATAAATGTTGTAGTTGGTGCGCTGGCAAAATGCTGGAAAAAGCTTTCAGTTCCGCATGTGTTCTGCATATTTGTCAAGATTAAATGATGGCAGTAAATCTTCCTGTGCAGAGGTTTTACTAGATGCAGGCACAACTAGCCGCATTTATTGGTTTTTTACTGGAAATCCCACCAATGAATGCTGCCAATTGCAGAATCTTGTGAAATCACATATTTTCAGTGTAATGCAGCTCCTGTCACTGTAATGGTTAATGAATTTAATATGTCTTAGGGTCCACGAAAAAAATGTTTTATATTATATGTATGTGTATACGCACAAACACACACATATAAGTCTCTATCAAATGTGGCATGTATCAAGGAGATACATGCTGCTGTTCTTTATAGGCCTGAACTCCCTCAGCCAACTAATCAACAAGATTGGCTATGGATACCGACTCAGTCACCTCCTGTATATGGATGACATCAAGCTGTGCGCTAAGAGTGAGCAGGACATCGATTCAATGATCCACACCACCAGGATCTACAGCAGGGACATCGGATTGCCATTCGAACTGGAGAAATGTGGGAGAATGATAACAAAGAGAGGGAAGGTAATCCATACGGAGGGCATTGCACTCCAGGAGGGCAGGATAACAGATGTGGAGGAAAGTTACAAGTACCTGGTCATATCACAGGCGAATGGCAACCATGAAGAAGCCACAAGGAAAGCTGCCACAGCTATATACCTGCAACGAGTACTGAGAAGTCAGCTCAATGGCAAGAACAAGATCCAGGCAATTAACAGCTATGCCCTACCAGTGATCTGATACCCTGCTGGGATAACAAGCTGGCCAAAGGAGGAAGCTTAGACCACGGATGTCAAAACACGGAATCCGTTCACCATGCATGGAGGGTTCCACCCCAAATCCAGTGTCCAGCAACTATACACTAGGCGCAAAGAAGGGGGTCGGGGACTAGTGAACAAGGCCACTATCCAAGGTGAAACATCCAAGCTCCATTAATACATCAGGAAGAGGGCACCGAGGGATGAAGCACTTAGTGAATGTCCCAGACAGTGGAGTCTGGAGGAACATGAGATGGAAGAACCATCATGGGAGGAAAAGCCTCTGCATGGGATGTACCACCGGCAGATCACCGAAGTGGCCGATATAAACAAGTCCTATCAATGGCTGGAGAGGGCTGGGCTGAAGGACGGCACAGAGGCACTAATCATGGCAGCACAGGAGCAGGCCCTGAGCACCAGAGCGATCGAGACCCAGATCTACCATACCAGGCAGGATCCCAGGTGCAGACAATGCAAAGGAGCCCCTGGAACAATCCAGCACCTCACAGCAGGGTGCAAGATACTAGCAGGTAAAGACTACATGGAGCGCCATAACCAAGTAGCTGGCATAGTGTATCTGTATCTGTGCAGAATATGGACTGGAGACCCCTAAGTCCCAGTGGTAAACTCCCCCCAAGGTGGTGGAGAATGAGAGGGCTAAGATCCTCTGGGACTTCCAGATCCAGACAGATAAAAGGGTGGTGGCCAACCAACCAGACACAGTGATCATGGATAAGCAGCAGAGGAAAGCCGTAGTGATCAATGTCTCCATCCCCAATGATGGAAATATCAGGAAAAAGGAGCACGAGAAACTGAAGAGGTACCAAGGCCTCAAGGAAGAACTGGGAAAGGTCTGGAGGGTGAAAGCAACAGTAGTACCCATAGTGATGGGAGCACTGGGGGCCGTGTCCCCCACACTGGAGAAGTGGCTCCAACAGATACCTGGCGAAATATCAGACATTTCCATCCAGAAAAGCACAGTCCTAGGAAGAGCTAAGATACTGCGTAGAACCCTCAAGCTCCCAGGACTCTGGTAGAGAACCCGAGCTGGAGAGATGAACATCCACCCGCCCAAGCCTGGGGAGATGGGAGGGGTGGGTGATGCAGGAGCTCTTTTTTACATATACAAATATATACATATATATATATATATATATATATATATATATATATATATATATATATATATATATATATATATATTTATTTTATTTTTTCAATAGATTTTTAACAAAAAATGTTTGTTTTTATTGATCTTTTTACTTGCCTTCTTGGGCATTTTTTTGTACAATCTTTTTTGTTTTTAGTCTGCAATTATCAGGAATTGTTGAAGAATTGTGAGAATCGCAATTTAATTCAAATCGGCACCCAAAAAAATCAGGACAAAAGCATGTCGTGACAGCCCTAATAGCAACGTATAAAACGTACATAAGGGCGCATAAATGGACCTTTAGTCAATAAAAAACTAAAAGTGTCATTGACAGCATAAATGCTTTAAACCTTTTAAAGGCCGCAAGGTTCTCCATCTCCACAATGTTGAGAGCAGATGATGCCTAAATGGCTGGTTTAAAAACTTGACCTGGACTGTTTCTGTAATTCTGTTCTGCTTCACTTTATTACAGCTTTTATAGTGATATTATTTACATCTGGTTCTGATAAACGTTTGGAGCTCCGTCATTCAACAGGAATATTCATATTCATCCGGAAAGAGTTTTTCAGGCAGGCCTGACATTCTTTTCATTTGTGAAATGTGCCATCTTCATTTATTCTCCACCACTGGCACACATGCTGGTATTTACAGACTCCAGATGTATTCAAATAAACCTTGTGGTTGCAGAGATGTAACCAGTTCATTGTGGGTTTTAAGTCTTTGAGCAGAGGCTTAAAATTAGGCACAAGTCTCAAAGGGTTAAATGCATTTCTTTATCCTATATAGCAGGCGAAAGCATGGACGGAAATCATTTAGACAGTTCTGCTATGGATTCCTGTGAACAGCAGATTACATGTCAGAATAATTCAGTCGTTCTGTGCTTGTGCAGCTCAGATTCCATCATGCAGACATGAAACTGATGCGTTCTGTTGCCATCAGGTTGAGTCATCAAAAGGAGCAACAGAAAGCCTGGATGTGTTTTAGTCTCTCTGATGGACAGAAGGATGGATTTTATGAGTCACGGCCAGAAACAGGGAGAGGGTTCCTGACGTTACTGGAGGTAAGACACACTGCTTCAAAGGGTAGGCAGTACACGTTGAAATCATTAATTCATAATTTGTGAATTGATGATAATTTGTTAACAGCAATAAGCCGAAAACACATTAATCATTTGGCTCTGACAGAGTTTTGTCTCCAGCTTCACATTCCGGTTTACGTTGAGGTATTTCTGTGTTCAGTTTGGGCCTACATCCAATGTTTTTAAATAACAGATGGGTCCGGTCATTTCTGGGTCATAAAATCTTCTTTGGTGACCACGTTATTCAAATCAAATTTTAGCCCATTATACAGGCTAAAAAAAAACAAAAATAGGTGTTTCCTTCTACATTCGCACTTGACCATCCATTTCACAACACTGTATTTCTCTGGATGTGAAAATCATTCTGAAAAGTTTGAAACTGGAGACAAATTACGATTTATTCTTTTTTACCATAAAAGCCTGCAGATGTGTCAGCAGTTTCACAGAAAGGCACCTGGAGTATTTTGCTGCCATGAGTAAATATGGTAATACCGCCAATGCACAGAACTGTAAGTATATGGACATAAGTATAACCATAAGTATATGGACATCTGAAGCAAATATACGACACATGTCCAACTGAATTTGTTAGAAGAAGAAGAACTTTAACCTCCATTTGAATCTAGAGTTCATCCCCGGGGAAAACTTCCCTTTACATTACTTTGTTGAAGCACTTTTAAAGCCAACTGGTGCCACATATTATTGGTAACATGGCTGCCAGCAGAGACATGAAACAGCTGATGGAAATAAAACCACAGGTGTGGACAAAAAAGGGTCAATAATCAGGAATGTAATGCCAATGTAATATATGCCTGGGAGAAAAAAATAAATGTTTTAATGTATGCTGGTTTGCTGATGTCTATAATACACTCACTTCACCATGCAATGGTGCTGCTAGATAAGGAAGATTAAGTCGGCAATACCGCAGGACTTCCTGATGGCGGTGATGACTGACTGTACCGACACATAAAAAGGGTTTGTTCGACAGAACTTGCTGGATTGACCAACAAAGGCAAAGTCCTATGAGATGGAAGTTTCACAAGTCAGGAAGGTCTCGCAGATTTGTTTCGAAACAACTTTATATTCCCACGTCGTCTGTTTCAAGAGCTCTGCACAAATTCAAGGGTTATTATTAAAGCTGTTTTCTGATGTCTGGAGGAAGATCCAAACTGTCTGAACCGTCAGCTGCACCAAACAGGATATTTATTGAGATGGGTAGAAACAAGCCAGGAACGATTAAAGCTGGAAGCTTCTGGTGTTCCAACATTGTTTTTACGTCACCTTGCACTGAGCTGTCCAAAGAAAACCAAACTCCTATTTAGGTTGTTTTTTTTTTGCCATCAGCTAAGAGTAATATAGATTACTTTACAAATAAAAGGTTAGATTCGACCACGATGGTGGTAGGATCATGCTCAGGGCCGTTTTTCTCCGCTTGATAAACTTGAGGACCATCTTGAACTTTTTCAGTGAAATCTCAAACCATCTTGGAGACCAACTTGGGCTTAACTGAGTTTAAACGAGGCCATGTCCCCCTAATATATGCTGCAGCTTCGAATCACCAGACTAACATCAGATATTAGTCTGAAAACTTGCTGATGACAATTAAGAATTGAGTTGAGAATCCCAAAACTGACCTCACTCTGCCTGGAGGACAGATGAAATAACACATTTTCCTCCCTCGCCCATCTCATACTGTTGCTTATTTTCACTTCATTGTGTGCAGGAAACTTTCTATATGTGAACGAGGCCATTTATCCTACTGTAACGATGAGTGGAATGTGGAGGAATGTGGTGAATGTTTGGAATTAAGGTCGTGCTCGGATCAACCTGTGCCAGGCCCGTGACATGAAGAAAGACATCTTGTTAAACTTGCTTTTGTAATGAAAAGCAAAGCAGAAGGCATGTGCAGCTAACTAAACACACCTTTATCAACACAATCAGTGAAGCTATTTATTTAAATTATGATGGTAATTCCATCTCAGCAGATGGCTCCTCATGTGAAAGATTCTTAAAAGAAAGATCACGGTGTGCTCATGCGGATGTAAATAGGATTTTTTAATGATGCCCATCAGGATTTTCTAGGCAACGTTTCATTGTGCCAAACAGCTTTAAAACTTAAGTCAAACCAGGCATTTTGCTCTTACACTGTTTCCATCCCGACCCCTGGATCTACAAATGAAAGCAGAATGTGGCCTTTAGCATCCCAGGTAAATGTTATGAGGACGTATTGAAACTGATGGGACGTCTTATTCGCCGTAGTCCAGCAGTGAGTAAAACAGCCGCCATACGAAACCACAGGAGAGAGAAAACTGTCCCAAGGGCGTTTGCATCGAGCCACTCGCTTCTCCCACCCCCTCCCAAAAGTGACATTGCTGTCTTTGCAGCCTCTAATGTTGCTTTTGGTGCACATGAGGACAGATGTAAAGCCCCTCTGGATGGTAACTCTATCTGTTATGACAGATACATTTTCTTCCATGGGAATTAAGACTGGCTTTATGGACCCAAACCTCCAGCATCTGAAGCTTAAATGGAAAAAAATGAAGATAAACTTAACAATGTGGCTGTATGGGAGTTCGGCTCAGGTCTCCTGGATAACGATCTCCATCCAGCCTCTCTAATGCCTAGCTTTAAAGGTCAGTTAATTAAACAATTTATTTTCTGTGACTTGTCCTGATGGTGGTATTACTACAGTTTTCATTTGCACTATTTTAATAATTTAACCTTTTAACTCCCTCTCACCCCCACCCCCCGACTTGCCTGGAAGAAAACGCCTTTAATTTTGTTCTGCTTCGCTTCACAAGGGTTGACCTTTGCAGCGATGACGTTCACATGTTTTACTGATCTCACTGAGGTTTCCAGCCAAAGGTGCATCAATCCAAAGGAATATATACAACCTCGGCCGTGGTGGAGCTCATGAATATTCAGTAGCGTTGGTTTTCTGTCTCCTAGCAACATAACTCAAACAGTTATGTACGGATATGAATGAAAGTTTTAGGAAATTTCCAAAATGGATGAAGAAACTCGTGATTACACATTTTTTGGGGGGGGCTGACCTGAATCACTGACTGGATCTGGGGATTTTCTAAAGGATTATTTACTGGAAGACAGGGATCATAAGAACCTTTAAGAAAAAATATTGCAGAAAAAATGTTGTAAGGGTTTGAGGGAGGTCTGCTGCAAAAGATACTTGTACAAGCTGCAGAATCATGTAGAGGACTTTGTTTGACAGACAACGTTGTTGTGTTTGCATTTTGTTACGTATTATTTTTTTATGTGAGGTTGGATTTTAGTGGTTTTAAAACCAGATTATTTTAGGCTCGGATCACTTAAACCTTTGAACTGAAAGAGAATTTACTTTCTTTTTTATATCACTGTAAAGCTAAACAGATATTTTCTTACAAACTCACTGTTACCTTGTGCAGGTCAGAATGGAGGACAGATTCAGTTTTCTTTGCGAGGTTATTACATATAAATTAGCTTACATGAACAGAGTTATTGTAAATTGGACTAATGCGGCTCATTTAATGGTTTGGTTTGTCTTTGGTGATGACAAACAGAGCTACGAATCATTTACTAATTAAAACTAGCAGTGTTTTATTTTGGACCAGGCCCAAAGCCTGTTGCTGGTTAGGTCAGGTTGCTGTTGTTAGTGAAGTTTCTACAAACAGACAGACACACACACATAGATGTCTCTTACCCAACATGCCTCCCAGTAGGCACAAAGAAGTGGACGACTGAATCATTCTGTTTGGCTTCAGCGCCTCCACGCTGTTTTAAACGTTGCACAGTGTGTATACACCAAAACACGCACTCGACAGTGATGCCAGAAACTCTTCGGTGTGTGTTTTCAGTCGGGCACACATGTGTCGCCCAGCCTCAGGTCTTCATTGCACCGCTGAGCCTCTCTCAGAGAGACGGGTCCGTACTCCGTCTGAGCTTCACGCCGTCGGTGGTCTGAACACAAAGAAAAAATGTCAACAGCAACAAATCACCTGAAAATTCAAACAACTCTTACAAGAAAAAGATGTTAACATGTGTTCCACACATGTTTCACATACACATGTGGAATGCATGTGGAAATGCATGTAAACTTGATGTGTCAAACACGTGATTCACATGTTTACTGTAGCTGACTTTAGGACCAACAGCTCACAAAGTTAAAACGTTTTTCAGGAGCTTAAATGAATTTTAACAGATGATTTTAAATATATTTAGTAGATACGAGTCAGGTTCTCCTCAGGAAGCTGTAATAATAGCAATACTGCAATATATCTGTTTGCAGGTTCACCCCAAACAACCGAAGACCACCATCTACGTTCGCTTGAAATGTCAAGATCTTGTTTAGAAAAATATAAAAACACAATTATATCAATAAAAAAAATTAACTAAACATAAAACACAGAAAAACTTGATTTTATACCATTAGATTGTGGTTGTGTGCCTACAATGACAATGTTACGGCTGATGAAGAAATGCCGCTAGTTTAATCTACCGAGGTGGTCTGAATAAAAACTAGTAGTGCACTGTGAGATGTCAAACCTCAACTAAGCTGCTCATTAGTCCTATATTCATCTTATATGGATCCACCATCAGACTCCAGATGCATCGATAATGAATCCACAGTGTCTTGTCTACATTGTGGTGTTTGTTGCATGTTGGATTAAAAGTTGTTCCCGTTCTGGATGGTAATATACAGAACGTTGTTCCTGGGCTGGATGGTAGAATCCAGAATGCTGTTCCTGTTCTGGATGGTAGTATCCAGAACGTTGTCCCTGTTCTGACTAGTAGTATCCAGAATGTTGCTCCTGTTCTAAATGGTAGTGTCCAAAATGTTGTTCCCATTCTGGATGGTAGCATTCAAAATGTTGTTCCTGTTCTGGATGGTAGTATCCAGAATGTTGTTCCCATTCTGGATGGTAGTATCCAGAATGTTGTTCCTGTTCTGGATGGTAGTATCCAGAATGTTGTTCCTGTTCTGGATGGTAGCATCCAAAATGTTGTTTCTGTTCTGGATGGTAGTATCCAGAATGTTGTTCCCATTCTGGATGGTAGTATCCAGAATGTTGTTCCTGTTCTGAATGGCAGTATCCAGAACGTTGTTCCCATTCTGGAGGGTAGCATCCAAAATGATGTTCCTGTTCTGAATGGCAGTATCCAGAATGTTGTTCCTGTTCTGGATAGTAGCATCCAGAATGTTGTTTCTGTTCAGGATGGTAGCATCCAGAATGTTGTTTCTGTTCTGGATGGTAGTATCCAGAACGTTGTTCCCATTCTGGATGGTAGTATCCAGAATGTTGTTCCTGTTCTGGATAGTAGCATCCAGAATGTTGTTTCTGTTCAGGATGGTAGCATCCAAAATGTTGTTTCTGTTCTGGATGGTAGTATCCAGAATGTTACTCCTGTTCTGAATGGCAGTATCCAGAACGTTGTTCCCATTCTGGAGGGTAGCATCCAAAATGATGTTCCTGTTCTGAATGGCAGTATCCAGAATGTTGTTCCTGTTCTGGATAGTAGCATCCAGAATGTTGTTTCTGTTCTGGATGGTAGTATCCAGAACGTTGTTCCCATTCTGGATGGTAGTATCCAGAACGTTGTTCCTGTTCTGAATGGCAGTATCCAGAACGTTGTTCCCATTCTGGAGGGTAGCATCCAAAATGATGTTCCTGTTCTGAATGGCAGTATCCAGAACGTTGTTCCCATTCTGGAGGGTAGCATCCAGAATGTTGTTCCTGTTCTGGATAGTAGCATCCAGAATGTTGTTTCTGTTCAGGATGGTAGCATCCAGAATGTTGTTTCTGTTCTGGATGGTAGTATCCAGAATGTTGTTTCTGTTCTGAATGGCAGTATCCAGAACGTTGTTCCCATTCTGGATGGTAGTATCCAGAATGTTGTTCCTGTTCTGGATAGTAGCATCCAGAATGTTGTTTCTGTTCAGGATGGTAGCATCCAGAATGTTGTTTCTGTTCTGAATGGCAGTATCCAGAACGTTGTTCCCATTCTGGATGGTAGTATCCAGAATGTTGTTCCTGTTCTGGATAGTAGCATCCAGAATGTTGTTTCTGTTCAGGATGGTAGCATCCAGAATGTTGTTTCTGTTCTGGATGGTAGCATCCAGAATGTTGTTTCTGTTCTGGATGGTAGTATCCAGAACGTTGTTCCCATTCTGGATGGTAGTATCCAGAATGTTGTTCCTGTTCTGGATAGTAGCATCCAGAATGTTGTTTCTGTTCAGGATGGTAGCATCCAAAATGTTGTTTCTGTTCTGGATGGTAGTATCCAGAATGTTGTTCCCATTCTGGATGGTAGTATCCAGAATGTTGTTCCCATTCTGGATGGTAGTATCCAGAATGTTGTTTCTGTTCTGGATGGTAGTATCCAGAATGTTGCTCCTGTTCTGAATGGCAGTATCCAGAACGTTGTTCCCATTCAGGATGGTAGCATCCAGAATGTTGTTTCTGTTCTGGATGGTAGTATCCAGAATGTTGTTTCTGTTCTGGATGGTAGTATCCAGAATGTTGTTCCTGTTCTGGATAGTAGCATCCAGAATGTTGTTTCTGTTCAGGATGGTAGTATCCAGAACGTTGTTCCCATTCTGGATGGTAGTATCCAGAACGTTGTTCCCATTCTGGATGGTAGTATCCAGAACGTTGTTCCCATTCTGGATGGTAGCATCCAGAATGTTGTTTCTGTTCTGGATGGTAGTATCCAGAATGTTGTTTCTGTTCTGGATGGTATTATTCAGAACGTTGTTCCCATTCCGGATGGTAGCATCCAAAATGTTGTTCCTGTTCTGGATGGTAGTATCCAGAATGTTTTCTGTTCTGGATGGTATTATTCAGAACGTTGTTCCCATTCCGGATGGTAGCATCCAAAATGTTGTTCCTGTTCTGGATGGTAGTATCTAGAATGTTGCTAGGATCAACATCTATCTTTGATATTTTGAAAAACCTGTTGGGAACTTCTCCTGGATTTTCTCACCATTTATTGTGGAGTTATATGCAGATATACTGAAAATGGTTCTATTTCGCAATTTAATATCACACCCAACATTAAATGAAATCTATGTTAGACTAAGACCCACTCTCAGACCAAAAATAATGAAAATCACGATAACAGTTCTTTGTAAAGTCCATGACAGACAGACAGACAAACACCAGCAAAACCGGTTATGCACTGATCTTAAAATGCACATCTGATGTATGATAAAATAGATAAAAGCTTTTAGTAAAAGTAGAATGTCTCGAATGGACAGATCCTGAAAAATAGACGAAACATTAGGAGTGGCTACACTGTAGTTTCAAAGCATTCTGAGAGAGTACAAATGTATCAGTGAGCTGAGCTGTAAAGAAAAACCTGGACATCCACAGAGAAAGAGTGGTGGGTGATTGTAAGATACTTTACATGCCAAAGAAAAAACCCTGAGCAAAACATCCAAGCAAGTAAGGAAAGTTTACACAAAGATAAGAATTCTAAAGAGCAGTATGTCTGATCCTACCAGTCAGAGCACAGAGGTTCACCGTAAAGTATTCATAAACTCAAGATAAAAAGTCTAAATTCAAAAATCAAGATATCTCAAAGTTGGATCAGGTTTATTAGTGTAATTATGGTTGGGTTGGTCATTGTGAAGAAACTACATCTGTTTAAGACCTTGAGATGTAAAAAGAGAACAACTTCTTTATTCATCACAGTCAAACCACAGCGTGTGGTTTTCTGTGGTATTGGGACAGAATTTTAACATATTACATGTCAATGGAGGTGGTTTTCATTTGATGCATTTCTGTGAAGCAGACTGCTTCAATGACCACAGCGTTTTCTTTTTTTTTTCTTTCTGTTGGTCAGACTGAGAAAAAGAATGAAAGAAAAAATTCCTCAAAAAACTAACTTGTATAATTCAGTCTCAGACATAATTATATGTCCTTGCAGAAACACACATAGGAAGCTGAAGATGCAGAAAAAATAAGAAAGTTTAAAAACTATGGGACTTCAAACTTAATCTACCAAATTCAGTTGATTTGGTTCCATTTAATACCATCATAGTGGTAGACAAACATATGCATAAAGCAACATTTACTCCAATAAATGATAGATTTCGTGTTATGTGACACACACACACACACACACACACACACACACACACTTTTGCAAGCTACAGTCAGCAACAATGCTAGTTTGTGAAGATGTACCAAACTGTTCACAGAAGTACTTAAAGCTAAATGCTAAAGCCAGCCCTCTAAAGGCCTTTACTTACCAGAACCAATACAAAAAAAACAAAATTGCAAATAATTTGTTGGTAAAATATCAACGTTTTTGTCTATGCACGCCAAGGTTGATGCAAAATTGCAAATAAATTATGAAGATTTAACAACAAACTCGCAAGGTGGCAAAATCAAACATGGATTCCACGTCAAGTTATGACTATACAGTATTGTGCTGATGCTGCAAAATAAAAACGGCTCTGAGTTCATCCTGTTTTAGAAAAGAGGAGAACTTGTTTAGTTCAGGAATTGAAGCTGGACCATGACCGCTTTAGGATTTCAGTACTTAAGGACATCCATGGGACAATTTCAAGCAGCTAACTTAAAGAAGCAGAGAAAAGTAAGACAATAAGATAGTCAGGCATGGTGATACAAAATCTGAATGAAGTCCTGACTGTCTCACTTTTTTTTTAAAAATAAAAACTACTTTACCTAAAGACAAACCATCCTTCCTACACTTCTCATGTTAGCAAGATGCTAACATCAGCTTCCCAACAGTTAACTCAACAGAGCTAATTTAGCTAACAGCACACTGAGCTGCCTTATACAACGATAAAATATACTCACAAATCTAATGCCTCATCTAAAAAACCATGTTATTGTGCTAAACAAATGACAATTAGCTTATTAGCACTATACAAAGTAGTTCTGCAGTTTGAACTGGTGGTGGCACCAAATTAGGGCTCACTAAAGTTAACAGTGGCTAAAGTGAGAAATTTGCCTGGTTTTTTTTGTTTGTTCATTTTTGTTTGGGTTTTTTTTTCTCCATGAAAAAAAAAGCATATGAAGAAGAATTTTAAGAAACTAGTGAATAGTTGGAGCATGGACAAAGTTAAACTTTGAGCCCATGCTTTGAAAATCTTGTGATAATGCAGAAGGTTTAGAGAAAAAAAAAAGTCCTTAATCTGACCCATCAGATAAAAACGTTCACCTCCATAACTCAGTTAAATCACTGAAAATTAATTATATGCTTAATAAAATATCCAGCTCTGACTGGGCACAAGATCTTAGCGAAAGAAAAGCTGCTTTGTTATAAATAGGTATGACAGATAAAGCAGGAATCTGTTTCACAGCAGTCCTGTCGGGTGGTTGATGGAGCTTTGGCTCGTTTTGAAAAACAGATGCCACAACAAGCTCTGAAACATTTATAAGAAAAAAATTAAAGCAATCCTGTTAGACGTATTGATTTGAAAAAGCAGGATTGGAAATAAAAGACGCGTCTGCTGCAACAGTCTATATTATCATTTTAGTTCGAAATAGTTGCTTGAGATCAGTTTAAGGTTTCTGGATAATGGTCTTATCACATTCTACATCCTTGGGTTCATCATTTTAATCACTTTTTACATAAAAGGTAAAGCCTTGGAAGAGGGTTTGTCTTGAGAGAGCATCACTTGCAGAAGCTAATCACCCTCCTGCCAGTCACTGGGAAGTGCATGCTACGGTGGACTTCAAAACTTCAAAAAGGCCAGGTCATTGAAGAGATCTGCATTGCTTGAGAAACCCTATCTGAAGCAAGAAGAGAGGAATACAGCCAGGAATAGAAAGCCAAAAACCATATGCCAAAAACCATTGACAGAATCTTAGAATGAAGAGACGTTTGCTGCTACATATCCAAGGTCCAGCAAACAAGCTGTGCCACTTGATCTGTCAAATATAATACTATTGTTTAACATTTGTTTACAAAATATACCAATCATGAAAAAAAAAGACGGGTTAACATTTCTGTTGTGGGAGAAACATGACATCCTGCGCAGTAAGCCTGTCAAAACCGAAGTGTAATAAATTTGTGGCTGTTGAGCCAAACGTTTTCATGTAGTTTGAAGTAAGATTCAGAATGAAGGCTGTGGGGATATAACCATACAGACAGGCTTAAATGCAGACCTCAAGTTACAGTAAGTCACACATTGACAGAAAAGTTTTTTCTTAGCCAAAGCCAACGATAAAGAAAAACAGTTTCACTAGAAGGGACATTATCCGTTTATTCATACTTTCACTGCAAGTCTAGCATTGAGAAACACACCTACCCAAATGCATCGCTCCTGCATGGAAACCGGATAATTACAGCACAGAAACCTCTGAAACATGCAGAGCTAGGTTTGAGAAACACTGCAGAGCTGTGACAGTTCAGCGGCAAAGTAAAACCAAAGGATAAACAGGAGCAACATGCACCTCAAATGGTTCCACATGTTCAAGTGGCAGCAATAAGCAACAACAATTAGACAAATTATGTGCAGACAATTGTGCATATTTCTTACACCACTTAGACTTTTAAAGTCGCACTATAGCTGCATTGCTTTTACAGTATATTGCTACATAAAAGCAATATTTCTAAAATTTTGACAAAGTACAAGTGCGATTTGCATGTTTCCACAAGATTTTACGATTGCAGCTTATGCCAGGTGGCCATGTAGCATTGTTTCAGGGTTTTCCACAGCTTTTTGAAGCCTCTCTATCATTTCTCAAATTCTATGTAAAATTGCATTTTGCTGTTGTTTGCTATCAAGGATGACGCTTGCATATTTCTATTTGTACAAAGATTTCAGTCTCCTCCTCCATCCATTCACACTGCACCATCTTTATTTGAAATAAATTGGTTGTCTGACCTGCTACATAATATTGGGTGATGTGTAAATGCAAAAAAAAAAGTGTTTTCATACACTTTTGCAATGTACTTCTATAGTAACATGTCAATAAAACAACCTCATGAGTGTAAAAACTTTTTACCAATGTTTAAGGAGGTTTCTTTTAATTACCAGTTTGATTTTCTTTCCAATATGAATGTCGTATTTAACGAGTAATGATAACACAGCTTATGCCACTCTCCTACCTGAAAACTTAATGCTTTTTACTTTTTTTTAATAAATGTTATTCATTTTGTACATTTTTGGAGCCATTGTTGCCAAGTGACACCGCATTGTGTCACGCTAGCATTCAGATGTCAACACAATAACCTTTTGAACATGAATTCTGGTTCATTCAAACAAGCAAGACGACAATTAAAAGGAAAAAAAGCAAAAGGGACTAAGCAAGCGGTACGACCAGCATCAACATCAGACTGACTTTTAATAACCGGAGAGAGCTCAGAGTCCAGATAGGATGCAAGATGGAAGCCGAATCAACCCTCATTACAGGGCGACCTTCTGAAAAATTCTGCCAGAGTTTCATAGAGCTTCTTAAATAGCGGCAGGGGACTTATTGATCCAGATATTTGGTAAGATTTTGATTGTAAAGATGCACTGTCCAAGCGGAGCTGGTTTACTGAGCTGCTGAAACCTTAAGCAAGTGTTTCATTCAGAAAATACATTTAAACTAATTGTTTTGTTTAACAAGCACATATTGAATTTGGATTGACATTAAACAACCAGAAGAAAAGAGGCAACTCTTTGAAAACCTGGAGCCAGAGTCTGATTAGCGTCTATTCAATTTTAAAATCATTTAGATGGCTAACAGGTAAATTGTTCTAGCAGTAATAGGAAGTGATTATAATATAATCAACATAACCAGCTGACAGTCTGTGTTTGATCAACTCTGCCTAAGAGGTCCATCTTCTTGCAGGAGACTGATTTGGGGGTTTAAAGGTCAAGTCCTTTGTTTTAAAATGTGGTTACCTTGCTAATGACCAAATGACATAGCCGGCTTTTAGCCAGATGACCAATAAAGAGAGAAAAGGATAAATGGAAATACTTAGCAGCAGCAGGTCTGTGAGGGCTGACCCAGTGAGGAGAATGATGTACATGTGTATTTCCAAGAAAAGAAGGGATTATAATTCAGGTCATTTTCTATCATTATTATTTCTATCTCATAAATTTCATAAATGAAAACAAATAGAAATAAAGGTGTGGGAAAAGAGAATTTTGCAATAGCTTATTTATCAAACCAATACATAAGATAATAAGGCCCAATAGGTTCTTTCTTTTAATCACAAAAGTGATGAATGGTGCTACAAATGAATCACATTTGATGTTTAAGTACCATCTTAACGACAGCAGTTGGATTAAAGGCTCATTTTTACATATGTAAATGTCAACGTGTCTTTCAAACGTTGTTAAATGTTGCCGTCCTGAAACTTCCACACGTCTTTTACGTTGTCATGGCTGTCAAATCAGTTCAATCGGTAATGGGCAGTGCCGAGTTCATTTCTGTGTTCTGACAGCGGTTGGTAGCAGCTATGCACCATTATAAAGTCCTTTACAATCCAGAAACACCAGAAGACGTAGAAAAATAAAACAGTTTAGTTTTTTTCTGTTCTCAACTTCTTCTGCAGCTTCTTCTTCTGGTGCTTTTATATATAGTGGTTTCAGTGTTGTCTTCTTACTGTTGTTCTTCTTCGTTGGTTTGTCCATTCTCTAGTTGCGTGTCAGCCATACAACATATCACACCCCCTGTGATTTTCAGTGATATTGCTCCATTTTCTGTGTAGTAATTCGCTGATTAGATATTAGTGTTTAAGCACTTTAAAGGTGAATGCGGTAAAGTGGACAGTGAGTATTTTATCAGGAATGTGGCCTCGTAACAATGCCTCCGTGTGACTCTGATTATTACCAGTGAAATATCTGTGTGAACCTGGTTGACCTCTGTCTTGAAGAAAGACAGATCTTCTCCCAAGTGCCAGTTTTCTGTTCAGTTTGCAGAGTCAAGACTGCTTTTGATCCTGGTGGTTCTGCTAAATATGAACAACATGGAAATTGAACCCTCATGGATCCGTTTTCTTTAATCGCAATCAAAGTTATTAATGTTTTTTTTTTCCCCAAGAGTTGCTTTGGAGGTGAGTTGATTAAAAGAGTCTGGGCAAAGACGTGTTGATCTTCACATGACTTAACAGCAGAGTTATCTTTTGCTAATTTAAAACATCCTTAATCAGACATAACTCCAGCGTTTTGGTGCTCAACACAACCATTGACATATTTACCAAAAGAAGAACCAGTCAGTATAACTTTTAAAGCCCATTTATACTGGTCGGACATGCAACGGACGAACAGGTTCGTATGTCTCCGCTTTAGTTATGAGCAGAATTTGCTCTGTATTAAAAGCTCATATATATTCTGTTGCACAACTTTGTCCCATATCTGTTGCAGAACTTGTGGGTCTTCATGATTTTTTTGATAAGTGGCCTATGAGAACATGCTGTAATCATGTGACACTTGCATTACACACAGATGGACCTTACTCAACTAATTATGTGACTTGTGACGGCAGTTGCACCCAAGTTTAATTGGGAGCTTCATACCAAAAAGGGATATCTCCATATACATGCACTTTTTTCCTTTCATATATGATGCTGAGAAGACCGATCCAGACAGATATACTGTACCATGAGCAATAATTCTCTCAAAAGATGTTAAAAACATTTTTTAACTTGTATAAGCATGGATGTTGGGGGGGGGGGGGTTAAGATTCACCCTGACTCAAACATCCGCATTCATCTGCTTCTATAAAGCTTTAAGTAACCATGAAAAATCCTGCTGAGTTCTCTGAGAGCAAAGCCAAAAGGTCCAAGAGCATAATCAGAACTGTCAGCCAGATCCGATCTTCCAAACCAAATTACTGAGGTCTTATTTTCATCAAAGTTGAGAAAGTTAAACTTCAGCCAGGTTTTGATTGCAGTGGATTATGCAGGTCTAATGTGGTAGACATATAGACCAGGATATCATCAGCAAAACTGTATTACAGTTTCCTGAGAATAAATCTGACAACATGAAGAGCAATGGACCCCAAAATAGACCCTTGGGGTACTCCGCAAGCTTTCCCCTAAATAAGCACAAACATTCAGCTTTTTAAAGTATGTTTTCAAAAAAAGGTTGAAACTGAACCTTTTATCGGACACAGTTGATAATGTTACATGATGTTTTTAATTAGGAATTAATAATACATCCATCCATTCATCTTCTGCCACTTATCCAGGGTTGGGCCGCGGGGGCAGCAGCCTAAGCAGGGAAGCCCAGACTTCCCTCTCCCCAGCCACATTTGCCAACTCTGCGGGGGGGAACCCAAGACATTCCCAGGCCAGCTGAGAGATATAATCACTCCAGCGTGTCCTGGGTCTTTCCCAGGGTCTCCCCCAAGAGGGTCCAGAACCTCACCAGGAAGACGTCCAGGAGGCATCCTGACCAGATGCCCGAGCCACCTCAGCTGGTTCCTCTCAATGCGGAGGAGCAGTGACTCTACTCTGATCTCCTCCCGGATGACCGAGCCCCTGCTCTCTAAGGGAGAGCCCGGCCACCCTGAATCTGCTCCTTTCTATTCTTTACCAAGTAGAACTTTGTCTCAGCTGTGACATCTCACAATGCAAACACAAATATTTACTCAAAATGACTTAACAATGCAGCACAAACTCCTTCCAGGCATCATTGGGAAAGGATGGAGATTTCACCAGCTGATTCTAAAAGGATGGGATCAATTCAAAAGGACTGCGGATATTTCTGTATGTGTGTAAACTAAGTGTCCAAACATTTTCAGAGTCGGTTGTTTGATGGAAGATAAACACCAGATGTGCCTCTGATATAGATAACATTTGTCAGCTCAGATCCACGGCACACATGCCATGAGCTGCAAAAAAGGGCGAAATATGATCAAGATAAAATCTAAGTGCAAATATTTCATGCTGTCAGAGAGGTCCTGTGTCAGACCGCGGTCCTCTTGGGGGCTGTGGTTGTGGTGGTACTTTTGTGCATCCCATTTTTATTACAATGATGTCTCTAATCTTCGTCCAACCCTTGTTGGACAGAATATTACAATGATCCCATGGAAAGATAAAAACCAACTGGGCTCTCTCTGCAGCTCGTCAAAAAAAAGTTCCGATCACATTAAAACTCCCATCATGTATCTGATGCCTCAGTGGGAAACACTCAGGTTTCAATATGTAATCAGTGACAGAGTCGACTCAGATGAGTCCGATTCCTGTAAACGTCGGCGTCTTTGAGGATTTATGTGGCATCTATGAAAACTATATTGATGGCATTGATTAAAAAATGGTAAAAGTGTGAGTATTCCTCTGCTTTTACTTATGAGTCATACAATGACAGTAAACGTGAATTATGACTCAGTCACCCTGAGCTTCTAATCTTTACATCTTCTTTCTCCCTCTGCCTTCATCTTCCTCATTATTCTCTCAGCCTCTTGATCTTTCTTAAATCTCCTTGTAAATTTACAGCTTCATTGCACCTTGGTGAGCATCGAGCGCCCTCCCTGCTGCGTGAATGTGCTGTCAAACGCTGCTCAAAAGACGTCCAAACGCACCATTTGGTTTCTCCGAGCACGTCTTAATTAAAGCATGCTGCTTGTAAGGCTTCATCTCCAAATAATCGTAATGAGGGGTGTAAATAAAAACAGAGCGCAACAATTCGCAAAGTTTTAACCATTTTTCAACAAAGACTACATGACAGCTGTTGTGTTGTTCCAAACAACACGGGACGTGACGTGTGACGTGACGTGTGACGTGGGACCTGACATGTGACGTGACGTGTGACGTGGGACCTGACATGTGACGTGACGTGTGATGTGACGTGGGACCTGACATGTGACGTGGGACCTGACATGTGACGTGACGTGATGTGTGACGTGACGTGTGACGTGATGTGTGACGTGACGTGGGACGTGACGTGACGTGTGACGTGATGTGTGATGTGACGTGTGACGTGGGACCTGACATGTGACGTGACGTGTGACGTGACGTGGGACCTGACATGTGACGTGACGTGTGATGTGACGTGGGACCTGACATGTGACGTGGGACCTGACATGTGACGTGACGTGATGTGTGACGTGACGTGTGACGTGATGTGTGACGTGACGTGGTACGTGACGTGTGACGTGACGTGACGTGACGTGTGACGTGATGTGTGACGTGACGTGTGACGTGACGTGACGTGTGACGTGATGTGTGACGTGACGTGGGACCTGACATGTGATGTGACGTGATGTGTGACGTGACGTGTGACGTGATGTGTGACGTGTGACGTGACGTGTGACGTGACGTGGGACGTGACGTGTGACGTGATGTGTGATGTGACGTGTGACGTGGGACCTGACATGTGACGTGACGTGTGACGTGACGTGGGACCTGACATGTGACGTGACGTGTGATGTGACGTGGGACCTGACATGTGACGTGGGACCTGACATGTGACGTGACGTGATGTGTGACGTGACGTGTGACGTGATGTGTGACGTGACGTGGTACGTGACGTGTGACGTGACGTGACGTGACGTGTGACGTGATGTGTGACGTGACGTGGGACCTGACATGTGATGTGACGTGATGTGTGACGTGACGTGTGACGTGATGTGTGACGTGTGACGTGACGTGTGACGTGACGTGACGTGTGACGTGATGTGTGATGTGATGTGACGTGTGACGTGATGTGTGACGTGACGTGGGACGTGACGTGTGACGTGCGTGACGTGTGACGTGGGACCTGACATGTGACGTGACGTGACGTGTGACGTGATGTGTGACATGACGTGGGACCTGACATGTGACGTGACGTGACGTGTGACGTGATGTGTGACATGACGTGGGACCTGACATGTGACGTGACGTGACGTGATGTGTGATGTGACGTGACGTGTGACGTGATGTGTGACGTGACGTGGGACGTGACGTGTGACGTGACGTGTGACGTGACGTGGGACCTGACATGTGACGTGACGTGTGACGTGACGTGTGACGTGACGTGTGACGTGACGTGGGACCTGACGTGTGATGTGACGTGACGTGGGACCTGACATGTGACGTGACGTGTGATGTGATGTGTGACGTGACGTGGGACGTGACGTGATGTGTGATGTGACGTGACGTGTGACGTGATGTGTGACGTGACGTGGGACGTGTGACGTGTGACGTGACGTGGGACGTGACGTGGGACCTGACATGTGACGTGACGTGTGACGTGACGTGTGACGTGACGTGTGACGTGACGTGGGACCTGACATGTGACGTGGGACCTGACATGTGACGTGACGTGACGTGACGTGTGACGTGACGTGACGTGTGACGTGACGTGTGACGTGATGTGTGACGTGACGTGTGACGTGACGTGGGACGTGACGTGTGACGTGACGTGTGACGTGGGACCTGACATGTGACGTGACGTGACGTGTGACGTGATGTGTGACGTGACGTGGGACCTGACGTGTGATGTGACGTGACGTGTGACGTGTGATGTGATGTGTGACGTGACGTGGGACGTGACGTGATGTGTGATGTGACGTGACGTGTGACGTGATGTGTGACGTGACGTGGGACGTGACGTGTGACGTGACGTGTGACGTGACGTGGGACCTGACATGTGACGTGACGTGTGACGTGACGTGGGACCTGACATGTGACGTGGGACCTGACATGTGACGTGGGACCTGACATGTGACGTGACGTGACGTGTGACGTGACGTGTGACGTGATGTGTGACGTGACGTGTGACGTGACGTGGGACGTGACGTGACGTGACGTGTGACGTGATGTGTGATGTGACGTGACGTGATGTGTGATGTGACGTGACGTGATGTGTGATGTGACGTGGTACGTGACGTGTGACGTGACGTGACGTGTGACGTGACGTGGGACCTGACATGTGATGTGACGTGACGTGTGATGTGACGTGTGACGTGATGTGTGACGTGACGTGTGACGTGACGTGTGACGTGATGTATGATGTGACGTGACGTGTGACGTGACGTGGGACGTGTGACGTGACGTGTGATGTGACGTGTGACGTGACGTGTGACGTGACGTGGGACCTGACATGTGATGTGACGTGACGTGTGACGTGACGTGGGACGTGTGACGTGACGTGTGACGTGACGTGGGACCTGACATGTGATGTGACGTGTGACGTGATGTGTGACGTGATGTGGGACGTGACGTGTGACGTGGGACCTGACATGTGACGTGACGTGTGACGTGATGTGTGACGTGACGTGGGACATGACGTGTGACGTGACGTGTGACGTGACGTGTGACGTGTGACGTGATGTGTGATGTGACGTGACGTGATGTGTGATGTGACGTGACGTGATGTGTGATGTGACGTGGTACGTGACGTGTGACGTGACGTGACGTGTGACGTGACGTGGGACCTGACATGTGATGTGACGTGACGTGTGATGTGACGTGTGACGTGATGTGTGACGTGACGTGTGACGTGACGTGTGACGTGATGTATGATGTGACGTGACGTGTGACGTGACGTGGGACGTGTGACGTGACGTGTGATGTGACGTGTGACGTGACGTGTGACGTGACGTGGGACCTGACATGTGATGTGACGTGACGTGTGACGTGACGTGGGACGTGTGACGTGACGTGTGACGTGACGTGGGACCTGACATGTGATGTGACGTGTGACGTGATGTGTGACGTGATGTGGGACGTGACGTGTGACGTGGGACCTGACATGTGACGTGACGTGTGACGTGATGTGTGACGTGACGTGGGACATGACGTGTGACGTGACGTGTGACGTGACGTGTGACGTGACGTGGGAGGTGACATGGAACATGACGTGTGACGTGACGTGTGACGTGACGTGTGACGTGACGTGGGACGTGACGGCTCATACAACGCTTCAGTGTTGTATATTTATTTCATTTTATTTTAAATGTACAGTTTTTCCATTAATGTAATACGTGTATTTACATAGTTATTTAGTGATTAACCTCACGGCGTAGGAACGGAACTCGTTCGTAAACCGTCCGCATCATTGGACTTTTCAAAGCTCCTGATCCAACAGTGTTTGTTTAAATGTTCCACATATGTTGGAGCTACAAACTGCTGCTAGCACCAGCCAGGGCTACTCCGAGGGCACTGCAGGCTTTCTACCTTTCCCTGCTCCAACACACCTGAATCAGATTAATGAGTCCATGCAGAACATCATAGACTGTTTGATCCATATAACATCATTCAGGTGTGTTGGAGTAGGGAAACACTGAAAACCTGTAGGACTGTGGCTGAATTCAGCTGCGATGGCATGAAGAGTCCATCCCTACTCCTCTGAAGCTTCAGTTTTAGACCTGGAAGGAAGGAAATCTGCTCCAACCAGATCCAGCTTCTCGGCCGCCGCGTGTCGGCACCGTCTCAGCGCAGCCACGCTTTTCTGCGACGCTTCAGGTGACACATTCCCAGTCTGCGGACCTTTCAGCTGGTTTGGGGGAACTGGAGAGCGCGCGACTGCAACTGCATGAAAATGAATCCTGAAGAAGAGCTTCTGCTTGCTTTGCAAAGCAGCTGGAAAGAATCCATCTTGTGAGGCTGGGCGCCCCTTCGCTGGTAGCTCTGGACTGGTTTTAAGTGCAGCAACGACCAGCAACAACTGGTTCTGGTCCCGTTCCAGTCTGATTTATCAGACTTGACTGAAGTTTATCTGTCTATCAGTCACTATTTCACTCTGAAGACCTGCCCTTCCTGCAGAGGACTTCACATCTGGTTCTGGGCAGCAGACCATCTGGTGCGTCAGGCCGGACCGCCGAGGCTTTACATCATCCGCAAGCCGACTGATGGGAAGACGGGAGCTTCTTATTCAGATTCCTGTTTGTTTGTTTCGTTGTTGTTCTCTCGCTAAACATCAAGACAAATCGGTGATTCCTGCCAAGCCGCAGCGTGACGCTGAATGACTTAAAGCTGATATTACTCATCTGGATAATAAATTCCTTCTTCCCAACTCAAACTTTATTCCATTAACTCCTGAAGGGAATAAATTACAGCACATGACTTTCTTTCCTCCTGCATAATTTCATGGTGCGACCATGTTAACAGGATTTTAGCTGCACTGAAGCAAACCTATACAACTGCAGTTGATGTACAGATGTTTCCTTTCAATAACCAAGTAAATAACCCTGAACTAATGAGCTAACTGCAGACAAATAAAACATGATGCATGCCCCCTGAAATCACATCATGACTCCATTATATGATGGATGTGTTGCCTTTTATTGCATTAAGGAGGACCTGGAGGTGGGTCACTTTGCTTTAATCTGCACAGAGGATGCAAAGCGAGCAGACGTGTGGAAAGCAACATGAAACCCTGAAACGCTGAGCTGGACGGCTCTGTGTAAAACTCATTACTGCACATTTCTCTTCCAAGCTGACAGATAGAGTTGTAATCTTCTAATCAGCAGTTCTGCAGCTTCTGAAGGTCTTTCTCAGTTTTATTTTTTTTATTTATGGTTTACCTTTTTAATATGTAAAACATGTAACAGTTCATCCCTTTTAATCCCAGTCAGGTTGCAGACATAATTCGGTCTCTGCTGTCAGATTATGAGGCGAAAATGAACAGATCCAGCAGCATAAAAGCCGACCAGAAGAAGGAAACACACTAGTGACATACCGACAGACCAGAGAGGGAGCAGCCAGGGTGTGTTTCCTGCAAAGCAGCCCGAACAGAAAGCTCAGATTAGCTTCAGAAAATCTCACACAACTATTAGTCCTCATTTCCAGCTGCAGAGAAACGGCAACCATGAGACCAACAGGAGGGGATTCCCACAGAGCTGGAAAACCAGCACAAACTGGACAGGAGAAGAGTCAGATCCTGAACCAGGACCTGAGAGATGCATCTGGACCTTCGGCTGATCCATCTCATGTTGGTTGCAGCCTCATCAGGAATGGTCTCCATGGAAACGTGGCTCTCAAGAAGCCGTTCTTAAGGAAGGGAAACGGATGGAAAAGGTTGAGGTCACATGACACAAGAACTGGACTGAAGACCAGTGGAAACGGGTCCGATGGGAATGGATCCTCTCCAGAACCCGGACCGCTTCAGTCATGTTGTCCAGACGCAACAGAACAAAAACCAGAAACATCCAAAGAAGAGCTCTGGAAAGTTCTTCTGGAAGTCTGGAGAACTGTTCCTGAAGGCGACTGAAAGTTTCGTTCAGCCAGACGAAAACAAAGCTGCTCAGAACCGTTCCCGCCTCATGACTGGATCTGGACGTTTCTGCTTCTCTCTGCACATCTCAGTGAGTCCCTGCAGCCTCTTCTTTCACGGCGGAGTCACCAAACAGTCGGAGGAGAAGCAGTCTGACCACATGCTCCAGTCAGGATGCACCCCCCATGAGGATGGGTCAAAATGTCAAACAAACAAGCAAAAAGGACCTCAAACCTGAGGACAGCATGAACACACCATGTCCTGCGACTGCTCTTTGGATGCGTCGTCCTTACAAAACGTTGCCTTGCTTCACACGATCAGACTCCTACCTGGCTGGTAGGTTCAGCCTGAAGCAGCAGCTGGACAGAAGATTTCTGCTGCTTCTGTCCTCTGAGGGACAAACAATCTCTTCTGAGTCCTGTCTGGGTCAAGAATAATGTTTTAAATCTGAATTTTGTGTCAGAGGAGCATGTTGGAAACAGGGAACTGCCTGCAGCTCCGCAGTTAGAAATAATATTTACTTTAAGACAACAGAATGTTGTGAAAGTTCAGCGGGAGTCGCGTCTTCCAGACATTCCCAGGGTTTCATCTGAAACGGAGCCGCTTCTCTTTTCATCCCTGCTCGACATGAAATCTGCTTTTTGTAGATTTCTGTGCAACATCTCCGCAGCGAGGTCTCACCTGCTCCTCATCAGAATTCAGACAGAAGCAGCAGAAATCTTCTGTCCAGCTGCTGCTTCAGGCTGAACCTACCAGCCAGGTAGGAGTCTGATCGTGTGAAGCAAGGCAACGTTTTGTAAGGACGACGCATCCAAAGAGCAGTCGCAGGACATGGTGTGTTCATGCTGTCCTCAGGTTTGAGGTCCTTTTTGCTTGTTTGTTTGACATTTTGACCCATCCTCATGGGGGGTGCATCCTGACTGGAGCATGTGGTCAGACTGCTTCTCCTCCGACTGTTTGGTGACTCCGCCGTGAAAGAAGAGGCTGCAGGGACTCACTGAGATGTGCAGAGAGAAGCAGAAACGTCCAGATCCAGTCATGAGGCGGGAACGGTTCTGAGCAGCTTTGTTTTCGTCTGGCTGAACGAAACTTTCAGTCGCCTTCAGGAACAGTTCTCCAGACTTCCAGAAGAACTTTCCAGAGCTCTTCTTTGGATGTTTCTGGTTTTTGTTCTGTTGCGTCTGGACAACATGACTGAAGCGGTCCGGGTTCTGGAGAGGATCCATTCCCATCGGAATGGATCCTCAGTCCTGTCTGGGTCAAGAATAATGTTTTAAATCTGAATTTTGTGTCAGAGGAGCATGTTGGAAACGGAACTGCCTGCAGCTCCGCAGTTAGAAATAATATTTACTTTAAGACAACAGAATGTTGTGAAAGTTCAGCGGGAGTCGCGTCTTCCAGACATTCTCAGGGTTTCATCTGAAACGGAGCCGCTTCTCTTTTCATCCCTGCTCGACATGAAATCTGCTTTTTGTAGATTTCTGTGCAACATCTCCGCAGCGAGGTCTCACCTGCTCCTCATCACACACAACTTTACAACCCTGAACACGTCAGAGCTGCCTGCAGACCTGCAGTAGGAGCTGGAGCAAACCGCGCAGGACCTTCTCTAACGCCGTACCTGCGCAACAGCTCAAAGTGAAAGTGACATTAAAATGTGCGCGCCAAGTCCCACAAGGCGCACCTGTGTGGCTCATAAAGATCCTCCAAGATTAAAAAAAAAAAAAAAAAAAAAGGACATTTAAGATGTGGAGAAAACGCGGATCTTTACCTCGGAACCATCACGGCTTGGTGTCCGAACCGACTCAGTCCTCAAACAGAAACGATCCTCACCTGTAGGCAGTGTCAGACGTCCTCGCGCCCACGGTCCTCACAAAAACAGATGCGCACAAGTACGGATGGGTGCGCACGCGCCTCGAGCGTGCCTTGGTCCCGTGCGTAAAGTGTGTGTGTTTGTGTGTGTGTGTGCTGAAATGTCAGTCCAGAAGCAAAGCGGGTCGATAAGAATCCAGTCCGGAACCGGTCCACGAGTCATTCAAGGTTCCGGTCCTTCATGGAACCTCTCTGGGTGTCTGCAGCTTCTTCCAACCAGTCTCCAGTCCCACGCGCTTATCAGAGCCCATCAGAGCCTGTCGGCATACCTCCACCGCCCCCCCCCCCCCCCCCTCCACCGGGAACACCAGCCTACTTCCTCTGCTCCACGTCATAGACACGCAACAGCTTGGAACGGATCATCAAACTGAATGACTGCTGGTGGAACGGAGTTTAGTCTTTCCTTGGATTAACTCTGGTTTCCAGTTTTCCTCAGGAGATTCCCTCTGAAAGGGGATTTTAACCAGAACTGTAGATACTGGACTCCTCGTGGCCCGGCGCGCGCGCAGATAAACAGATGAAAGGCGAACACCGGCCTGCCGCTCTCACGCCGCGTGCGGCAGCCGCGTGCGGTGCCCCCGCTGCAGCGTCTGGTGGCTGGTGGCCTTTCCGCCGCGCTATTCACACACACACACACACACACACACACACACACACACACACACACACAACCTGGAGCACAATCACGCGCGAAGATCCGGACAGAAGTTAAACTGCGGGAAGATCTGAATATTCATCTTTTATTTATTATCTAAACAAATTTAAATCAGATGAATATATTTTAATCATCACTTTCTAAAGAAAACATGATAAATAAACCGCAGTTTCCGGGAAATAAACACTTCCCTGTTGTTTTAAACCGTGTTGACAGATTAGTGATCTGTTCCCACGGTTCCCACGCGGACTATGTGGTGCTTTCAGGTGCATCCTGTAAAATCAGACGTCCGTCCTAAAACAGGTTTCTTGCTTTGATTTCTTTTCTCGGGAAAGAAACATCAGCCAGTGCCTCCTTGGTCTGTCAGCACATGACTTTTAGATACTAGATGTTAGAATCATTTGTTTCTTCAGAGCAAAGTCCAGTGGAGAATCAGCCTCTTATTTCTGCTCCAGTTTGTTTTCTCTCTGTTTCATGGTGCGTTTTGGGTCTTCTCTCGTTATTTTGGTGCTGACTTGGTAAAAACACAGTTTGTGTCCCTTATCTTTTTGTCGACGTTGTACAGCTCTGCTGAAAGCCAGCTCATAAAGAAATTCTGCACCCGTCTTGTATCCTGTTTCTTTTCTGAGCTCTCTCAAGCCAGTAAAAGTCAGTTCACGTCTAGTGTTCACGGATGTACACAGTATGAGGTGAAACTCAGCTGTGAAGTCAAGCAGCATCCCAGAAGTAAAATATGTAAAGTGCAATTGTCAACTGGATGCTGCAGGACGACAACATACTGCTACATTAAAACAGCTCAGCTCATCCTTAAAAGGCAGTGTAACTGTACTGGTCTTTTTCATGTTAAATCTACTGATGACAGCTCTGTACCCCGAATAGTTGTTGAAGCAACTTTCTGTAAAACATCTTAATTAATAAAGAAGCAAACTGTTTTATTAGAGTCTTTTGTGTGGAAAACCACCGTTAATCAGTCTGTTCTCTGGAGTTAAATGAACTATTTCACCCTATTTGTGCATTTCATTTATTTTTCAAACAAATGAAAAGAAAACTAATCTTAACAAGACATGGTAACAAAACAAAAATAAATAAAATCACAAGATTATTAAAAGACAACAGAGTCCGGTGAGTTTAGTTCTCTGTGGAGGGATTATTTCACACATAAAAATCCCCCCCGCTCTGTCTCCAGCTGCTCCCTGGGGGCCGTGAGCGACAGCTGGTCTGCAGATCAGAGCGTGAGCTGGGCTGGAAGGGGTCATGAGGTCAGTAATCCAGGATGGTGAAAGGCCTGTCAGTTGTTTAAAAACAAATAACTATTTCAGAATCAGCTCAGTGATGAGTGATGAAACAGTAGAAACAGGCTCTTATTTTCTACTTCTTGCCAAAACCCTGACAGCAGAATCTTGCAGAAGCAGGAGGAGATTTAAAGAACTTGAAATGAGCTCCTGTAATCTAAAGGATAAGGTTATAGAAAGACTTTCAGTTTTGTTGGAAGCACAAACAGATGTTATTGCAGCAGTCTTATGAAGTTTGGTCAGGGTACTGCGTTGTTTATTGTGTTTAGTTCAGGGGCAACTCCGGTCCTCTAGTACCACAGTCCTGCAAATGTTAGGAGTTTCCCTGCTGCAACACACCTGATACAAATCAACGGCTAGTTAGCAGACTGGTGCAGAGTTTGATGTCAAGCTCTGCTAATTCGGTCTGATGTGTGTTGCAGCAGGGAAACCCCTAACATTTGCAGGCGTGTGGAACTCGAGGACCGGAGTTGCCTACCCCGGTATAGTTAGTAGGATCTCAGTCATATCATCATTTATTCTTAGAAAAAGTCAATAAAACTTGAATTTCCTATACGTACTTATTCCAGTGCAGAGTTGTGGGGTATTGGAGCCGATCCCAGCATCAGTCCTGGTCCTCAGGGCCCCCTGCCTCGCTTTACACACCTGATTGAAATAAATGACTTGTTCGCAGGCTTGCAAAGCTTATCTGAAACTAGTGGGGGGGAAACTCTGGTCCTGGAGGATCGCAGTCCAGGAAGTCTTCAGAGTTTCCCTGCTGCAACAAACCTGACACACATCGATGGGTGATGAGCAGACAACTGCACAGCTTGATGTTAAGGTTTGCTAATTAATTAAGTTTACTAATTAAGTCTGATGTGTGTCCGTTATTTTCAATTATTTTCCTCCATAAATTTTCAAATCAGTTTTAAATCGCACTAAATGGGACGTTGTTATGATTTTAATACACTTGTCCAAGATTTGACATAGATTTTATGGACATAAATGACTTCATCTACTACATTAATATAAGACTTCTGAGTTTAGAAGGAACATCTGAATGCATCATCAGATGGCTGATAAACTGTGGGTACAGATTACAAAGAAGTGAAGACAGAAGCTGCAGAACCATGGTCAGCAGTTACATAATAAACGTTTCATCTGTAAAACCATGCAGATGTCGAGAAAGCAGAAAGTTTAGTTTCACAAGGAAAGCAGCAGATGTTTGTTTCTGTCTTTATTCTGAGCTGCCAGTGACAGGATCAGAGAAGGATCAGTGCATCTGGAGGAGCAAAATACATTTGTTTTAACAATTGCTGCATTTCCATTACATTTGTTTACAAAATAAAAGCGATGCTTGTAAGTTTCGATTTTGCGGGTTTGCGGGTGTTTTTATTGAACAGTGTTTTGCGCATTAGCCTCAAGTCTCGTAAAATCTCGCTACACTCGCGTGATTTTACAAAAATTGCAGCTTCTGCAAGGTAGCCATGTAGCGTTATTTTGGGGTTTTGTACTTGCTGCGGAGAATTTGCTACGGATTTTCGAAGCTTTTCTCCCTCATTTTCTAATATAAAAACTTTCAAATTTGCTGTTGTTTGTTCCACACCATGCCATCTTTAATGGAAATGAACTGGTCACGACCCCCACATCATGTCCGGGGACACATAAATGCAAAAAAACTGTGTCCATTACCCCTTTGCGATATGTTTCAATATCGAAACGCCTGAAAAACCACCTCATAAGAGCATAAAAACATTTTAGCTATATTTGAACCTTTTTTGAAACATAGGTGTTTCCATCAGCGTTTTTTTATTGCAATATTTAGTTTTTGTGCAATTTTGGGTTTAATGGAATTCGACCTTATATGTCCAACATCTGGTGGCCTCAGGATTTGGTCTCCGCTTTTTGCGGATGATGTGGTCCTGTTGGCTTCATCTGGTTGTGATCTCCAGCTCTCCCTTAAGTGATTCGCGGCCGAGTGTGAAAAGGCTGGGATGAGAATCAGCACCTCCAAATCTGAGACCATGGTCCTCAGCCGGAATAGGGTGGATTGCCCTCTCCGGGTCGGGAGTCAGGTCCTGCCTCAAGTGGAGGAGTTTAAATGTCTCGGGGTCTTGTTTATGAGTGAGGGAAGGATGGAGCGCGAGATCAACAGACGGATCGGTGCGGCGTCTGCAGTAATGCGGACTCTGCGCCGGTCTGTCGTGGTGAAGAAGGAGCTGAACCAGAAGGCGAAGCTCTCGATTTACCAGGCGATCTAAGTTCCTACCCTCACCTATGGTCATGAGCTGTGGGTCATGGCTGAAAGAACGAGATCTCGTATACAGGCGGCTGAAATGAGTTTCCTCTGCAGGGTGGCCGGGCTCACCCTTAGAGATAGGGTGAGAAACTCGGTCATCCCAGACTAGAACAGAGTAGAGTCTCTGCTCCTCCGTAACAAGAAGAACCAGTTGAGGTGGTTAAGGCATCTGGTCAGGATGCCTCCTGGACCTCCCTGGTGAGGTGTTCCAGGCACGTCCTTCCGGGCGGAGACCCCGGGGAAGACCCAGGACATGCATGAGGGATGATATCTCTTGGCTGGCCTGGGAATGCATTATTAAATATACTGTCGTGATATGTTTCTATATCGAACTGTCTGAAAAACCACCTCATGAGGGCGTAAGAAATTTTTAGCACTATTTGACCTTTTTTTTTTTTTTTCAAAATATAGGTGTTTCCACGAACACCATGTTCCAACATAAGAGTGTCCATATGTACACCTGGCATCAGGATTCCCTGGGCCGCAGTTCGATGATCGATTTTGTAGTCATATTGTCGGACCTGCGGCTACATGCCTTGGACACTCGGGTGAAGAGGGGGGCGGAGCTGTCAACTGATCACCACCTGGTGGTGAGTTGGCTCAGGTGGTGGGGGAGGAGGCCGGTCAGATCTGGCAGACCCAAACGTGTTGTGAGGGTCTGCTGGGAACGCCTGGCTGAGTCCCCCGTGAGAGCGAGCTTCAACTCCCACCTTCAGCAGAGCTTCAACCATGTCCCGAGTGAGGTGGGGGACATTGAGTCCGAATGGGCTGTGTTCCGTGCCTCTATTGCTGAGGCGGCCGGCCGGAGCTGTGGCTGCAAGGTCGTTGGTGCCTGTCGTGGCGGTAATCCCAGGAGTCGTTGGTGGACACCAACAGTGAGGGATGCCGTCAAGCTGAAGAAGGAGTCCTATCGGGCCTTCTTGGCCTGTGGGACTCTGGAGGCAGCTGATGGGTACCGGCGGGCTAAGCGGCATGCGGCTTCGGCTGTTGCCGAGGCAAAAACTCGGGCATGGGAGGAGTTCGGCGAGGCCATGGAGAAAGACTTCCGGACGGCTTCGAGGAGATTCTGGTCCACCATCCGGCGGCTCAGGAGGGGGAAGCAGTGCTCCATCAATACTGTGTACAGTGGAGATGGGGAGCTGCTGACCTCAACTCGGGACGTAGTGGGTCGGTGGAAGGAATACTTCGAAGACCTCCTCAATCCTACCAACATGTCTTCTGATGAGGAAGCAGAGCTGGCGGACTCAGGGGTGGACTCTCCTATCTCTGGGGCTGAAGTCGCTGAGGTCCTTGGCGGCAAGGCCCCGGGGGTGGATGAGATCCGCCCGGAGTTCCTTAAGGCTCTGGATGCTGTGAGGCTGTCCTGGCTGACACACCTCTGCAGCATTGCGTGGACATCAGGGGCAGTACCGCTGGATTGGCAGACTGGGGTGGTGGTCCCCCTTTTTAAGAAGGGGGACCGGAGGGTGTGTTCCAATTACAGGGGAATCACACTCCTCAGCCTCCCTGGTAAGGTCTATTCAGGGGTCCTGGAGAGGAGGGTCCGCCGGATAGTTGAATCCCGGATCAAGGAGGAGCAGTGTGGTTTTCGTCCTGGTCGCGGAACAGTGGACCAGCTCTATACCCTCTTTGGGGTCCTGGAGGGGGCATGGGAGTTTGCCCAACCAGTCTACATGTGTTTTGTGGACCTGGAGAAGGCATTTGACCGTGTCCCCCGGGGGCTCCTGTGGGGGGTACTCCGGGAGTATGGGGTACCGGACCCCCTTGTAAGGGCTGTCCGGTCCCTGTACGACAGGTGTCAGAGCTTGGTCCGCATTGCCGGTAGTAAGTCGGATTCGTTTCCGGTAAGGGTTGGACTCCGCCAAGGCTGCCCTTTATCACCGATTCTGTTCATAACTTATATGGACAGAATTTATAGGCGCAGCCGAGGTGTTGAGGGGATCCGACTTGGTGGCCTCAGGATTGGGTCCCTGCTTTTTGCGGATGACGTGGTCCTGTTGGCTTCATCTGGCCGTGATCTCCAGCTCTCGCTTGAGCGATTCGCGGCCGAGTGTGAAGCGGCTGGGATGAGAATCAGCACCTCAAAATCTGAGACCATGGTCCTAAGCCGGAATAGGGTGGATTGCCCTCTCCGGGTCGGGAGTCAGGTCCTGCCTCAAGTGGAGGAGTTTAAATATCTCGGGGTCTTGTTCACGAGTGAGGGAAGGATGGAGCGTGAGATCGACAGACGGATCGGTGCGGCGTCTGCAGTAATGCGGGCTCTGCGCCGGTCTGTCGTGGTGAAGAAGGAGCTGAGCCAGAAGGCGAAGCTCTCGATTTACCAGTCGATCTACGTTCCTACCCTCACCTAAGGTCATGAGATGTGGGTCGTGACCGAAAGAACGAGATCTCGTATACAGGCGGCTGAAATGGGTTTCCTCCGCAGGGTGGCCGGGCTCTCCCTTAGAGATAGGGCGAGGAGCTCGGTCATCCGGGAGAGGCTCAGAGTAGAGCCGCTGCTCCTCCGCATCGAGAAGAACCAGTTGAGGTGGCTCGGGCATCTGGTCAGGATGCCTCCTGGACCTCCCTGGTGAGGTGTTCCAGGCACGTCCCTCTGGGAGGAGACCCCGGGGAAGACCCAGGACACGCTGGAGGGATTATATCTCTCGGCTGGCCTGGGAACGCCTCGGGATCCCCCCCGCAGAGTTGGCAAATGTGGCTGGGGAGAGGGAAGTCTGGGCTTCCCTGCTTAGGCTGCTGCCCCCGCGACCCGACTCTGGATAAGCGGCAGAAGATGGATGGATGGATGGATGGAGGTGTTTCCATTTGCGTTTTTTTTTTTTTTTTTTTTTGTGATATTTATTTTTGGCGCAATTCTAGGTGTAATGGAAATGCACCTAGTGATCCTATTGTCATTCAGGGAATAATAAGTGGAGGCTTTGATAATAATAAGAGCCTTTTGTACACATTTTCGTTACCATGTGTACATTTGTTGGTCAGAAACCCACCAACAACTTCTGACGTGATTTTTTTAGTGATTTTCCAGTGCTGTCCTGTGTCAGCACTGGTAAGAGGAGAAAACCATCAAGATACATGGAAATACTGTGATGCTGAGATTTGGGCTGAAAGGGTGGATGCACATCACGTCGCTTTCCAGAAAAATGTCTTTACAAACCTAAATGTCCTCCCGGGGGTGAGTTCAGGGCATCTTCAGTGGGGGAGACGAGATAAGACATCATGTGTGGTGGTCAGTTAACAGTTCATCCAGTAGGATTATCGTCCACTGCTGTGTGAAACTTGGAGATTTCTGAGTAACTGGAAACACTGAAAAGATCTTTCGAATAAAAAAAGAAAAAACTCTTTCAGCACCATAGTTGCAAAATTGTAGCAGCCACCAGCCTTTCCAGATAGATGGAATCTGGTACCTGAGGTCACGTACCAGAGATCAGGTACAAATTCAATTCAATTCAATTCAATTCAATTCAATTCAATTCAATTCAATTCAATTCAATTCAATCCAACTTTATTTGTATAGCACTACGTCACAACAATGTTGTGACAGGACACTTTACATACACAAATCAACATACACATCATATCCAGAGATCAGATGCCTGAGGTCAGGTACCAGATGTCAGGTACCCGAAGGGTCAGGTACCAGAGATCAGGTGCCAAAGGTAAGGTACCGGAGGCTTCAGGTACCGGAAGGTCAGGTACCAGAGGTCAGGTACTGGATGGTCAGGTACCAGAGATCAGGTGCCAGAGGTAAGGTACTGGAGGCTTCAGGTACCGGAGGGTCAGGTATCACAGATCAGGTACCGGAGATCAGGTATCTATTAGGCGCCAGAGGTAAGGTACCGGAGGGTCAGGTACCAGAGGCAGAAAACATAGTGAAGACAGGCTGCAAAGTCACAACCTGACCGGCAGGCTTGCAGACAGTCTGGTGAGGATCTCGTGTGGCGCTCCTGCCTAAAAGGAGAGAACGGCTGAAACCGATCAGGGCAACGTGGGGCTGATTGCAGTGAGAGTGGAGGAGGTGGCAACCAGCATGACCATATGAAGCGTATTGTCACAATCAGCCTTGCTTCCTCCAGCATTGCTGCTTGCCACACCCCTAATCAGTTCACTGCTCTCACCTGCCTCTGCCACCTGTTCACAATCCCCATCAGTTCAGCCTGCGCATATATGCAGCCTCCACCATTCACTCACTGCCAGATTGTCATTGCTCTCATGCCTGACCTTCCAGCACTCCGACCGCAATTGCCTGCCCGTTACCGACCTGATCCGTCCCCGACTTCCGCTTCCTGCCTTGCCCTTGGAGCCTGCTCCCCAGTGGTTACTGGGTTTCTGTCCTGGAGGACCCCCAACCGTGAGTTGTGGATCTTCACTCACCTTGTTGTGCTAGGTGTCCACTCTGTCGGCCCAGAGGAAAGTTACTCTGCCCTGCTCTGCTCTACTCATTGGGAACCAGAGTTCAACTCCAGCACCGAACCTCACCAAGTGGCTGAAATAAAAACTGTTAATCTGCCCAGATCTCTTGTGCTGCTTTTGGGTCCTTTCTCCGATCATTTCACGTATAAGATCTGCATCATCTGGTCTTTGAAGGCAAGTGTCCTGCAAGTGTCACTGCAGCAACTCACCTGACCCTAATCAATGTGTATTTTACAGACTTGTGTAGAGCTTTGAGGTGAAGAACTACAGCCTCCATCTGATGCACCAATCAGAAAATCCATGTTCGTTCATGCTTTTCTTGCCACAATGTGCAGGACGAAGCGTTTGAGCTTGGAGGACCGAAAGATCTTTGCATTAAGGGAGTTGGATCACACCAAACCAAGCTGAGCCAAACCTTCACCACAACCACATGTATCCCTCCGCCTCTGTTTGCTGAGCTCAGATGGGAAAGCCCGCAGTGGAAAGGCTATGAACAGCCGGATTCTTCCAAAGAATTGTTTCTATTTTCCCATATTTTCTCATATGAGCTGGTTAAAATGAAATAAAAAAAAAACAACTTTAATATAATTTTTAAGAGGATGAGAGGTGACAAAAAAAGAATTAAACAATTCGATCGAGGTTGAATGTAAAAGTTTAAAAGAGAAAAAGGTTTATAATTGATAAATGAAAAATTGGAAAGATGTTTATTTTGGAGGAACTTTATTTTATTCTGTGATTTACAGTCTGATTTGGTTTTATTATTTATGGACCGTGTTCAGAGGCATTAATCATGAAGGAAAATGTGTTTTGAATCAGATTGTAGCTCTAAGCAACTAAACACAGCACATATACAGATAGCTAAAAAGTACATTATATTTCCTGTCATGTGATCATATGACAAAATCATATGACCTTAACTGAATGCGTTTAGGGCCCTGCGATGGACTGGCGAGCTGTCCAGGGTGTACCCTGCCTTTCGCCCAAAGACTCCTGGGATAGGCTCCAGCTTCCTGAGACCCTTCATTGGACTAAGTGGTTGGGATAATGAATGAATGAATGAAAGAATGAAAGCGTTCAGTCATATAGACATGAGGTCAGAGGGGAATGGACAGACTGGTTGGAGACAACTGAAATTCAACTGGAAATCAAATCAGAACTGGTTCCAACCGAGACCTGCAGAACATCATCTGAACACACAACACGTCCAGCCTGGAAGCAGATGGTCTCCAGCAGCAGAAGACCACACCGGGTTCCCTCCTGTCAGTAAGAACAGGAAACTGAGGCTACAATTCACACAGACTCACCAGAACTGGACAATAGAAGATGGAGAAACGTTGCTGGTCTGATGAGTCTCCAGTTCAGCTCCACATTCACATGGTAGGATCAGAATCTGCTGGTTTTGGTGACACTTTGGTCCCTCAGTACCAACATGACCTGGTTTAACCTCCACAGCCTGCCTGAGTCCTGCTGCTGACCATGTCCATCCCTTTCTGAGCACAGTGTAGCATCTTCTGATGGAAACTTCCAGCAGGATGATGCACCATGACACAAAGCTCACATCATCTCCACCATGACGATGAGTTCACTGTCCTCCAACGGCCTCCACAGTCACCAGATCTACATCCAGCAGAGCAGCTTTGGGATGTAGTGGAACGGGAGATTCTCATCATGATGTGGTGGAACCATAGACTGTATGTTTTAAAAAAATGGGCTGAGCCTCTGTGACATCACCCGTAGGTTTCTGAAGAGCTCAATTGAAGCTCATTGGGCGGTTCCTACTGTCACCATCTTGGTATCGTCGAGCATGTCGTCCCTTCTGAAAAATACAAATTTGGGCAAAGAGGTTGAGCTGAGGGGGGGGGGGGGGGGGGGGGGGGGTTGTGAGTGTGGGGTGTGTGATTGACATCCAGCTACTCTGCCTGTAGCTAAGAGCTAACCAAGCTAACCCGGAGCTAACAGGAGCTAACCAGATCACGGAAGTAAGCAGGCTAAAGCTAAGTCACGTTGTTAACCAGCTAAAAACCGCCATTGTTCTACGTTCTTCTTACCTGAAGAAGAATTGGGTACCTGTCAATCAAAAGAACAAGCCCCTAAATATGCCAAATTTTGAGATTAAATAACTTTTAAACGGAGGGGTTGGAAAAAAAATTCATTCCCCCCACAGTTGTCATGAAGGTAAACCTGACCTTTATTAGAGCCCCTAGTGGATGGGAAGGGAACAGCAATTATGGCACTTCCGCATAGGCTTCGCTTTTAACCACTGGAGGTTGCCACTCGGATGGAATGGGAGATTCTCATGGTAATGTGCAGAAACTGTGTGATACTTCATGTCAATATGCAGTGAAAAATTTGAGGAATGCTTCAGACACCTTGTTGGATTAAATCATTTCTGGAAGAAACGCGGGTCCACCCTGGTTGTAGAAGGTGGATCCTAGACTTGGTGAGGGTTTATAAACTACATTCTAACTGGAACATGCAAACAGATGAAAGAAGAGACATTTCTCTTTTTCTTTTCCTAACCATGCATCTTTGTCCTCTTGTCTTTACTGACTTCTAACTGCTTCATCGGCCACTTACAAATGGATACAGTGAGGGTGTAAAAATCACAGAGGAATGCTGGTCAAACATGTACCAACAGGTTCCAGCTTCTCATTTCAGTCTAAGCTCAGTGCAGGAACTCACTTTCCACTGAGTCAAGGTTGGAAGATATTACTTCCATAAAATATTTGCAAAAACAAACCTGACGATTTACGGTTGACACAACGTTTCAGTTGATAAGCCAACTCAGAAACACGGACATTTTTAAGCCTTTGATTGATGTCCTCTAGAGGACAACATGCTGAAGTCTTGAGCCAAACCACATCTCTTTCGTCATTGTTTCTTTATTGGAATCTTTTCAAGTTGTTTTGACCGGTAGTTCTCCTGGTGACCGACTGCTGACTACCTTTTCATTTACTTTCGGTCCAGTCCTTGTACCGCTGCAAAGCAGCGCTCTGTGTTTGTTTAGCCACTGAACCCTGACCCATGAGTCATTTAAGCTTTGGAAAAGGGCTCGAAGCATAAGGGGTAGACTAATATTTAGTTAACACATAAAAGAAAACTTAGCAAGGAACCAATTTGCTTGGCAAATAATTTAAATCAATGTGAAAAAAAGACAGTTTTATAGACAGGAAATAGGATTTTAGCCGAATAAAGGGGATTCCTAAAGAGCTGCTAGCTGGAAACTTGGCATATTTCATTATGGTGGCAGAAACTGGACACATGGAGGACAAAAGAAGATTTAAGACTAAAAAATGATAGACAGCAGACAAATGAAGAAATCCAGCCAAGAGCTGAACCAGGACCTGCATCAGAAGATGCACCTGGACATCAGCTGATTTATCTGCGGTTGGCAGAAGCTTCATCGTCGTGATTTACAGTGGGTGATATTGATCCAGTCCTAACCCCTCTGGTGAGCTTCCTGTGTAACTCCAGCTGTCCTCGGCCAGACTGATGGAAACATGGCGGCCAAGCTGCACCAACAGTCTCTCCAACTACAACTATGCAGCAGATATTAGGGCTGGGCGTATCCACATAGCGATAGATGATACCTGTTGGTATCGATCGATACCAGCATGATGAGGAGGATTGCAGGTTTTTCTTTTGTTTTGCTAATCGGCCCTCTTGACTTTATTTTTCTCAACAGTTGTGTGATAAAAGTGAGTAACAGTGATTTTTTATCATTCTGTTACATTGTTAATGTTGTTTTTTATTGTTTACAAAGAAAAGCTTGAATTAAAATTTCTCAGTTCAGCTTTATTATTTATAAATTTTTTTGGTCAAAAATCTTTGTGACTGTTATAATATGTTTATAATCATGATCAAGCGATGATGAAATATGAAGTTTATGAAGGATGGTTGTGTCGAACAGCCTGACTGGGGAGCGTCTCCACCACCCGAGCCACTGCCATCGTCTTAGGGAAGGGAAACTGGAAGAAAAGCCTGAAATATCATCAGTGGAAATCACCAGGTTTCCTACCGGACCATGTCTGCTTACACAAGTCTGCATAGTTATTCTGAATATGAAGTTTTTTACTCTTACATGCAACATGCAGCATGTTTGAATGGATTAAAGCATGTGTACATGTGCAGAACAGCAGCGATGCATGACCTCATGGTGTTCGCTGGAAACAAACACTGCTGTGTGTGTGTGTGTGTGTGTGTGTGTGTGTGTGTGTGTGTGTGTGGTGTGTGGGGGTGAAAAACATCATTTCCCTCCATTAATAACTTTTTTCTTTTAAAATCTCATCACATGTATTTGTATCAGATATTATCTAGTTTTGTTCCAGCATTTTTTACACCGGATGCAACTTTATAAAACTTGAAAAAGATAAACTTTTTAAAGTAAAATGAAGCTGAAGTCCAGGATTATGTAATGTTGCGTATGGCTGATTAAAACAGGCACACACACCAAGGATTATTTCTACCCAACGATCGAAAGAACAATCTGCACAATCCGCCCGTCTGACTTGATCAATCCTTCTGATTAGTTTGTTCTGTATGAAGCATTTTTACTCTGATCAGGATTTTAATCCCAATACTTTTGTCCGCGTTAACAACGCAAGCTGATAAATCCTCCCAGATGTCAATTTTACTTTATTTTTTACAATAAATGATAATAATTATAATTATTATAATAATATTTAAAATTTTGAATCATAATATTAATACTACTACCACTACTAAAATTATTATTATTATTATTATTATTATTATTATTATTATTATTAATAATAATAATAATAATTATTATTATTATTATTATTATTATTATTATTGGTAGTAGTAGTAGTAGTAGTAGTAGTATTAATATCACTATTATAATAAAAGAATAAATAAAAATCAAAGATCTCAACATTACTGGTGCAGAATGGGATCCTCTGGACAGAGAACGTTTTAGATCCGTTTTGTCCTCATCGCTTCTCCCTATCACGAATAAGCACAGAGACCCAAATGCGTGGCTCCAATTTAATAGTCTTCACAGAAAAACACAGGCAGGCTGAACCTGAACACGAACAAAGGCAGAAGTCAAAAACCCCCAAAATGCACACAGACAAGAAGACACATAAAATACACGGAGCGAGTGTGATTACCTGAACACGAACAAAGACAATCTGGCAAGGACAGAGGAAACACACAGACACTAAATACTAACGAGGGCGGGAAGGACAAGTAGACACAGGTGGGACATGAGGGGCGGAGCAGGTAATCACACAGGCAAAGACACAGTGAGCAGGGTAGGGATCTGAAACGAGAAACCGGTAAGTGATACAAAATAAAACAGGAAGTGCTTGGAAAATAAGACTTAAGTGCCACCAGACATGACACTCCCTGGGTCATCACCTGGGTGATGACACAAGGTGTGTGGGGCTGAACAAACAAGGACTGACAGGAGAGAAATTGTCCTACATTTGAAAACAGACTGAACAGCTTGGCGTGAAATCTTCCTTCGTTAGGGTCCAGCTGTCCTGAGGCTCAGCTGAGGTCAACCTACAGTTCTTGTTTTGCAGACACGTCTGCATACAGTCCTCTTCTGCAGGTCTTTTTGTGGGGGATATTTCCCATTAATTACCATGTCACAGGTCTACATTATTGTAGTGTAACCTTCTGCTTCCTGGTATCTATTAGAACAGTGATCTCCAACCATGGTCCTCGAGGACCGGTCTCCTGGAGGTTTTCCTGTGTTCCTGCTGGAGCACACCTGACTCAGACAAACTCTGCACATGTCTGCTAAATACACATTGATCTGAATCAGAAGTGTTGCTGTGGGGACACTAGGAAAACCTGCAGGACAGAGATCCTCGAGGACCAGGATTGAGGATCCCTGTATTAGGGGGCAGAAGACAAGTATCAGATTGTGTTCTTCAGGGTTTTCAGCAAACTTTTTACCATAAAGTGATGCTAAATGTTTCAGAAACTTTGTGTATTAAATACGATGCATTTGGCTTTATAGGGTTAAATGAAAATTTCTTTCCCCCGTCCGCAGTAACTGTTTACTTTTGCTTTCTCTCTGTTTTCACCCTGTTTGCTTTGGTTAATAAGTAAGATTTAGCAGCAGGTTAAACATTAAATCCTCAGCCAGGGTTGGAAAAACACGAAGCTCATCCTTAAAATGCTCATGTTCATGTCCACCGCATGCAGAATGTCTCCTTATATGGCCTACGAGATGACAGATTATCTGCTGAAACAACAGGAGTAAGGCAGACATGAGAGAGTCATTTCAGAAGGTTCGTGGCTGAAACCTTTATCAGCACGGCTTTAATGCAGAATCACTTGTTTATTTATGTCCTGGTTTATGGGCTGTAATATCAGCCTAACAAAGTAGCCCTGTATAATTGCTGGATGCCCCTTTAACTCACCTAAAATCCTCCGAGACGCCAAGAAAAAGTACCAATGACATGACGTTACCATGGTAACTTCGGTCCTGAGGCCATTCATCATGTGACACAGCACACCCAGTCAGTGCAATAAAGACAAACCTGAACCATGTGGACTCTTAGCTTCACAGCGTTGGGGAGTCTCATCCAGACTCATCCAGCTCACATCCAGCAGCATCACAAATGTTTAATAAAAACTCCATTTAAAGAGAAACAATCACATCTCTATCAAATACAGTCAGATTTTTGCTGCACAGCTGCTCATATTTTCACTAAATATGCACCCTTTTGTGCTGATTAAACCTTTTTATAAAAAGTAACTGTAAAACAATCTAGAAATAACAAATGACAATAATAGCAAAGCCATAAAAATGCTCCCTCCCTCCCCAGCAGTGATTCAGCTCTGGTAGAAATGCTGGGTTGCCACCAGTAAACATCCTTGTGGTCAGACTTGGACTTGTTATTGTGTCCAGTTCTCCCATTTCATTGTTCACAGTTACATATGAGCCAATTGAAGTTGAGTCAGCAATAAAACGCCCTAATAGATGATGTCTCAACCTAATGGGACACTTTGACCTTTTCATTTCATTATGGAATCAGAGCTATCGCTGCACCTGTTACTTCTTGCTTTTTACAAAGAGGCTTCTTAGTTTCAGGGCAGTTGCTGACATTTTGGAGATTTCCAAGTCAACGCTGAGTCAAGATAAACGTGGATCTGCATTGCTAGGTGGCTATCTGAGTGATAGGAGGCTGGATACCATGTAAAAAGTGTCTCGGCCAAGCTAGCTCAGATAAACAACAACTCCACTGCTTGCAAACAAACTATTCAAGAGCCAACTTGCACATAGTTTATCAAACACAGCATCTGGAAATCATTAGGAACATCTGCAAAGCTCAAGCAGCGCAATAGATCTGAACAAACGTTTAAACAGGATGAGCCTGGATGCTAACACAGCTAGCACAAACATGAGAATCAGCGATGAGATCTGACAGGACTTGTCACATATTCTGTTTCCTGAGTTTGTCGCGCTCCCGTCAGGATGCAGGAAGACGACTTTGGTTCCTGCTGGCTGTTCAGGTCCTTAATGCTTATTTATTTTAGTGTTTTTCTTAAGCTTATTTCCAGGCTTTATGTTTAATACGTCTTTAGGAGCATTTACATGGAGCATTTTAGATCCAAACAAACATCCAGTCAGAATAAAATGTGTTACATCAACACCTCAGCTTGCTATAATGTCAAATGTTAAACACAAAGTGCTTTACATGAAAAACAATCCAAGCATATCAACTAAAACTAAAAGTAGAAATAACTTAAAAACAAAAATTCTAAACAACTGGTTTGATGCTGATGTGAGGAAATGATATCTTGGGATCCAGTCCACCCACGTCCACAAGGACGGCCATCTCAGCAACCACCAGGCAACCCAGGCAGGCTGGGGTCCACACCACAGCTACAAGGCTGCAATGCAGGAGCCCTCGCCACCCAAACAGGGGCGATCATTGCAGCAGCAACCCCCACACCCCGCTGGCAAAGCCCCCAGAGTGGAGGATTGCACAGGTGAACACTAGAATTAAAACGATGGGACGGTGATACAGGGAGACGGGGGGACAGCTTGGTCCCTGAAATAGTGATAGAAATGAGAAAACTCCTACAAGAGCAACAATGGGAAGAGAAACCATGACACAAAACAGCTTAAGACATTTTTAACTTGTGGATGCTACTCTTATTCACATTGTTTCCAGGTTATGCTCTCAGTTAGAGGCAGTCTAACCATCCATTAGTTATGCAGCCATGGGGACGTCACCTGAGTAGTACCTTGCTCCTTTTCCTCCATGTATAAATATGTGACAGCATTGCCATTATTAACATATTTGTTCTTTTTTCCGCAGGTCTTTCTGAATAAAAGCTGCTGTACATGTTGATCTGTCTTTCCTGTCGTCTCCACCTCAACCAGTCCAGCAGATGGCTGCCCTCCCTGAGCCGGGTTCTGCCGGCGGTTTTGACTTCCTGTTAAAAGGGAGTTTTTTCCTTCCCACTGTCGCCTCATGCAGCTCAGGATGGAGGACTGGATCCAAGTCAAGATTTGATGCAATCAGTTGGTTTTTTATTAGCTAGGCTATTTATTATGAATTGGCTTGAATTGATGCATCTGTAAAGAGTCCTGAGACAACATAGTTGTGAAGTGGCGCTATACAAATAAAGCTGAATTGAACTGAACTGAATTGAATTGACTTGAATGGAATTAAATTTCATCACCTTGGTTTATGACAGTGTTTCCCAATCTAGGTCCACAGGCACCCCTGCCCTGCATGTTTTTTTTATGTAACCCTACTTTAATACACCTGAATGAAATAAAGGTTCGTTAACAGGCTGCAAATAAACTTGATGAGAAAGTTCAGTAATCTGACTCAGGTGTGTTGGAGGAGGAACATGTCTAAAACACTGGTTTATGGATCCATAATACACATCCATATATATATATATAAAACTATAAACTCATGATTATATAACATTATATATATATATATATATATATATATATATATATATATATACACATACATACATATATATAATGTTATATAATCATGAGTTTATAGTTTTAAAAATAAATTGTAATGTTTAATAAGTGTCTTCAATTACTAATTTAAGTATTTTATTATTATAAAAACAAAAATCTACTAAATTCTTGTATAAAACAAAAATAATGATAACAACATGGGGTAAATTCCTGAAAAAAAAAGTATCAATGTAAAGGGTGCTTAATAGACCCTAAAATATGATTTCTGTATGACACGATTGTATGGAACCATTTCTTAAAGATTTTATTACTTTATTACTGACATTACTCTTTGCACTGTAGAGGCTTTTATTTTGGCAAAGTTAATGTGCACTTTCAGTTTTATAAGCAGAAAATGACTAATAAGGGAGGGAATTTACATTGTCTGAGTAATGTCTGTGCCAAGGCTTCGGATCACTGATAATTAAGCACCTGGTTGGAATGGGAACATGGTGCTCTTTGGTTCTGACCATTTATGATTGTATTCTCTAACATGACTCATAAATAAGTGTTCAAATGGATTACGCTTGTAGCTATGCTGAGATCAGAACTTTCAGCCGTAAGAAATCAATGTTATGTTTCTAATAAGTTAGCCTTTTGTTTGTAAACGACTTTATATGTTCCTGTGTCAAAATGTTATGCTGATGAATAGATATTTGCGTGTTTAAAGGTTAAAACACTAAGGCTTCACTTGTGAAGAAAAGAGCTTACGTTATGTTTCTGTCCTGTAGCTCTTACGGTGTTTTCTGAAACCTAAGAAGGATCATAAAATGGATATAACTAAATAGAACAATCCTGGAAACATCAGTAAGCTTCACCACGGTCTGGCTGGGTTCACTACAGTCAGGCCGGAGTTTCACACATGAGATTAAAGGGGTGTTATGACGGTATTTGGAGTTTTCTGAGCTTTCTACAGTGTTACAGTGTTGAATCCTCATCAGACATGTGAACAGCGCCGTTTTTTTTTTTTTTTATCACCTAAACGCATGTTTGAGTTTGAGTTTGAGTTCCAGCACTCTCTCCGTTCGGTTTCCATGGCAACGAAAAACACGTCGTTTTAGAGAGTTTTTTCTACTTCAAAATCCTTAAAAAATCCTTAATCCGATAAGGTTCGGTGATTGGTTACCTTCTACTGGTTAACAAGGACATGTACAAATACATCAGGCGGGTGGAAAACGTGGGATAAAGTTATTTCCAACGATGGCTGGTGAGTTTACCAAAGAGAGACATCCTGCTGCATTCGTTGCTGTGGGTTGCTGTTTTCCACTTTGTTTTCAGGCTCTGATTCAGGTTCCAACATGTAGGGCTGTATGATATGTGTTGACATTGTGTTTTGTTTTTTTTTATTGAGTTTATATGAGCCTAATCCTTCTGTTTATGAGATGTTACAATGACGGCGAAAGCAGGTGCGGTGCGCGCTCCCGATGTAGTGCAGTGGCGGGAGGCGGGGCTTAATGCGGAAGAGTCTCAATCCACTCGTTTTGCCCGCAGGCTGATCTGACAGCCTACGGAGAGGGTCGGTCTGAAGTAAATAAAGCCATTTGTGACAATAACTCGATCAATCCCAGCCCTTCTGGGCTCAGAAATAAAACTAAATTAGCCTAAAATGAACATAATAGTTCCACTTTAAGTTCATTAAAATTCTTATTACTCTTTACAAGTCATAAATAAAAATCTGAATTTCTAAGTGAAAAGGTCTAAAAGGAGGGTTGTAAAAAGTAAAGATGTTTTCACATGAAAAACAGTCATTAATTGTGTTGCTTAGCAGCAAGAACGTCAACACAACCTGACATCCATCTGGTAAATAAAGTACAGACTGCTGCAAGCGGAGCTTAATTTATGAACAAATGAAGGGTGGTGAAGGGAGAAAGTTAATCAAAACTAAAAACTTCAGAGTTTTATGCTTTTTCTTCTTCAGCTTGCAGTTTTTTACAACAACTGTCGAACTGATTGGAACAGTTGAACAATTTCCGAACAATTTTAGATCTTTTTTTCAAGCCGGAGGCGTCTTCAAACCTGGAGTATGTTTTTGTTTGACATTGCTGAGCTGTGTTTGTAAAACTTCCTCTCAGACAACCTCTGGGTCACTTAAGATGGGTAACACATGAAAAACATGTGTTCATGTGTTGGATAGACGTTAAAGATCATCAATACGTAAAATGCAAATACTCAGAATCAGTATTTTGGCTGGAACAGGACTCAGATGGAGGGCATCAAGACAGGTTAAAGTCCAAATTCCAAGGTTTATGGTCAGGGCAGGTTCAGCATGGGAGGCCAGTCTGAGAGGCAAACTAACACAGAGCGGGAAACACCAAGAGTTCAGATACAGCAACAAACACACAGACGTAGAAGCACAAGGTGCACGATGAATGACAGGAAAGTCCAAGTACAGGGTGGTATGTATCCACGCAGGGTGACCCGCTGATGAAAAACAGGTCTGCAGCAAGTCAGATTGAACTCAGGTGTGAAAACTAAAGGCATAAAACAAAACTAGCCAGGCTGCACCAAGTTAGACATGACAGACCAAAAATCCAAACCATGACAACCATGACAACCATGACATTTGCAACGACAACAATGCAATGTAAGTTTTCCATAACGAGAGTCTCCAACACCGTGTAAAATAAAAAGAACAAGAAGAGCTGAAGCAGAGGTGGGCAAATCAGGTGCTCGAGGGCTGCAGTCCTGCAAGTGTTGAGAGTTTCCCTGCTGCAACACACCTGACTCACATCAATGAATAATCAGCAAACTTGTGCAGTTTCACATCAATATCTGCACAAGTTTGCTAATTAAGTCTGGTGTGTGCCAAGTGCGTTGCAGTAGGGAAACTCCCAACACCAACAAGAAACCAACGAAAAACAGAGAATTTTATTATTGTCTGCAGCACAAGAATTTCCCTTAGAGTTAAATCAAATATTATCTCATTTCATCTTCATTCATTCGTTTACAATGGTGCAGCAGCGTTTGGTTTAATCGCCGCTGCACAAAAGAAAAAGGAGGTTGATCTACGACCTTGTCCACACGCTTTTTAAAAACCGAATAATTTCACATCGGAAAGTTACGTAAAACATCTTTATCTCTGCTGATCCCCCCCCCCCAACTAACCTCACACCGAAGGAAAAGAGAACTTTCTACGTAAAACTCAGGATGTGGCGGATTTATGAACAGCTTCCTTTTTGTTGGTCTCAGGATTTTATTGTTTATTATTGAGTTGTTGAAAAGTTGAAAAAAGCTTTTATCAACCTAAAGCGTGCCAGTAGTAACACAGTTTGTCCAACATCCCGCACACTAATCCTAAACACACACACACACACACACACACACACACACACATGCATCTCTGCAGTGGAAAAAAAACTTTTATTGTTTATTTGTTGTTTATCAACATTTCATGTTCTTATAGGGTGGCTTCATTATAGTACCATTCCTTTTAGCTTATTATGAATGTAATTACAGTAAATTGGACTTTAATTGGCTCATAACTGAATTAAACTGGACCCCAAATATTTGGTTTTATCTTGAATTTCTTAAGTTTCTCTCCAAAGTCTCATAAAATTACTTTTGTTGCTTCATAAAATACGTAAATAGGATTATGTGTTAAAGAGAGAGACAGCCTAGTCAACAATAACTGGATCACCCAGTGTAGCGGACCACTCCCCCAACTCACTTTGACTCTAAACAAGTGGAGCAAGTGAACACACCGTTAGGATGGATGTAAATATTCTGTTTCTGGTTCGTAAAGCTGTAAAATGCTTTGATGAATTTAAACAGATGATGTCCTAAAGACCTGTAACACCAGCAGGGTTTATTTCTGATGGACAGTAGCGACAGATGGGAATCAGAGGGAACGGCAGCTGAGAATGGCATGTAGGGAAGACACTTTATTTCTTCATTTATTTGTAATGTCTGGATTAAAAACACACTGAAGGAGAGGAGAGCTTTTTTTAAATCATTATATATTCATTAATAATGAATATATAATGCTGCAGCAGATATTTAGACATTGTTCAGCTTTTGGCCTCAGTTTACATGAACATTAGGATTTAAAACCGATTTTTGCTGAATCTGTTTTCATTCATTCTTCTGAGACATATGTGGAGGAAATTTCCCAGTTTAACTTCTACTCTGTTCTCACTCTGAACACGCTCAGCATCCATGTTCCTCTGCTCCACGTCAGTGTGTGAGTTCTGGTCCTACCTTCTGAATTTACAGCCAGCATTGCCCGTCTGAGGCAACCTGACTCCAGGAAAGGATCTGGACAAGGATGATGTGTATGGACCATATCTCATGCTATCCCATGGATGGTGAGACTTTTTATCATCTTCCCAGAGTCAGCCTTTCTGCAGACGGTGTTTAGAAAGACTCTTCTCTGACCTCGTGGTCAGACCTCCTGCTGAACGGCTTCTCCGGTTGCAACCGGAACCATTTTACTCACCTGTTTATTAACTTGTCTTATTCTAATAAACCTTGATAATCGTTTTCCAGCTCATCCAGGTCTTTTTTTCCACAACACATGAAGGCTAAAGAATGAAACAGTTCTAGTAAAATGCTGCATGTAAGCTTGGTTTAGTTATGGTTCAGTGGGAGCGACTGAGACAGGCAGTGGTAACTGCAGTAATGGTTGGAATTTTAGTGGGAGTGGGACTGAAAAAATAATCCAGTTTGGTCTGTTTTAGAAAAGTGCAGTGTGAACGCAAACCAAACCAAAGGAGGTTTCCAGGTATTCCCTGCCTGATCAGAGTCCCCTAGACTACCCAGAGACCTGAAACCGATTAGAGATGCATTCACATCAGGATAGTCCGCTAGACTCGGTCCGATTGGGAACTCGGCTCAGCTGTAGGGGGGTGTATCCATGCGGACTGAGATCGTGTTCACGCTGCACTTTGGTCAAACCAACCAAACCATTAGAATAATATATCCCCATTCCCAACAGAGGTGGCGCTGCACTAGTATTTAGCAAAAGAGAGGACAAGACCGGCGTGAAGAAGAAAACTCTGTTGTGATCTAATCATGGAGATGAAACTATGGCTGTTTTGGGTTTTTATTGTGTCTTATGCAAGTATACTGCAGAAATACACTGCAACAATGGACGCGGCATGAACACCAGACAAGGCAGAGGACGATTGCTATTTATTTACCCACAATGCAAAGGTACGCCAAATGCAGGAAGTAATTTCTTTATAGTCCGCTTCCTGTATTTGGTCCGTTTGAAACGGGCCAAGACCAGGGTTTGTTGGTGGATCGAGTCCTCTTCTTTGGTCCGAACCAGAATTTGTTTGGCGCGTTCACATTTCCCCAAACGAAGCGGATTTTCTGAGGAAATGGACTAGGATTCGGATCATAAAGGCTGATGTGAACGTGCTCTCAAATACCCCGCATTCATTACCCAGGTTGACTTACCCAGACATTCAGGATGTGGAGAAGCTGCACATCGAAACTGGTAATCATCTCGATAAATCAACTCAGAGTTTTCAGAATCACAGACACAGAGAAAACCTTGCAGAGCAGGTTTCATTCATCAATCAATCAAACCCAATTTTAATCTATTACAGCCTAGATGTTTTAGATTCAGTTGTTTTATACTTTCCATTCAGTTTTTTAGGCCCAGCATCTCATGTGAGACCGTTTTGTGTTGGAAAATAATTCCTCACCATTGTGGCACAAACATTTGTTCCAGATATTCATGGTTCTGCCATGTGTGATCATCAGTGTCAACATTATTATTTCAGGAACAAGTCAAAAACAAAAACTTACTTCAAAACGGTCAGTGACAGGGTTTTATGTATTCATAAAAAAGATCCATATGTCCTAAAAGCGGTTTCCTAAGCGCTCCTCTCAGGGTCCGCCGCCTGCATCAGCAGAAGGGTGTCGCCATTTCCCAGGAGAACTGACAGGAGGTGGAGCTTTTATGATCGCTTATCCAGAACATTACCTGATCCGTAGCAGATTACTTCTTCAGCATTAGTTACCATGGTGATTTATCCCAGTAAGGAGTGAACCAGATTTGCAGCACAAAAAAGGGAAAACACATTAGCACAACTTCACAGCTTAAAAAGCTCGAAAAAGCAGGTGTGTATGCGTTCTCTCTCTCTCTCTGTACGAGGCGTTTTTCTGTTTTCTCTTCTTTTTGATTCTCTTTCTGTCTCTTTTCTATCCTCTCTGGTCTGGTCCAGCATTACAAACAATGGAATGCAAACAATTATACAAAATAAATAGTAAAATAAAATAAGAATCCATAAAATCAAGGGGATCATCATATCTATTAAGCTCCACTTGGCAAAGTAAATTTGCTCAGCAGAACACAGCATTCAGACCATCATTCTGCTTACTTAAGTGCTGGACAAGACAAAAAAAACAATAAATATATAAAAAATAAATTTAAAAAAACTAGAAAACAGAAGCAAAACGTGATCCGGTCACAATCACTGTGGTATTTATGGGCTGTGGACCCAAATGCAGGGGAAGGATTTCAGGGCTAAATCTGAATAAAAGCTAACAGGGACGTAGAAAACTTAGACACGTGGACTTAGTACATGGAATGGAAACACCACAGCGAAGTGGAGAGGAAATACTGAACTAACAAGAAACAGGTGAAGTGATTTAGCTAAATCAAACCAGGTGAACTAACGACAGGAAGCAGGAAGAAGACACAAGGGAAAACCTACAAAATAAGACAAGAAAAACAGAACAGAACCCGACAAGATTATAAAAACCTAAAGGAAAACACAGAGGCCATGACAGGTTCAGGTGCACTGGAAGAGATCGTGCTCTGATGGTAACCACATGGAAGACTCCACATTTTCATGCCTTTTCATCTCCAGTGTCAAAGGTCCACCTCAGAGAATCTTTTCAAGGCTGGTGTTTGTAACCGGGGGTCATGTTCTGTATCACTACATTACATTAAAAGCTTAACTTCACTGAGTCTGTTTCATGAACAGGCTGGGGATTTATCTGTCAGTCCTCTGTACTGCATCGCTACCATCGCACTGTAGTTCTCTTTCATTCTGTTTAATGTTCTTACTCACCGCTGTACTTTAGGTAAACCTTTCACCATCATATGGTTCATGTTCGAGCTGAGTTGTAATTTATGGTACTATCTGGTCTGCAGGTTTCTTCTTGCACAAAATGAAATATACTTTTCATAAAAGATGTCAACAATCAGACAAAAATAGCACCCCTTTGAAAGACCACTGTGCATTTCATTTGAGAAGTAAGAAGCTTCTAGAAAAATGCAACAGTCCAGCTGATTTCTAGTCAACCAGAAATTGAACTACAGAACCTTTTTTTTTTTAACCTTCTCTGACCCTGTGACCTCCTCTCCACTGTCCAGGTTCCCTTCCATCCACCACCACTAAAATGAAGGTTAAATGTCTCAAAATCAGCCCCAGTTTTCATCATTCTGTATGATGTAACAGGAACCCTGCAGTGACACTAAAACACCAGATTAAAATTATACAAAATGTTTTGCAAAATAATTATCCAACTAATTTGCAATCATTCAACTACAAAACCGACTTCCTCCCACCGTCCGAAGACATGCATGTTAGCTTAATCAGTCCCTAGGAGTGTGTGTGAGTGTGAATGCCTGCGATGGACCGGCGACCTGTCCAGGGTGTAACCCGCCTCTTTCCCGAAGGCTGCTGGGATAGACTCGAGCTCCTCCACGACCCTTGAGCAGATCATTTTTTGTTCCATTCATTCATTCATTTGGCGCTTTCGCAGCTCCCCAAACCAAGCAGACTTTCCGAGCAAACAGACTCAGATCTGAATCTAAAAGGCTGATGTGAATGTGCCTAAAACTCCTGAACAGTTTCACACCCCATCCAAGGCATCAGTCCAAAACAAACCTTGTCTTCACTTTGTCTCGTTAACAAGTTTCTGCAGATAAAAGTGAAGGTGTTGAAAAGTTTGCTTTGGATCCCCCTGAGACTGAGGAGGAGGCGCAAACACACAGTTAGTCTGTCCTTGCTGCACCCCAGTGGTCTCCTTTCCCTCCCTTTCCTGTTGCATCCCCCCATGACACCAGCTGTGACAGGGAATGATGACAACAAGCAAGTTCAAAGAGCAAATCTGATGTGAACATATTTGAGGAAAATCCTGAATGTTTTTTAAATTCCATCCAGACAGCTTTCAGAAAGATGTGTGGCCACCCTATCTTTTTGTGATTAAATCAGCTAGCGTTAGCGCCTCACAACTTAAGCTGTCAATAATTTAACGTTTGACAAGTGCAAGGCGTCACCTCAGAGGACTGTGCAATATTATTCAGATTGCCAAAATCCTTCATGCTGTGCGAGGTGAGATTAATAAAGATGATTACTGTCTAAAAACAAAACAACGAAAAAGAATCGTCGACTCAGCTGAGATGCAGAAGAGGATCGAGAGAAGAGGACATCATGGCTAACTTTTGCCCCTCCTGCAGGACTCAGACTGATCCTGAAGGCTTTAACTTCCTCTCTCGTTGACTTTTGGTGCGCAGAAACGAGTTTAATGTGATTAACTTCTGTTGAACCTGGACATATCTGGTCTCAGAGTGGCTCAAAACACACATGGTCCTGTTTTGACTGAGGAGGAAGCGGTACACCACATTTCGTGGCAATTACGTTTAAAAGGCCAGAGGCCATGATTGTCCTGCAACCCAAAATGATGCACAGTGATAAAATTCCAGAAATGCATGTGACTCATCTGCAGAAGAGTTCATTTGTTTGCCAAAGAAAAGCTCCGTTTCTGTGTTTCAGTGTTTGGACACATCTTCTCACCTCCTCCTCTGACGGCGGAGTGAAAATGTGCACTGTGGACTACCTCCTGGTCAGACAGGGGGCTGCTCAGTGGTGTCATTTTCCAGGGGCCGGAGTGTAGCCTTGATCTCATATTATTCCAGGAATAGGAGCCCACTGTTGCTAATTATTCAAAGATGTGGGCCAATGACTCGTCTCTCTCCAGCAGTTTGTACTCACCGCACCGTCCTGCTTTTGGGAAGCAGGAAAAATATTTGAAGGGAGTTTTCAGGGTTTGAAGGTTCAGACCTGCGTTGGACCAACATTTGACCTTCCACACATATTCTCTGCTACTTTTTATTCACTGTCTGAGTATGCATTAAAACTTTGTAGCATCCTTCTGCTGGTGTGCTGCTGTAAATATGGTTGTAAATATATTGTAGCAGGACTCCATACTGGTTTACTTTCCAACAAATGACTGATTTTAAATGTAGCTGCTGGTTACAGGCTCGGAATGGTTCTGGTCCAAAGTATAAATCTGAACTACTGACTCCATATCGGCCAGCAGGACTTTAAGACCATCTGGGTTTCATTTGCTTTCCAAAATATATCATTTTTGATATTTCATCTGCACCTGATATGTGGAACAAGCCACCAGAAAATCCAAAAGCTTGATTCTATGGATGGCTCTGGTAAATCGTGTCTTTTTCAACAGATGACACAAACGATGATGATGATGTACTTCCTGTTTAGATTTGTTTATACTGTATTTGGTATCCTGAATGTTTCTTTTTGATCATGTACTAACCATTTTGTTGCCTTAGGTGTAAAATACCTTTGCCTTGTCATGAAATAGGTTAAATAAAATATCAATAGATGAAAATGATATCACAAGGATAATCAGATTTACTGAAGTTATTTTATCTATGAAAAAGACCAAAAAATATAAATAATGTAACATTTTGTTCAGTAATGGATTTTTATAATTTTTCAAATTATAAGCTTTATAGTAAACATAATTAATTTAATGAAAAATAATAAAGGTTCTTTTTTAATTCACCATAAGTTACAGTTTATTAAAAAAAAACAATTGTGACATTAATGATGAAAGTGTAAAAAAATATGCAAAATAGAACGAGACTTTAGACAACACGACGGTATGAAGAAAACTCTCCTGGATCTCAACATCTTTTTGTGAAAGACTTTTTAGAATTCATCTCTTTTCTTGGTAAATGAGCCTCTCAACATCTGGAACACCTGTATGATTTACATGAACACTCAGTTTGCTGTGATGATCCAATTCCTTCTTTTAAAGTCTGTACTCTGACAAATGTGGAAAATTTTCACATTTGTAGCAACAAAAAGCGTTTATAATATTTAACGTTTTCCAGCTTGAAGCCGACCTGCTGGACTTTATCGTTGAGACATTGCCAAGCGACGGCTAATTTAAGCAATTCAAGGCCATTTTCTTTATAGGGCAGTTTTCCTGCAAAAAAAAACAACAACAACAAAAAAAAAAAAAAACAGCTGCAAACTATTCCTTTGAATATTTCTGCACCCATCTTGCATCCTGTCTCTTCTCTGATTGCTCTCCAACCAGTAAAAGTCCGTCTGATGTGGATTCATTGTTGCTATTTGCAAAGCAACCGTGCTTACTCCAAGAAATAAACAGTTCGCCTTCTGCTTGTCATCTTTTCGGTCGTAACATAGAAAACTCCATAATAAGAAATATAGTTAGACCCCTCAGTTTACTGTTTATCTGTAAAAATTTTGACCAATCAGAATGTTCGGACTGAATTGAAATTGTTCATTTATTATATATTGTAAGCTTCTTCATGGCTGAGAAAATGCAGGAAGGATTTCCCAACCTGGCTCGGTTTATTCGCCTCCTCCCACTAAACAGCCGAGAAAGTGAAAATCATTGATGGAAAAAGCTGCAAACTACAAAAAACTCCTGATCTGGATCACCACCTAAATCAAATCTATTCTTCCTTTTCACATTTCCAACAACTCGCGAAAATTTAGGCAAAATCCGTCTATAACTTTTTGAAACTTTTAGAGTTACTTTGAACACAAACAGATAAACGCCGGAAAAAACATAACCTCCTCAGCGGAGGTAAGAAAAAGCCTCAAGGAGCAAAACCAGAGGGGGAGGAGCCAAGACAGGGCGCTACTTTTACATCTTGCTAGCTCCCCAACATTACCTCCCCCAGCTTTAAGCAGGAAGCAGATTTGCATAAATTAGCTGAAACTTTTAGTTTGCAGCTTTAATGTGTTTGCATCGCTTAGCTCACATCCTCAGCATTGTGTTCGGTTTCCGCGAGCTCGTTTCTCCCATGAAAAAGCTGAGCTGAATCAACTGAACTCCCAAACCAGCATCAAACTGCAGAGAGGCAACGTTAGCACCAGTGTGTGAACATCCTGAACCGTGCAGCAGCTGAGTCAGGGTGAGCATGTCAGGACATATGTACCAGATATTTACATAACATCCCGATGTCCTTGCTTTTTCACGCTGCTGCACCTTCTTCTGTGCATGATCTGACTGTAGAAACTTGTGACTTTTATGAATTAGCGGCTCCTTCACAGCAACTGTGAAAAAGCATGAATGAGTGCCACACTTACCCAGCACTCATACACAGGTAGTGAATCATTCCTTCTGGAATATTCCCGCTGCATCACTGAACATGTTACAGTTAATGTTTGCCGCAACCACGCCGTGACGTAAGCGTGATTTGCTCATGTGTTTTCAGACATGGTGGTTGGCTCAGGCATGTCTGTAATGGCTGACCACAGGACACCAAGAGAGCAGCAGCAGCTGCAGACGTTATTACACCTCCAATCAGGCAGTCAGATCCAAAAACATCTGCAGAACTGACCTTGACTTGCCACTCTTTGAACTGTCTACAGTTTATTCGTCCAAATCTCATAAAGTGACCCTTCACTATGAGCGAGAGGCAAGGCGCAGGCTTCAGTGTGTCCACACACAGCTGCGGTAAAGTGCATAAGTTAGGATTATAAAAGCGGCTTGAAAAGATGTCTCACAGCTCCACAACAGCTGTTGTTCATAAAGCCACACATGCTGAGTCATCACACAGTAGTGGAGAACAGCAGCAGCGTCATAAAACATTCTGAGTCACACAGAGACTCATGCAGGAAAGTTCTTGCCCCCATTTATCCTTTGACCTTGTTTTTCAGGGCTCCAGTTTCGTTCTCAAAGCCAAAGCTTTCGTCTAAAACAAGGAAATCTCACATCCATTTTGCCATTCACACTTGTAATTCTGGAATAGATTTAAGTGTGTTTTTGCTTCAAGAAAGACATTTTTTCCTCATACCGCATATTGTTGCAGCACCTCGTTGTTTGGGGAAGCTAGTTTTATGTTTCCATGTCACCAACTGAGCCAAGCAGGAGATGGACAGGCATGTAAATGCATTGTCTGCAGCCGTGTGGGCTAAATATGATGACTTTGTCACCACATTTAGTGAGTAATAAAATCCTTCAAGCAACTCTTTCAAACTGGAACAGCATGTGGAGACCTCCACCAAGCGCTCTTTTCCAGCCATGTTGTGAAGAATCATTTTAACAACATGTGTGTCCACAGTCTCTTCCAGATCAGTCCCAAAATTTATTCAAATTGAGATTAAACTTAGATCATTTTTAGAAAAGAAAAGAAAATCTCAGAATGCATCCAGTAGTTTTGTGTGAAGCTGCTAACAAACAGACTGATAAATGCAGACAAAAACAGAACCTCTTTTGCAGAGGTAAAGCGACAAATCTGGCAACTTTCTCAGGTGTTGCTTGAAACTCAGACACACGACAGAGCTTTTGCCATTTTCCTGCCACGACGGCTAATTCAGCATCCATCTTGCATCCTTTCGACCAGCCAGCTCTCTCCAGCCGGGGGAAGATGATCTTACGATGACTCTTGTTTTGTCTCGTTCTCTCTTTTAATTAATGTGAAGGCCCATTAATGAAAAAATTCAGCTCGGCGACTGGTCGGTTTTTGCATAATGAGCTGAAAACAGCTTCAACAGGGGTTTGGAGCTCTGCACTGGTTTGCAGTGTCTGGTTCATCTTGGCCCCAGTCTCCATTGTCTTTCTTGCAAAATGTTTAAAACGCTACTGCTCCTACACCTTTTGTCTCACTTCAACCATTCAAATATCAAACTTGTCAGACCATTCAGGAGATCTATTCTATGACTTTTGGTCTTTGTAACATTTAAACTTTTCAAGTTATTCAAGTTTTTGTTAATGTATTGAAATCTGTTCCTGTGATTGGACGAAATGGAATTCAGCTCAGCAATTGGTCTATTTTCTGCACCGGTACACAGGTACGTAATGGTAAACAAGGCAAGGGTTCAAATCCCATGTTGAACGTTGTGCTGCATGGTGGTATGTCAGGTTTTTGGTTTTTTTCCCCCCTCCCTTTTTTTTCTCACCCTGAGTATTATGTACTGGTCCATCAAAAAAACTTTAGGTTTAGATACAAACTGTGCAGTCAAAGTATGAGCAGTTTGTACATGTAAGATAACATCTGTGCAATGCCGTTCTTGAAATGTTAAGTGTTTATATATTGTAAAAATTAAACTGCAGAAATGACAGTTCAATTTTAAATTGTTATAATGCTTCAAATGAAACAAAGTGGTCTTTCCTGCAAAATGTTTGAAACGCTACTCCTCCTATACCTTTTGTCTCTCTTCAACCATTCAAATGTTAAACCATTTTGCCTATTCAGGAGATATGTGCTAAGACTTTTGGTCTTTGGAACATTTAAACTTTTCAAGTTATTCAAGTTTTTGTCAATTTTTAAAATCTGTTCCTGTGATTGGACGAAACAGAAAATGCAGCTCAGCGATTGGTCCATTTTCTGCACCGGTACACAGGTACACATTGGTATACAAGCCAAGGGTTCAAATCCAGTCCTGAATGTTGTACACTGTTATTGTATGACAGTTATGTACAGAGTGCTGTGGACTGATCATGGCTATGGCTGCAATCTGTGCAATTAAAGTGTGGGCTGCAGTCTGCACACAAATAAGATATATTCTGTGCAATTAATACAAAGGCTCAGTTAAAGGTAAAAATAGAAAGCTGCAGAAATGACTGTAAAATATTAGTTTTGTTGTTAAAATGCTTCAAATGAAACAACATTGCTCACGTTGAACAATAAAGTCTTTAACTGATAACACAGTTAAAATTCTGATAATAACATAATTTTAGTTGTATTTACAAACTATTTAAAATAATCTTTGGCTTCTTAACAGCAGTTCCACATTTCACATCTTTTTGTAATTCTGCTGATTACACACTGGTGGCAAAGGCAAGCCCATACCAATGGCAAAAAATATTAGCGCTCCTGCCAGGGAATGATGAAGAACTGTAATGGCATAATGGTAAAATTAATTGCCTTTCAGTCAGGAGGTTGTGAGTTCAAATCTAGATGCTGGATTTTCATAAATCATGTCAGATGGTTGTACTTTTTCTCCTTATGCTGATCTATATCTAATAGATCTTGTGTGCTACTTTACACATTTAAATCTTAAGCTCTTTTGCCGATTCCACACTGCAGGAAGTGTAAAACAAAAAACAAAACAGTCCCATTCCAATGATAAAATTTTTGATGATTCTGCCTTGGTACAGTGGAGAGCTGTGCTAGTATCGTGGTTAAATAAACAGGCTCTTGTCTAGATGTTCACGGGTTTAAATCCCAATACATTCCCATAATAAATTAAGTTGTATAGTTGTGCTGTTTCTTCAAATGGTTGTGAAATTGCATATAAATCATTCAGCATAGAAGGGTATTCACATTTGCTTTTCTGCAAGAAGAGCACTTTTCGAGTCTTCTTTTTATCTTTGCGTGTTCAAAACAGCCAATTCGTTGTTATACTGCGAAGCAAAACGTCACGTCGCACCCCGGATGTAAAAGTTGTATAGTGTTGGTTTCACAGCCTTGGGACGCTGCTGGGTCGCAGCAGCAGCTCCAGAAATGCACATGATAGATGTCACTTTGTCATCGATCAAGTCCAAGACGTGGAGTTTAAGTGTCAAAAAGTTTTGTAATGCATCTTTAACTGAAGTGAAAAGAAAAGAGACCCATATGTGCTCCATGCATAAGCTATTTGTTCATCTTGTGTAGCAGAGCGATCAGCAAAAGGAACAAAGAAGAAGTGTCATGATGTGTGTTCTGGTCCTCCCTTGTTTAGCATTTGTTGCTGTTCATTTGATTCACCTGCGGTCTCATTAACTCATTCACTCACCTGTTTCTTGTTTTGTTCCTGTGTATTTATACACTCTGGTTTCTGTTTCCTGTGCTGGTTTATTGTGTTTGAGTTAGTCTCCATTAGCCCCGGTGCTTCTTCATGTCTCCTGTGTTCCTGCATCTAAAGAATAAATCTAGATTCCGCATTCCTGCCTCTCTGGTCTGCATTTGGGTCGTCATCTCCAGCACCCCATGACAAGAAGCACCAGCGATGTATTTCATGGCCACAATGACCAGCACTGTTCATTGTGCTGCATCTTTTTATGCCTCTTCCACTGTTGCCATGTTTACTGTTGTCTGAAACGGACATCAGAACTCTGAGGTGAACTTTGACCGCTGTACTGCCCCCTAGTGGATGTATTCTCTAACAAGCATATCAACATGACAAACATGTGGAAGTACGAGGGCAGTGATGTTTGAAACACACATACATGTTTATGTAAGTCAGAGCTGCCAAGGTCTGGTCCTCCACATCTAATATCCTGCAACTTTTAGATGCATCCCATCTTCACCGGCTTCAAATAAATTCCCTTTATAGTCGTCATTCAGCTCTGCAGAGGCCTGGTAATGAGACATTCATTTGATTCAGGTGTGTTGGCACCTAAATGCTAAATGCTGCAGGATAGAAGATCTGGAGGACTGGACTTAGGCAGCGGTTCAACTGTAGTCCCCTTTCTCACCCCAAAGCAGTCAGTCCTTCCCAGCTACAATTTAAGCAGGTAATGTTCACCTCTGCTCCAACCCCCAGTCTGAAACTGAAGCTACTACTTAGTCCCACACAGGTTTACTGTCAAGAACTAGCAAGTTGGATTAAAGTCAGCCAACAACACAGTATTCAGTAAATGTCTCATTCTTTAAGACATTAGTTTTTGTACAAAAGTAGTAACAAGCTAACATTTATGCTACGCCAAGCTCATCGCTAACATACACGCTAACACGAAGCTTGAAGCACGAAGCTTGAAGCACGAAGCTTGTAGCACGAAGCTTGTAGCACGAAGCTTGTAGCACGAAGCTTGTAGTACGAAGCTTGTAGCATGAAGCTTGTTGCATGAAGCTTGTAGCACGAAGCTTGTAACACGAAGCTTGAAGCACGAAGCTTGAAGCACGAAGCTTGAAGCACGAAGCTTGTAGCATGAAGCTTGTTGCATGAAGCTTGTAGCACGAAGCTTGTAACACGAAGCTTGAAGCACGAAGCTTGAAGCACGAAGCTTGTAGCATGAAACTTGTAGCACAAAGCTTGTAACACGAAGCTTGTAGCACGAAGCTTGTAGTACGAAGCTTGTAGCATGAAGCTTGTAGCATGAAGCTTGTACCACGAAGCTTGTAGCATGAAGCTTGTTGCATGAAGCTTGTAGCACGAAGCTTGTAACACGAAGCTTGTAACACGAAGCTTGTAGCATGAAACTTGTAGCACGAAGCTTGTAACACGAAGCTTGTAACACGAAGCTTGTAGCATGAAACTTGTAGCACGAAGCTTGTAACACGAAGCTTGTAGTACGAAGCTTGTAGCATGAAGCTTGTAGCACGAAGCTTGTAACACGAAGCTTGAAGCACGAAGCTTGTAGCACGAAGCTTGTAACACGAAGCTTGTAGTACGAAGCTTGTAGCATGAAGCTTGTAGCACGAAGCTTGTAACACGAAGCTTGAAGCACGAAGCTTGTAGCACGAAGCTTGTAACACGAAGCTTGTAGCATGAAACTTGTAGCACAAAGCTTGTAGCACGAAGCTTGTAGCACGAAGCTTGTAACACGAAGCTTGTAGCACGAAGCTTGTAACACGAAGCTTGTAGCACGAAGCTTGTAACACGAAGCTTGTAGCATGAAGCTTGTAACACGAAGCTTGTAGCACGAAGCTTGTAACACGAAGCTTGTAACACGAAGCTTGTAGCACGAAGCTTGTAGCACGAAGCTTGTAGCACGAAGCTTGTAGTACGAAGCTTGTAGCATGAAGCTTGTAGCACGAAGCTTGTAGCACGAAGCTTGTAACACGAAGCTTGTAGTACGAAGCTTGTAGCACGAAGCTTGTAGTACGAAGCTTGTAGCATGAAGCTTGTAGCACGAAGCTTGTAGCACGAAGCTTGTAACACGAAGCTTGTAGTACGAAGCTTGTAGCACGAAGCTTGTAGTACGAAGCTTGTAGCATGAAGCTTGTAGCACGAAGCTTGTAGCACGAAGCTTGTAACACGAAGCTTGTAGTACGAAGCTTGTAGCATGAAGCTTGTAGCACGAAGTTTGTAGCACGAAGCTTGTAGCACGAAGCTTGTAGTACGAAGCTTGTAGCATGAAGCTTGTAGCACGAAGTTTGTAGCACGAAGCTTGTAGCACGAAGCTTGTAACACGAAGCTTGTAACACGAAGCTTGTAGCATGAAGCTTGTAGCACGAAGCTTGTAGCATGAAACTTGTAGCGATCAACCTCTCTAGTAAGCTGGATATGGTGGAGTTTAATTCTGCTTTACTTGTTCAGTGTGTGACGTTTTTATTCCCAGAAGTTATGACAGGTGCAGCAGGTGCATGTTCGACATCTGGGGAAAAGACAGCAAACCGGAAAACAGTGAAAATAAAAGATGGTTCACAAGTTGAGTCTCTTAAAGTGTTTTAAAGACGAGTCCATGCTAAGTTTGAGGTGTTTAGTGTGACTTGAGTCCGAGTGTCAGACATGAGTCCCCATCTCGGTTGATTACCTGCTATGTACTCTGTACCTTATGACATTTAATTTTGTGTCTTTATTTTTATGCTTTTATTTTTTTGGGGGGTATTTTCTTGCCAATAACAAGGTGGGGGTCATGGATTTGGCAGCGTTGGTCTGTACATACATCCCTCTGTCTGTTAGCAAGGCAACTAAAGAAGTTCTATGCAGATTTTCTTCATGTCCTCAAAGGACTCTTCATGTGTGTAGACAGGAACAATTTTGCCATTAGAGCTCCTAACTCAATAAAACCTACAATCATTGGTAGAAAAAAGACACAATAGCTGGGTGTGAGTCTCTGAATGCTTCTAGTTTAGAGTTATATCACTTTTTATCACTCCTACCAGGTCCTACTGTCCTGGCTGACCTGGTAGCAGGTCTTCAGCCACCAGTTTGTTTTTTCTCATGTAAGTGTAGACAAGAGAATACTTCATCAACAGATGATACGTTGATGGATTTATATTTTGTCTGCATGAGAGTTTTAGGTCTACGACTGTGCATTATTGCTTCTAGATGTGGTGAAAACACGGGGACTCTACTTCACTGTGGAAAACTTGGTCTGTGCTTCCCTGCAGAGGGTTTTTACTTCCTGTGGAGGTTAAGGAGTCTTACTCAGTCCCTGTTTACTGCTGATTCTCACCATTCATCTGAGCGGCTACGTCAGACGATCACGTCCACATCTGATGAGGAACAGACCTCTGAGCAAAATCAGTAAAAAAAGAAAACTTAATTTCATTTTATGTTGGTGTTTTCTGACCCTCACAGCGTGCACGGTCACATAAAACTGTGAGAAGTTTTGGGAAAAAGTTTTTTCAGCTTGATACTAAAACTGTTAAACCATTTAAAAGATGCTGTTGCCGATATCGTTTTTCTCTTTTTAAGCAGGCGATGAAAAGGATCTGTCATCAAGGGGGTCCAAACCAAAGTCTGGCACTTTGTCACGACAAATAGAGTTAGGGTTTCCATGAAAGCATTAAACACTCAGAACAGGAGATAAATCTAATTATTTAAAGTAAAAAGAAGCTTGTTGTCACGGATCATGAGATTGTAAAGGAAGAGTAAAATCAAGACTTCCTCTGGAGAATCACCGTTTCGAATCCCTTCAACTGCTGTTGAAAATCTGCTTCTGTATTCGTCGTACCAATGAGAGAAAGAAAATTAAAATAATGCCGACCTCATACGAGTAGCTTCCGGACTCCTGCTGAGTCATGCTGAGACACCGAGGACTCCCGGGTTTCGCTGCCACCTGGTTCCCAGGCTGGATCAGTCACCAAATTTTATTTCCTCTTTCCACAAAACGTTTAGAACATAAGAGGTGGATTTATTAGAAGACCTGATGTTATTTTAATTTAAGATTAGGTTGACTAAGTGAGTCGGAATATTTGGCATCATGTTTCATTTATAAAGCACTTTTCACATGTTAAAAACTAAATGAGGGAAAATAAACACAGTCACATAACAACTCTCTGCTTGTGTGGTTCTCTTATAATGTTATTTCAGCTGCTCAGCAGGTCACTGAAACTTTTTTTTAGTCAATAAAACACCAGATGTTTTGTTACGGGTCTGAATAGTAGGGAGTCATGTTGAGGCCTGCAGAGACTGGATGTGGAGGTATGTACAGAAGAAAAATAGAAGTTAGCTTTTATAAATGAATTTAAGCTCATTTGCTTCACAGGACACAGCTTTCATGAAGCATTCACTATTATTATTATTATAACCTTTATTTAACCAGACAGAAACGTGCATTACAGAAACAACTGGAAAGGCACTCGGTGAGCAAAAACCCCCACCATTAAAAAAATTCCTGGATCCAAACGGTGATCCGGATCACCACCAAAAATAAGTTCTTCTGTTTCACATTTCCAACAACTTCTGAAAATTTCATAAAATTCTATCCATAACTTTTTACGTTATCTTGAACACAAACAGACAAACTAGTTCAGGAGTTGAGCTGGACAACAAACTGGACTGGAAATGCAACACTGACTACATCTACAAGAAAGGTCAGAGCAGACTGTACTTCTTAAGGAAGCTGAGATGGTTTAACGTCTGCACCAAGATGTTGCATATCTTCTATAAGTCTGTTGTGGAGAGTGCAGTCAGCTTTGCAGCATCTGCTGGGGTAGTAGCATCAGAACCAGAGACTTGAAGAGAATCAACAAACTGATCCAGAAAGCTGCTTCTGTGCTTGGAGGAACTCTGGAGCCACTGGAGCAGATTGTCCAAAGAAGAATGCTGCACAAGCTGATGAAGATGATGGAGGATTCTTCACACCCTCTCCACAACACAGTGATGAAACAACAAAGTGTGTTCAGTGAGAGGCTTCTTCAGGTCCGATGTAAGACTGAAAGATACAGAAGATCATTCCTGCCAGCAGCCAACAGCCTCCTCCTCCTCAAATTAATTATTATTATATACTACAATATTGAATTTCCCTTTGGGGATTAATAAAGTATTTTTCATTTCATTTGATTTCAAACGCAGAGTAAAACATAACCTCCTTATGCTCCTCTCTGCAGGTGCTGGACGTGATGTTGCCGAAGGAAGGCTGAAGACGGGAGCCGTCGCTGCAGAGAGGAGGGCCACCGCAAGCCACGCAGTGGTCATTTTAAAGGACGTTTTAAAGGACATTTTAGAGGACTGTGGTTTTTATTATTTTAACTTTTTAACCTTTTTATTATTTTATCTTGTTTTTATTAAACTGGTCTTTATTGAGACTTAGTGTGGCTGACTCTGCTCCCCCTGATTTTTAAAAGAACCAAGGTGGCCGGGAGGACCCTTCTTTTTTTTTACCTGTTTTTATTTGCTTTATTCATTTTATTTTAACATGCCCCGGGCCACCCCGTGTTACACTCCCAGTTTGGCTATGCACTAAAGGGAGCAAGTGACTGGTTTGGATGCTAACTGCTAACCCTACGACCGAATCCCAGACAGATCTAAGGCTGGCTGCCTTATAAACATTATGAATAAAGGTTGTTTTATTATTACGCCCTTACCTTCTCTTTCATTCCACTGAGGGACTCTGCCTAAGGGAAGAAACATAACAATAGATTCAACAAAATGAATAAAATACTTTACTCCATATTGACATGAAGCGTCACACAGTTGGTGCAGATCTGTTGGCTGTACATCTATGATGAGAACCTCCTGTTCCCGCTGGTTAGAGCCCGATGGTTCACGTCTTACCGGGGTAAATCACCATGGTAACTTACACAGAATGGTTAACGTGCTCCAGATCGGGTTATGTTCTGGATAAGAGATCAACCAGTATAAAAGCACCATCTCTAGACCATTCAGTTCAATGGCTGTCCACTCTGACAATGTAGGTGTGCAGATTGAGAGGAGCACTTAGGAAGAGTTCTTAGTTACAAATGCATTGTTTTGTGTTTTGTGTAATACATTTATTACTTTTTCAGTATAGAAAAAACAAAAATACAAATCAATAAAAAAATAAAAACCCACTCTAAAAAACAAACAACATCCCAGTATGTACTGTCACTTAAAAGTATAATCAAAGGGAAAAGGAAACATAACACTGCATAGGTCAATAAACATACATCACAACCAGAAAAAAAATAATAATCCTGAATCTGTGTTGATGGTTGATTAAAGAAAATCAAAAAGGCATAAAACTTCTTCTCAGAACCTCTCATCACACATCTGATGTTTTCCAGTTTTAGATTAAGTAAGACATCTTTAATCCAGTGTGATACTGTGGGTGGGACAGCTTCTTTCCATTTTAGAAGAATTAAACGACGCTGGTAGCGTCAAAAATGCAACAACGATGCAACCTCCAATAGGTAAACCCAATCTGTCAGGAATGACCCCAAAAAGCAGCATCAGTGGGTTTGGTGTTAGTTTTGCTGCGAGAACAGCAGAGAGCACTTCACATATGCCATTCCGATATATTTGTATTTTGGGACAAAGCCAAAACATGAGTATTAATGTGGCTTTGTCAGATTTACATCTATCACACATCGGATCAATTTGAGGATAAATTCTGGCCGATTTAGATTCATGAAGGTGTACCTGGTGTCCCACTTTGAACCAAATGCATTGTTTTAATAAAGATAAATAGTTAAGTATATGCTTTTTCTACGTGTTCTTGACTCTTTCCCCAAGTCCATTTAGCTAACACGGTTGAAATGATGAGGTTAGTTCAGCGTTCACAACCCCAGAGGATGTAGGGCTACCATCATAACTTCACAATTCTTCTACATGTGACCTTATTCTCATTCATAATGGTCACACATGTCAGAGCCATTAATTTATTAAACAACCGCTCATGCCTTCATGGTGAGAAATTCATATTCAAACACAAAATGATCTCATATGAGCTGCTGAGCCACTAAAGAACTAAATGGACTGTCTGAAAATGATTGATCAGGCGGCTGTCTGTTTAAATTGTTGAAAGACTTTTCTGCCCGCGTTTCTTCCTGGTTGTTGCCGTGACAACAGTGTTGCCTTTGATGTGAACCTTGCACATCTGCTGTGCAAGGTTCCTGCTTGTCTGTGATTGGTCAGAATCTGCAAACTTCACCGCTTTTATGCAACCGGATACTAATCTAGATGGAAAACCCCGGACTGAATTACAGTTGATAACAAGCTTTGTAGTACCGCTTATCAGGACTGTAAATGTCTGGGTAAGTCAGCCCACAAGTTGCACACTTGACAAGGATGACTCGACTAGTGAGGTTTTTCATGAGCTCTTAGTGAAACGATGCTCAGCTGGAAGTAGACATAGCACAAAGTTACATGTCTGTCTGGGTGTATACGTCCTCCAACTCAGCCAGGCAGTTTACAATGTTTTAACCAGTTCACCTGAGGGAACACTTCCTCTGCTGGTGAGGCATTGAAACAACGCATGCTTGTCAGTGATGTCTACGGGGCTGGGATTACAGTTTTGAACTAACATGTATAACAAAGAAACACAGTCACAGAACAATAAAATAATAAGCAGGGGGAAGAGGGTGGCTGGCTCATCTTCTCCTTACACACATAACCGATAAATATTCCAGGTGTTAAAAACCAGCCTGTTAGCAGGCATACAGTGACTGTGGAGACCGTTGGAGGATTCATCGTCATGGTGGAGATGATGTGAGCCGCTTTGTGACATGGTGCATCATCCTGCCGGGAGTTTCCATCAGAAGATGCTCCACTGTGCTCAGAAAGGGATGGACAGCCAAATTTAGATAGGCTGTGCTGGTTAAACCAGGCTATGTCGGGGTCCAAAGTAGGCCAGAAAACATCCCCCACACCGTTACACCAACAGCAGCCTGACTGCTGCTACCAGACAAGATGGATCCATCTTGAGGACCATCGCTCATCTCAGGATTATAAACTCCTCATTTAGATACTGCAAAGTATTTTTGCTTCTTCTCCCAATGAAAGATGAAAAAAAAAGTTAGGCTGAACTGTGTTTCTGGTTGTTGAAAACACTTTAATGAAGATAGAAATTAGATGATTGAATGTTTATCTTAAGTGCTTCAATGCCTTCAGTTCCTTTTCCCCGGAGCTGTGTTTTCATTCAGTGTGTTTAAGGTTTAAGTGGGTAACCTGTTTAATGAGGCATCACTTTTTTTTTTTTATTATATGTGTAATTTAGGAGGTTTGGTAGAAACCCAGAGCCAAAAAAGCTTTTAAAAGCAATGATTAAACATTTTAAAACCAGGTTGGGAAAACACCAGAAGGCAGATCCATCATGCTATCAGACTTCTGACCGGAAAAATGAAGTAAGCTATGAATCAAGTTAAATTGGGAGCTACATGAACCTGAAAATTCAATCCACTGCCATCATTAATGTTTTTAATGGCAGTGTCACTACCCACACTGGGCAGTCTGGAAAACAGCCACGGCGATAACTATTTAATAAATCTAATTTTCACAGGCAGGCAAATTCTCAGAAAATTTATCATTGCTGTATTTTTTTTAAGTGACTAATGTTTTGCGCATGGGTTGGTATTCTCAGGGTCACAAGTACACGCACCAGTCCCAAACCAATTAGGAGTTACTGGGTGTGTGTGAATGCTTGGATTATCTGAAAAATGTACAAACTTATAAAAAGGATCAACTAATAAAATTTATTCTTAACTTCGTTCTGAACCTATAAATAATCTGTTTAAACTAAACCATGTGATTCTGCAGTAATTAACAGTTAATTAGCAGCTGGACAATGATGGGACTGATAGGATGAGTGTTTGGCACAAAATTTGATAAAATCCCCACACACACCCCTCAAGTGGGCGGGAAAATGTTGTCCTTTCATATTGGGTTGTTTACCAGAAGTCTAAAAGTGCGATGGTTCTTGGGTGCTGTGTCCTTAGCTGTAGCACTGCCTTCCTATAGATGAAGGTATCTGATGGTACTCTTGAGATTTGTTGTTGCAAATTTATCCAGTTAGATGCTCCAACTGTTGCTTTCACATCCTTTCATTTGCCTTCTTGAGCCCGTCTTGTGTTCCTTCCACTTCATCTAGCCCTACTGTATTCTGCTGTAGCTTGTGGACATTCAGTTTCCCATTTCCAGTCAGGGCCAGAGCTGGTAGGGTGGCCAGAGTGGCACCGGTATAACACATGCACCATACAAATAACATGTTGGACATCATATAGTGATATAACATACTGTAGGGCTGCACGGTGGTGTAGTGGTTACCACTTCAGAGCAAAAAGGTCACTGGTTTGAGCTTTGGCTGGGGGGAGTTTAAACATTGGCCTTTCTGTGTGGAGTTTGAATGTTCTACCTTTCCATGTTGTTCTACCATCCAAAGACATGCATGTTGGGTTGAAAAATCACTCTAAGTCAGGGGTCTCCAGCCCTGCTCCTAAAGGGCCAAAAACCTGCAGGTTTTCCAGGTATCCCTGCTCTGACACACTTGACTCAAATTAATGAGTCATTGTGCAAAACTTCACAGGCTGTTGGATCCATTTCATTTGAGTCAGATGTGTTGAAGCAGGAATAGGTTGAAAACCTGCAGGACAGCGGCCCTCGAGGACCGACTTTGGGAACAGGAGGGAGAGGGATGGTTGGGAATAGGTGGGGTAGGAATAGGGTCCATGGCAGAGGGATCCTCCCTCTGGCTCTCTCTCCTCCCGTCAGCCCTCCCGTCGGCATCAGTCTTGGCGTAGCTGGTGGCACTGGCCCCCGGTCCTGGATGGATGTCTGGGTGGGAGCCGGGGATCCTCCGGCCCCTGCAGTGCTGGTGCTGGGCCGCCGGGGATGGGGGGACGACCGGGGTGCTGCCTCCTGCAACGCCTGGCGGGCTGGGCCTTGCTGTTCTGTATGCTGAGATGCTGGACAGCACAGGTTAAATAAGAAAAAAGAAACAAAAAAAACACGCCAAAAAAATCCCCGTTGGAGCAGCCGACAGGGAAGGAGTGGCCAGGTGTGTTGCAACCATGTGGAGTCCTTGTGTACCCAGTGTGCATCAAACTATATAGTGTGCAATTTCAGTCCAGCATTGTGACTGTTTGGAGTTTCCCTGCTGCAACACACCTGACTCAAACCAAGAAATAATGAGCAGACTTGTGCAGTCTGATGTCAAGCTCTGCACAAGTCTGAGAATTAAGTCTCATGTGTGTCTTAAGGACACCTGCTAATTAAGGGGAGGAACCAGCTTGAGACACATTCAAAGTGTCATGTGTTCACCGCCACACACAACTGGTGATTACCAGGAGATTTTAACCGTCAGAAAGCGCCAGAAGAACTTCTTCTTCTCTGGGTGCTTTTTTATTTGGATCTCAAGGTGTGACCCGACCCAGAGTATCTCCTTAGAAACAAGGCCCATCGGGTTTCAATGCATTTTTATCGTCATTATTTAGAATAACTTCTGCTTGTCATTTCAGCTCATTTCATCTCTGTCTGTGTTCCGTTTCATGAACCGAAGGTATTTTCAGGCAGTTACCTGCAAATTACAGACAGCTGATACGTTCCTTCAATCTTAAACCTATCAGAAAGAACTTTTTGAGGATGTGAGATATTGGTGTATGAGGCCCATGAGACTAAGCTAAGCTGCGTGTTGCATCTATTCCAGCAGCATTGCTTCACAGAAGAAGAGTCCAGGTGTGGGGCTAATCTGCAAAGAAGGTCCTGGACCGCTGAGCAGCTCTCATCACTCCATCATCATACTGGGAAAACACAGTAACAGGGAACGACGTGATGGGAGCCTGGACACTAAACTTCCGCCTTTTTCTTTATTTAAGATTTAACATTTTACATATGAGGGAATCTGACCTCGTGGCCATGTGTAAAATATTTATGTAGCTCCAGAATTGCACAATTACTACATTTCTCGGTTCCACATGTGAATGTTTCTATATGTTTATTATAACTTAATTACAGAATAACATCAGTGTGAATTTCTGATTCGGCCACTATGTCTCGTGAAAATGGACAAAAAGATAGTAAAAGGCAATAATATGTGGACTTTCATGGAAGAGAGCCCACATCCACTGTGTCCTGCTCAACATTTTCCAGCTTTCCGTCCAAGTCACGATTCCTCTTTCTACTTGGCCCTCACCAGCAAATGGTTGGGATTATTTTTCTCACAAAAGTCCACATATCACGAAATAAATACTTGGGTTTAGAAAAGAAAACAACTCAAACATCCCACTATTCATGGGTTTGTATCACCAAGAATAGCGGTAGCATGGTAACGCATCTCCAGGCTGTTTTCTTATCGAGCAGCTGACAGAAAACAGCCTGGAGATGCGTTACCATGACAATGCCAAAATATCAGCTATGACCACCTTACTAAAAGGTCAATGAGAAAAATCACAAAACTGTGTTTTGGTTGTTGAAATATTGAAAAATGTCTGCGGACAGAACAAGAGAACTAGGATTTTCAAGACTTTTCTATGCAAATTGAAACATCTTACCTCACTGAACCCAAAATAAATTAAAATGAGTGTTTTCTAACTAATAAAACCATTTTTATTGATACAAATGTAATATATTAGAGATGTTTTACTTTGGAAAAGCAGTTTTACCATCACAGTGTGACTTTGTAATTATTGAAATTCTAGTTTTAAGCATTGACTTTCTCATAAAAGAGAATAAGACTGCAGTAAGAAGCCTCTTAGGACCAAAAACACTTCAAATCAGCGAAATACTTAAACATAAAATTAATCAGTAAAAAGACATATTATACCAGAAAAACATAAGCATGACCTTGATTTGATTAATTCAGTTTTACTTAGAATTCAGTTTTTGCAGCGTAGAAATGATTATTTAAATCATGTTTTACATGTTTTAAACAGAACCTGAGCACGGTGAGTTCTTCTAGACCGTCGGCTCTCAAACTGGGGCTCGAGACCCCCATGGGCGTTGGTGTCACATGATCATTTCAGAGGGTTCCAAGATTAAAAAAGAAAACAATACAGCCACTATTTATTAAATAAATTTGGGATTTTTTCCAGGGCTGTCAAAATGAAACCATTAAAGCAGATAAATCTGTGAAATTAGCACTTTCATTTTTTAATCAGATTAACTCAAACAAAGCTAAACATCATATTTAAAGTCTGTTTTCAGTATTATCAGCCTTTTTACAGCAGCGAACAAAACCCACCAAAACCCACTTCATCCTCCTTTTTTCCAAAGATTCTGACAGTTTTCCAGCCGTACATGTAGGGGAAAGCAGCAGTTGTGGTGTGAGGCAGGGGGTGGGTGTGGGGTTGTGAACACCAGCGTACGTTATCTTTAAGAACCACTACTCTGGTGTAAAAATGGCTTTAGAGCTGACACTGAGCTGGCCTTTATGTTCCAACACTGAACCGTAAGAAATGATGTCAAGTTTCCTACTTTTTCCGTTCATGAGAACAAACCTGTCTCTTCTGTCTACCAGCAAAGCGTGTTAAAAGTAAAGACATGTGCCAACATGCAGAAACATAACACACTGCCAACAAGCTGGGCATTTTCCTGAATTTTTAAAGGACAAGAATGGCAAAAAAACACCCTGTGAATGGATTTGTTGTAGGTTTACATGTTTATTGTTTCACTTTTTGTTCCCTTTCCACCTTATTATTTTAACTCTAATGACATTTTTCATTTTTTAATGATTAAACCATGGATGAAAGCAAGTCCTGTCCACAAAGTTGATGCATTTCATTAATATAAGTAATACACAATAATAACAGAAGAAATTCCAGCTTGATGTCAAGTGAAATGCTGACTAATCAAAGTCAAATTTATGCCAAAATGATTCTACGTTTAATCCAGAGTTTATCAGTCCAGACTGGTGATGGTCTTCCTCACACACACAAAAAAAGGAATAAGTGAGATGAAACAATTTTAACCCCCATTTCCAGAAAAGTTGGAAAATTTTCTTAAATGGAAAAAATATGAAAAATAAATTAAGCTAAAATAAATAAAATAAAATAAAATCTGTAATTTGTTAATCAGATAGAACCTTCATTTAATCGACTTTGTACAACGAAGTTATTGTCCAGTTTGTGTAATCCAGTTTCAGGTTACGTTTCAGGACGCAGCTGTGGACTGAGTTGATTTTAAAGGTATTTCCATGTGTCCATACTATCTACAAAAGTTACATTTATTTAGAAAATATGAAACCATACTCAGTAGCAGCTGGTAGATTTATGTCGTTTTTTGTTTTGTTTTTTTGTTTCTTTTTATGTAGTACTTTTCAGACCAGAAGCATTTAAAGTTCAACCAGGTGTGAACACGTATGCACATATAAAGAAACAAGCTAGAAAAATAAGAAAAGTTAAACTTAGAAGCATTTAAAGAAGACCAGTTAAAGGGGATCAGAACAAATAAAAAACAATAAAACAAAAATCTGATGACATTTTAACTGTGGATCTGTGGGAACCTGTTCCAAATTAAAAGCAGCTTCTCCGTGTTTATTCCTGCAGGCAAGCAAACACAAGCTGTTGGATGCTCTGCTATGCAAAAGGAGGTCTGATGTCACTCAGCTGTCACGGAAATTATGTCAGCAAGATGGTAGCACATGTCTCCACACTGCAAACATCAAGCTCTGCATCAATGGTACCTTCACACAAATGTCTCTGCCATACCATCACAGGCTTGACTGGATGTTCTTCCCCATCTGCTGAAGCCGTTTTTCCACAAAGCAGCAGAAATGAAGACTCCTCTGACCACAGAGCAGGTGTCCATTGTCTGAGATGAGCTAGTGTCCGTAGAGGTTGGTGGTGTTTTGCAGAGTTGCATGGGGCTTGATTCTTACATCACAGCTTCCAAAGTAATAACAGTATTCAGTGAAATAACAATATTCAAAAAGTATATTCACACTGAGTCAAATGGCTGAATTCCCTCATCCACCTGTCACTAGGCTCTGCAGAGGTCTGGTAACGAGACATTCATTTGATTCTGGTGGGTTACAGAAGGGAACGATGCATCTAAAGGTTGGAGGACGGTAGATCTCCAGGACCCAGGACTATCCAGGACTCACTGTTGCCAACTCCTCAGTAAAGAAAGTAGCTATTGGGTGTTCTCAAAGTCATTAGAAGTCGCCTAATTTGCATAACTGTCCATTTACATGTAATGTGATGGATGTCGTAGGAGAGAAAAATTCTTCTCTCCTACGACATCCATTATTCTATTCTATTCTATTCTATTCTATTCTATTCTATTCTATTCTATTCTACAGTCATTTAGCAGATGCTTTTATCCAAAGTGACTTACATATGAGTGAGAACAACACAAGCACAAAATCAAATAGAGGACATTGTAGGAAGGTGCCAGTGGACTGTCCATGAAGTGCTACGGGCTTTTTTTTTTCTTTCTTTCTTTTGTTTACTCCCTTCCCACCCCATAATATCACCTATGTTATAATGCAAATAATTAATACCATAAAGTTTGTTGCAAAGAACTGGGCTAAGTTCTCCAACTTTCCAATAAAAACAGCTATACTAAGTGTTGAAATGCTCCTTGAAGAGCTGAGTCTTCAGCTTGCCCTAAAAAGTAGACAGGGTCTCTGCAGAGCGGACAGAGTTTGAGTTACAGAGTTTAAGAGTTTGATTACAATGTTGTAGGAGAAACAAAAGGTGAGTTTAAACCCCACCTAAATATGTATAGTAGTATACATAAACTCTTTTCTGTTGGTTCATGTTTTTATTTTATATTTTGTCATTGAAATAGGCTATTACTTTGAAAAATAATTTTGAAATATTTGAATTTCATTAGACCCACATAACTCAAATTTGTCCTCCATTGTTAAATGTTTGACTATCTAAAATCACTTTTAATCAAAGGACTGTTATGTTGTGTGGAGCTGCTAGCTGCATGTCCAACCTTCCTCCTTTATCCGGGCTTGGGACCCAAAGACAGAGTTTGGCAGTTACTTTTGTTTGTGGCTTTTCTTACTTTTAGTTTAGTTTTTTAGGTTCAGCTTGCTTTGGGTTGAACTATTATAAGGATATGGATACGTTTTTGAGTTTTCATATGTTTCTTTATATTGCAGCATTGAGCATAGAAATCAGCCTTACAATACACGCAGTATGCGCTCGTATCGTCTTCGATAAACATCTTCGACCAGCCTTTGAATTCAGGGTTTGATTCTACTCCTTTCTGTACTTTTGAGTATACAGTTTAAACTAAGACATGATAAGCTAAATGTTTAGCTTTTGTCACACACGCAGTGGACAACGTGAGTAATGTACTGAGGTGGCAAGCCAAATCAAACATGATTAATTAATTTGGCTTTACAGTTTACATCCCACTCTGTAAGCCAGATGGGATCAGTGGCGGATTTGCAAATGTGAGCTGTTCATTTTGATTGAGTACGTGGAGTTGTGCAGGTATCCTCTCTGCTCCTCTAACTGGCTGCCTGCACCTGCAGCCAGAGTGACTGCAGGGGTGGGGGGTGGAGGCTTGTAAAGTCACCAGATTTAGTGAGAAAGTAATCAAATTAGCAACAGTACCAGGATAAGACTTGGGCACCCCTGGTTTAGATGTTTAAGACTAGATACCTTAAAAGTTGATTGATTGCGACATTATGGAACCCTGTTGATTATCCATTAAAGATTTAAGCTATTACAAAGGTGAAATGGCCATCTGTTCAGCCCCGGACCGGGAACCATCTGGTGCTTCACGCCAGAGGGTAAAAATTGGAAAATCCTGGAACTTTCTGTTGTGTAAACCCGGTGAAGGCATGTGGGATTGTGACTGTTTATGACTAATTTTTCATTGTTTCTGCTCCTGTAAGAAGACATTTTTATAGTGTTGTAACGTGTGTGTTACAGGAATGTAAATATGTGTTTGTGACAACCTGCTGATTGGCTTGTGGCCTGAATACTCATAATTGGCTGGCTGTGCCTTCCCCTGTCTACAACTGGCTGGACTGACAGTTGTTCACATGTGTCCTCCCCTACTTATGCACACTGCTGAACAATATTCAGGGAAGCTGTGCCCTTTAGGAATGGCTTTTATTAGAGACGTTGGGGTTGTGTGGTTTCTGGTCTATTTGTGTGAAGGCTGCAAAACTTTATGGTGAACTGTAAGCTTAAGCTTAAGTATAGTCTGTCTTTGCCTTTTTTTTGTTTTGTTTGCAGAATGTGTTTAATTTGCTTTACTTTTATTGTGTTGTGCAATAAACTGCTTTTTCTGTGAAAACATTATATTTTGTCTTTAATGTTACCACCCTTCATTCCCTAGCAGATAGGAGGTTGCTAAATAATGGGGGCTTGTCCGGGAGCTGAACCCCAGCACCCAAGTAATAATCATACCCCTTATTTTAGTGTACAGTGAGTTCAACTGAATTTTTATTATATATTCAGAGTACAGTTGAAAAAATTAATCTAAAAATATATCAGTAAGTCGAGAAGACAATTGCACCAAACCTTTCACTGCTGAGACTATAATATACTATAGATTCAGATGAGTAGATTCAGTATACTGAACTGTACATTAGTCAAACCATAATAATTTAATTTTGAGAATTAAACATTGTATTTTCTAAAACTAAAACAAGTACCAACTCTAGCTTACAAAAACTGTTCTACTTGCACTTAACTATCTTGGTTCCTTCAACAATTATATCATCATAAGCTATTTGAAATCTCTGTTGATATGCTTTTCTGTAGTTTGACCCATAAGTGTAGAATTTAGAGCTGTGTACATACATAACAGTGCAGACACAATAGACATTGCCTCATCATTGGTTATTTGCTGTAATAAATAGCTTATTACAGATACATTGTTATAAGACAACAAAATGAGGATAACCCTGTCTGTGCCATCTTCATCTGAAAGATTGCTTGAATGTCCTGGTTAATGAAGCTAAAATATTAGCTTAAGTTAGAATGAGCTTGACTTACACATTGTTGGCTTCTTGCTCAGCAACTGAGCTCTTGAAGAGTAAAACCAGAAAACAGCTGCAGCTTGTATCTCCCAAAAAAGCCAACTCTGGTTGCAAAACTATAAGATAATGGACCATACAGACAGAGATTTACAAAAAAACAAGATTCGACTTGTCTCCTGTTCACCCCATTTCACTGTTCTCTACATTTTTTGTAAAATCCTTTGTTTATTCTCCTTTCTCATGACTTCACTGAAGTGATGTAAATCATTTTAATGATTTGATCAACTGGAACTGCTACAAAGCAGCAGGGATGACCCACATGCAGACCAGGAGGCAGGATACAGAACAGAGATCTTAAATATAAATGAACTCTGAATAACAACAAGGGAGACTTCAAGCAATGAAGTGGCAAGTGACAACTGAAACCAAGTAGCACATATACATACATAAAACACAGGACATAGGTGGCTTGAAAAAGCTAAATGAAACCAGGTGAACAAGAAACAAGGCTAGACAGATAGAAAACTACAAAAAAAACTCCACACTATGACAGGAACAACCTAAAACAACACAAACAAGTTGTTTTCCAGCGATCAGGGGTATATTTGCCATACATGCTCTGGACTATAGCGAGCTAGAATGACTTCTATTTCATTATTTACACAACTAATGAAGAAGATTGTGTGAATACAAACAATTCAATAAAAAGAACTTGCACACTTAAACTTGTGTACATAATATTAATCAGTTTTGATGTCTCATTTTTCCCTTCAATATGAAATCCACACACAGTTTAACTTACGTGAAGACTATGACAATGATATAAATACAGAATAGTCTTGCATAGGGGTCACCCATAAGAACATGGTGGCTGGTGAGTAAACATCTGAGTGTGATCAGAGTACTGATATGAGCAAAAAAGACTAACTTACTGCATTGACCATAAAACATAAATGGACCATTCATTCAGCTTTAAGTCTTATGTTGCTCAGGGTAACATTAGGCTAAACTTGTAGCTGCTGACATTGGCACATGTGGGGTACACCCTGATCGCTTTTCCAGTCAATTGCAGCACTAACACAAAGAGACAGGCATGTAGAGCCACTTCTACGGCCAGTTTGGAGTCGCTAATTAACCTGACAGGTCTGTGGACTGTGGGGGAAACCAGAGCGTCCACCGAAAAAACCACACAGGAACCTGGAGAAGATGAAATATCCACATGAACAAACCTTGGTGCACTTGCTGCTGGTTGGTGATCCTGAAACCAGTTTTTTTTCTGTCACTGCTTTCCAACATTTCTGAACAAAACTACTAATGGTGGGCGGTTCCTACCATCGCCATCTTGGCAGGGGCATGCGCGTCGTCTCACCCAGAAAATACAAATATATGCAAAGAGGTGGAGCTGAGAGGAGGACTGTGAGCGTCATGGTGGATGATAGACATGGAGCAAACTCCGAGCTGCATGTAGCTAAGAGCTAACCGAGCTAACCCGGAGATAACAGGAGTTAACCAGCTAACAGAGGTAAGCGGGCTAAAGCTAAGTCACCTTGTTAATTTGCTAAAAACCGCGGTTGTTCTACGTTCTTTTTACTTGAAGCCGGAGATCGGGTACCTGAGATTAAATCACTTTTAAACAGGTGAGTAAGAAAAAACTTCACTCCCCCCACGGTTGTCATGAAGGTAAACCTTACTTATTAAACCAAAAATGGATTTTTATACCAGGCTGTAAACATGTTTATTTCTGCTGTGAAGTTGGTCTTTTTAACATGGGAGTCTATGGGGATTTGCTCTGTTTTGAGGCCCCTAGTGGATGACGGGGGAACTGCAGCACTTAGGCTTTATTTTTTACAGCCGGAAGTTGCCGCTTGGTTGGACCCGCTTTTCCTCCCTTTCCACATCACAATGAGAATCTCCCGTTTCAACACACCACCGTGAGAATCCCCTGTATCGTGATACATTCAGCCACTTAAATCTCTTTTTTTTTTCGTCATAATAATCTTATTTTAAACTTCAGAAAGTCGTCCTCATCATGTCTACATGACTGAATGCTTTGAGTCGCTGTCTTGTGTTTGACTTATGAAATATCTATGTTTGAAGCAGTTGAACAGGTGAAGTATGTGTCCATTTCTCCTCCCTTTGTGGTGTCTTCCCACCAGTTCCAATGTGAAAAGTTTGACCTGGAATGGTGTCTTCTTCTTGAGCTCTATTGTTGTTTATTGTCAATTTCTGATGTTTTTAACCTTTAAAAAGTCCATCTTCCTATTTTAATTACATGATTAACTTATTTCCTTGGCTGTTCTGTTCTTTTCTCATTAATTTTGTTTTGGCAGGATTGTTCCGCATCTTCAAAAGAAGTAGATGGAAGTGAAGCTCAGTCCCAAAACAACAACAATATATCCACGAGTCTGGGAAAACTGGGCTTTAGAGGCTTTTAGGCCGTTGCTTTAACTGAAGTGTCTTGAGGTCAAAAGTAACTTATGTCTGCTGCACAGAGTATCCATTTGTCCTCTGACATTTAAACTTATGTCAGAACTAAACTGCTGTTTCATTTGTTCAGTTTTCTCTCAAAGACATGAGGTGGTCTCGGACATGCAATCCAGCCCACACTGCCTGCAAAAGGATCAATAGTTCACATCAAAGTGTACGTTGAGTCCGTTTGTCGGCACCCAGTGACGCTCTGATCCTCTAATGCCAAGTTTCTGGATTTATTTGTTCCTCATACATGATCATAACAGAATGGATCAGTAAATGAACAGGCTGCATGATGTAACGCAGCTGAAGTTGGTTCTGTTTGCTCATTAATGATGGATGTGTGTTGTTGGGGTGAGCAGCGGTTCTGTGGGAAGGTTTTTTTTTTTTTTTAATGAACTCAGTTAAAAGAAATGTGCTTTTAAAAAAATTTTTATCATAAAAAGCTATTGACCTTGAGGCACCAAAGAGGAACTACTGAACTGGTTTTCCATCTCTTAATCGGTTAATAAATTAAATTCAAGCTGCACTCAGTACATAAACTCAATACCTATGGGTCTGACCAACACACCATGAAATATTTGATTTCACACGCATAATTCAAACCGCTCAGTCGCGCTGCTCTGGCGGCTTGTTTCACCCCAGCTTCAGTCTGGTCCAAGAAAAACAAATGTATAGCGCTGCATGTTTCCTGTAGGAATCACTTTCCTCTACACGTCTGTCCACACGCTTCACATTTTACATCCAACATCAACAAACTCACATCAGGCCAGTCATTTAACACCGTCATCAGGAAAGCAAATAAAACAAATAACCACAATTAAAAGTAAACGGTACGAAGCCTCAGAGAGGTTATCAAGATGAAAAGGAAAAGCAAACATTGTGTGGTCTAATCAGTCATGTGCCTGTTGCCCGGCCAACCAGGAGAAGCTTCCTTGCCACAGTTAAATTAAATGGAAGCATTTATTTCCATGCTGGAGTTGTGTAACAAAGAGGTGAACAGGAATACTAAATAAGTCAGACGCTTTACTGGACCTCTTGGTGATAGAATAAACCAAAGCGATCAACAATCCACAGCCGTAAACCAAAGTATGATTACATAAAGCAGGACTTTGTTTTATTATTATTATTATTATAATATTATTATTATTAATAATAATAATAATGATAATAATAATGATAATAATATTAATGATTTATTATTTGGGGCGGCTGTAGCTCAGGAGGAAGAGCAGTTGTCCTTCAACTGGTAAGTTGGGGGATCGATTCCAGGCTTCCCCTGAAATGCCGAAGTGTCCTAGGGCAAGACACTGAACCCCAAACTGCCCCCCGATGTGCCTATCAGGGTATGAGTGTGTTGAGTGAGTGTGTGTGTGTGAATGGGTGAATGTGACAAGTAGTGTAAAGCGCTTTGAGTGGTCTGTATGACTAGAAAAGCGCTATAGAAGTACAAGTCCATTTACCATTATTGCTGTTGTTATTATTATTACTATCATTATTATTATTATTAGTAGTAGTAGTAGTATTAATAATATTGTTATTATTATTATTAATAATAATAATAATTTATTATTTGTGTTATTATTATTATTACTATCATAATTATAATTATTAGTTGTAGTAGTAGTATTATTAATTATAATAATAATAATTTATTATTGTTGTTATTAGTATTACTATAATTATTATTATTATCATCATCATCATCATCATCATTATTATTATTATTATTAATAATAATAATAATAATAATAATAATAATAATAATAATAATGTGAGACAATCATGGAAGATATTTGTCACCTATAAACCACTGAACCGTCTAACAGGGGAATGACAGATGTAGGTATGCTTAATCTTCTTGGATTCCTGGAAAACAAAACCACTGTGGACTTTAAAACAAACTTTGACAAATTTCAGATCTTCTTAGTTAATATTTATCAGTAGACAGACCTGTCCAATACACAATTTGTACATATTATACAAAAAAACTCAACAATACAAAAATATGACACACATATTAAAGAGTTTAATATTAACTAACAAAATAATTAACTAATTAAAATGGACTAAAGATATTGAACAGAAAGAATGTCTACAAACAGTTGATGTTGTTTTACTCCTGTGTGTGTGAAACTGGTTTAAAATCCTTCAGTGGATCAAACGATAGAATTAATCAATGTCCATGTTTAGGAACCAGATATACTGACATAAAAGGGTGCGGCGGATGAAACTGTTTTCCAGCTGGAGGCTTAATAGACCCCAGCTGAACAAAATTTAGTGCAGATCAAAAGTGCAACTTGCAAGTACAGCTAATCTCAGATGTTTTGCATGACTTTACACACACACACAGTGTTTGGATGAAGTCCCTGCAGTTTGCATCTGCCTCCTACTGACAATGTTAGGAGCATCATGAAAATGGAAACGAGACAACCACCACCATGGGCTGCTGAGCATCTGAAGTCTCAGACTCAGCAGGAATGCACAGATTCCTCTAAAAAACAGAGTCTCACATGGAGCCCAATGAAACTATTGTGGCTTTTACTTTTTTATTGCATTTTAAAACTGCTTGTTTTCTAGTTTCCTGCATGATTTTATTCCTCTTTTCATGCCTGGTAGTTTTTGCGAACATCTTGCGATGGATTGCTCGTCTCCAACAAGTTTTGTGTTCACTAAGTTCGTTTTCACGGTTGCCAAAGGTAAATTAGATATCAAAAACATCAGGTGTGTTCTGTGGTTGGACTGTAATTCAGATCAATCTGAACTTTGGTAAAACGAGCTGAAGAATGCAACAAAAAAAAAAAAAAAAAAAAATCTCAAGAGGCAGAATCACGAGTTTATTTGAGTGTTTGGTTGTTTGTCTTGAAAATGCCACACAACTCAAAGTCAGATCCTCAGCCAAACCTCAGAAAGAACAAAGTTAAAGAGCGAAAACTGAAGCAATTACGGCTCATTTGGTCAATCTTATGCTGCAGCCAAGTGACCCGAGATCCCCCAAATGAATCCATTAACAGGAAACAAGCTCATTCAAAGTGGCAAATTCAAACAACTTGGACTAAAATAAACCATTTAAGTGATTCCATTTTAATAAAGTTAAATTGATCTTACTTTTATTTGCATTGACAGTCAAATAAACATTGAAGTTGGAGCAAAACTTTCCTGTTTTGGTGTGCTGTCATGAGCCCTCCCATGCCCTGTGTGATCTGATCAGTAATTGGTCTAAATGAGTCTGACTGAGGAGCACACCGAGGTCACTTAGGGGCTCTCTGAAGGCAAATCTCTTGAACTGAATTTCACCACAGGCACGACAGAAAACTTTGTCTTTCCATTTGTGTGGAAAGGTCTAAAACTGACTGGCTTTTATTGTTTGGTGACGCTTGTTTAACCCATTAAAAACCGACAAAAAACTGAGACATATCGCATCGTTTAATGGTGCAAATGTAGCTCAAAATCCTGTGGAACACAATCTGATTTTTGTCTTCTGTCCTTTAATAGACCCCAGAAAGCAGAAGATTACACTATAAAAATGTTGACATATCACACGGTAAAAAATGGTAAATATCCCTTAAAGTGTTAATACTTTTTATTTTACATTTTGTTTAAATTTCACTTTTTTTTTTAAAGACACTGTACATAACTTTTGCCATTTTCATCCATCACACGCCCCCCCCATCAACGGCTAAGTCTGCATCCATCTAGCATCCTACGTGACCTGTTAGCTCTCTCCAGCCAGCAGAAGACTGCTGTTGGCTAGCTAAACTCAACACTTAGTTTAGCTATATTTGACGGTGGATTTGAGGAGTTAGAGAAGTTCTTTGCAACAATTATTATGGGTAATATAGCGGGGTGGGGAAGAAAGAAAAAAAGCCTGTAGCACTACATGTCAAGACCAGCCTCCAACTGGACTCCAGCAGTCCACTAGCACCTTCCTATGATACCCTCCACTGTTTGATTTCATGCTTGTGTTGTTCTCACTCTCATATGTAAGTAGCTTTAGATAAAAGCATCTGCTAATTGACAGTAGGATAGAACAGAATAGAATAAGAAATGTGTACCTTCAAAACAGCCAGTGTGTTTTTTTAGCGTAAAGCAGAACTCAGCTGGAACGCAGCATAGCGTCCTGGATGTAAATGTGGTGGAATAAGATTCCTCCCTCCCACGTTGCACCTCCAAGCTGCAGCATATCAGCAATTATTACTGGGCACAGCTGGATGCCTTTATATCGGCAGAGCTGGGCAGCTTTACTTTTGGGGTTTTTGGACGACTGAACTAGAGCTGGTGCTGGGACAGCGGTATTCCTGTTCTATTTCCTTCTCCTCCTTGTGGGAGAGGCAACGTTGGGTAAGGGCATGTTTTTCCTTATAATCAACCAATGATTAACCCAGGTAATAAAAGATCTGTGCTTCAACAGGCCTGAAGAACTGCTGTTCTGTCTCCCTTGTGACTGTGGTTAGAGCCCAGGTTTTAACAAAGGGGCTTTGTTTTGTTTATTTTTGTGCCTGATCTTTACAAACCATACTGGGGTGGGTTAAGTGTTTTATTTTCCTTTGCATGTTTCTGCTTTTTTTTTTTTTTTGTATTGAATCAGTCTATCATGGTGTCTTGATTTGCACCCGCAGTTCATTTTTGGTGACTTTTCATGCATTGTTTTGTGTATCGTATTGGGCTTAGCCTTATGTTTTGCTGTTGTTTTAGTTGGGTAACTGTCAGTGCTTGTGTTGTGCTTTTTGTTTTTTGGATTTGCTTTGTTAAGCTGCACCACCTGCTCCTCCCTCTTGGGTGTGTAATTGTTTTTCCTTTTTGTGTGGGACAATTAAAATTCCCAAAAACTCCTAATCCCGTCGGGCACACTTTTTTTTTGTTTGTTTAGTTTTCTTCTTGTGGCCTTCACCTGTAGCGAGCCAGGACATAACACCGAAGTTTTAGACCAACACTTACCATACTCTACCAATTGGATCTAATAAAAACTTACCTGAATCTCTTGTGCTGCTTTCAGGTCCATTCTGTATTCATACACCAGGAACTGTTTACCAGACATCTCTGGTGCTGCTTTTGGGTCCATTCGAATAATTTAGATGGTAATACTTTGCTCAAAATGCTGTGGATGGGAAAACTCAAAGGTTAGTGATGCAAATGTCACATTTTATGTACTATTTTCACACTTGGCTTTTTAAATCTTGATTGGAATGAATATGGGCTGGACTCTCATTTCAACTCCGACACACTTTATAAACCACTGAACGATCGGGAGAACGTGGCAGACTGGAGCTTCTGTGCAGTGATTGTAATCAGTCACAGGTGAGGTGTTTGGGAACAGATGAATTCAGTCAGATAAAGAGAAGCAGAAGGAAGGATTCAGGACAATGTTGCGTAAAGCAACGAGAGCATGAAAAATGGACAACGGTATTTTGATAAGTGCAAATAATTTGCATGAGAATTCAGTTTTGGACACAAGTTTGTTTTTTTTTTTTCTGGGTTTTTTTTGTTGTTTTTTTTTTTTCCCCCATTGCTCTGATTTCTAATGTTTGTTGGATGGAAAATGCTTGCACACTGCCAGTCTCTCCTGTACAGCATTTAAAGACCAGATGCCACAAAGTGCTTTATAATAATAAAACAGACATACAAAGGATAGAACAACTTAAAACAAAATTAAGAACCAAGTAAATAAAACAAGTAAAAACTTAGTTTAATTAAAACCAATTTCTGCACCCTTTTAATTACATGGAAACATCCATTTTTAAATGTTGTCATACGCCACCGCCTTCATACTTGCCGGTGTTACGGGTCTCAGGGCTGAAGACCACAGTAGCAGAGATGTTTCCTGTATTTAAGCAGGTGAAAGAGGGACGTAAGACCACGGCGCATCTTGTGCTCTCTCTCTCAGATCACATCTGAATTTATTAAACATGTTTCACAAACATCAGCATTTTCATTTCAGCTTGTTTGAACTCAACTCAAAGATATCGCTAGCTTTGTTCCTAAAATCCCTTTAGACAGATTCACTGTTTCACCCTATTCTCCATGGACAGTTCTTAAGATATACACATTGTCATGTATTCACAAAATAATTCTGGTACATAAAGTAACGATTTTATATAACAGTCTTTCACTGGATTAGCCCCACAAAATAAAATGTGTAATTTCTCTCAGCATCAAGCAAAATAAAATATCTCTTCTCTGTAAATGTACAGACCACTGAAATGAACAATGTTGCACATTTATGTCAATCATTAAACATTTTTCCCAAAACATTACAAGTTCAACATTCTTTCATAACTTTCAGAATAACCTTGGTACAATAGCATAAACATATGGCTATTTTCCATTCAAGATGCCTAAACACTGGCTGTAACAATTATTTTATGTAAACCGGAGTCGTTAAAATCCACCGAACGGCTGTCTCACTCGTGTAAACGGCACAAAATGGCGGCCACTGGTGAGAACTTACTCAAAAGTTGGTTTTACATATGACAAAACTATATTAAACCACATTAAATACGTTAGAATCTACCAGAATAACTCCAGGTTCTGTATCAAAATTCTAGATGGTTGCTACATGTTTTACTGACCTGTATTTAAGCAGGTGAAAGAGGGAAGTAAGAACACGGCGCATCTTGTGCTCTCTCTCAGATCACGTCTGAATAGCACCGGAAGCGTCCATCACTTTTATTGCTCCCAGCGCAACGAGAGAAAAGAAACGTTTCCCCCCTTTCACTTAAAAAAAACAAACAAAAACACTTCAGTCAAACTAAATCACACAATTTACAAATAAAAATCACAAATGTGGTTACCCTATCTTAGGTGTGCCACACCGGCATCTTTTACGTTGCCGTGGTTAAGTCAGTTCATCCACTAGTGGGCAGTGCTGAGTTTAGAGTTCACTTCAGTATTTTGACACACAATAGTAATTGTAGTTGCAAAAATCTCTCTTCAAACGTTCCAGCAATGTCTGACGATCTCCTCTCTGCTTCTTCCTGTTCCTCTTCTCTGGTTAGTTGTGCTGGTTGCATGTCAGCTATGCAACTCAACACTGGTGGTATTCACTTTTCTGCATTTAGTGATAGCTAAGCTATTTGAAAATGGACCAAATTAAATGCTTAAGCGTCGCAGAAGACGGACGAAACTGTCCGTCTGTCTGTGTTCTGATGCATCAAGCTGCTTTAAGAAGTTTCCACAGAGCACACAGATCTCATATCCAGCTGCAAATATGTACCAGTCATTTATGTAATTAAAACAGTGTTGGTGCTAATCTTAGCTAAGTAGCATTTTGTACATTTACACGTACAGGTAGATTTGTTTCTGCTTCTGTTCTGAATGCATGAATGCTGCTGAGATTGCTACAGCAGCATTGACCTCAGTCTTTAATCAGCTCCATTTACACCTCAGCAAACCCTATTCCAGGTGTCCTCAAAGTTGGTCCTCGAGGGCCGCTGTCCTGCAGGATTTCCATGTATTCCTGTTCCAACATACCTGGCTTCCATTAAATAGATCCAACAGACAAAGTTTTCCACAATGTGTGATTAATTTGAGTCAGGTGTGTTAGAGCAGGGTTACATGGAAAACCTGCAGGATTGTGGCCCTCGAGGACCAGAACTGGCCACCACTGTCCTAAACCAAACTGCGCTGCATAAATAGTAGAGGTGAGAAAATCCAATTGAATATCGGGATTCGATTTGATTAAATTCGATTTTTTTTTTTTTTTTTTTTTTTTTTTTTTTTTAATTAAAATCTTTTTTTCCAGTAAAAATATTTTTGTGATTTTTGTTTTGTTTTAATTGATCTTTTTACTTGTCTTCTTAGGCATTGTAGCAGCAGAATGATGGTCTGGCTGCTGTGTTGTATTTTCCTCATTGAAATCAAGAAGACAGACAATCAGAAAAAGTTTTGTACGTTTCTTTTGTTTTTAAGTCTACAAAAATGAGCAATATTGAGGAATAAAAAGAATCGCAATTTAAATCGAATTGGCACCCAAAAAATCTAAATCAGAACAGCCCTAATATATAGCATCTTCCTCCTGATACTTGCTCTTTCTGGAGAAGAGTTAACTAAATATTACTGTCTGGACCAGGCTCCTCTTTCATCATGCATCAGACTGAATGTTGCAGTCGCTCATTAAACCAGATAGTGGTGAGTGCTTTGGTTTTGTTGGTTAATGACAAGACCATGACATAAATCTGATAGCAATGAGGAAACAGGAGACAGTTTACAATGTCATCCATTTCAAAGAGGTTAACGTTAGCACACTATTCTCCAATGTTAGCTTACGTGCTAACAAGCAGACAGAATTTCTATCGTAAAGTTTAACATGTTGGAAAAGGCAATGTTAAAGAAACTGACCAGGATGCCCAACACAGTTAAGTTATAGATATTACTGCTGACAGTTAACCAGAATGTCCTCCAAACAACTGTCGATGTCCAGAAATGAAGCGCTGTTGGGGTAAAATCTGATGCCGTCATGATTGGGATTCCCACAAATTCACTAAAAGTCCCTTCTATGAAGGAACGCTTCCACATGTTTTACTATCCAACAATAAAAACTGTGCCTTTACAAAGAAGACCCCAAGAAAAGCAAGAAAATATCGAGTTCGCTAAACTCCCACAGCCTGCAGCGCCATGACGTTTATGAACAAATCGATTCTTTTACACAACTCTCAAAAGACAAGAACAGAGCTGCAGCTGCAAGCTGTTTGTTTGAGCCCTTTTTTAAATATACAAATGATCTAAGTTGACTTCATGTGACGTGTGTGTCATAGTGAGAGTCTGATGTCCAACATGCTTCATTCACATCTATTTGCATCTATGAGCAGAAAGTACTGAGCAGAAAGTAATGCTAAAATCACTCAACTTTGCAGGCGATGCCCAGGTTTATTCTGTTTGTATCTGTATTTTTAAAATATCCCCTTTTTTGCATGAATAAAATGATCTTGTGTGAAAATTTTTTTTGAGCAACTCTGTTTCATAGACGTTAGCTGGGGCCTGCTTGGTTTTTCTTGTCCCACAGTTTTTTTTTTTGTAAAAGATGTCGCTGACAAAGCTTGGGGTTATGGAGCCGACTTGCAGACAGGTTATAAAAAAACACAAGATACAATTATAACCAATATTTCTGAATGAATCCCACTAACAGAGTATATACTTGTGTGGTGTGTAATTTTGAATTATTCAGATCTAAATCTTACCAGGGATTATTTCCTACCCCTGACTATTTTCTAGAGAAAAAAAAGATATATCAACATGAGGTAGTTGTTTGAACGGCTCTTTGAAAGGAAAGACATTCAAAGAGCCGTAAACCCGCCATCTTTACTCCACAGTCACCAGATCGGAAACCAGTGGAACACCTTGGGGATGTGTTGGGAAGGAAAATTCTCATCCTGCACGGTACTGGTGAAGTGGATCTAAAGAAGTAGCCAGGGAGTTTGATTCCACGGTGTGAAGACATTCCTGCAGTCATATAAAGAGAAGACAATATTAAAGTTCTTTATCTTTCAGTAATTATGAAAAACTGAAGAGTTCTTGTGTTGTGTGGGCATTCACGGTGCAACTGCAAGCTGAAACCAGTCGGAATAGATTATACCCTGTATGAACACAGCGGCTGCATCTATGGATCACTCCCCCAGCTCATGTAAACAAATACACTGTCCAGAGCATGCTGGGAAAATCCACCCAACCAGGCGCTGACCTCTGTTTGCTCTGCACTTGCAATGTATTGAAGCAATTAGTTTGCACAACCTGCTTGTCTGCAGCGGTTGGTTACAACATTATGTAAAAACGCTCTTCCCTTCCTCTTCACCTCCAGAATCGCCTCCTTCAGGCTGATCTTTCAGACCAGATGTAAAAGGTTATTGTGATGTAGCTGATCTGTCTGGGTGTGAGCGCCTGATGGTCCTGAGCTGTGACTGTGATTATATCGGTCCATTTATCTCTTTGCTTTCCACTGTCACCTCTGCAGAAGTTTCTTCCCTACCTCGCGCTACAGCTGTGCGCTCCCTGTGGCTCGGGAGTTAAGAAAGTGTTTCCTGTGTACTTTTCCTGCAGTGAAAACAATTGTTCTACTTTGGTCTGTTTTAGTTGCAGCACCTAAATTACACAACTGCCATGCGATGAAAGTCTTTGACACAATGCCTGACCAGCTTTATGTTTGGAGTGGAGCTGTTGCTTAAGGGTCACGGATGTCTCTAAACTGGTCTGTTCTGACCATAGTGTATTCTGGAAGCTGCAGGAGACCATGACAGATTGTGCTTTTGGTTTACTTCATGTTTTCTGTTGTGGTGTTTGTGAAAATGATCTTTTTAGAGAGTGCCTGGTCCACTCTGTGACTGCAAGGTGTCCAGGTCCTGTGGCTGCAGAACAAGCCCAGATATTCAGCCCTCCATTGTCATGCTAGTGGAGGCATTAGTGCTAAACACAACCTCAGATCAGCGTGTTATTTATTTATCTAACAAAAACTAATTATGCTTGGCAACATTTATCCATCTTTTTAGGCTTCTTTCAGTTCAAAATGAACAAACTATCTTTGGTGGCGCCGTGATGGGCTGGTGACCTGTCCAGGGTCTACCCTGCCTCTCACCTCATGGCAGCGGTGAAATGTGCTGCTACAGATCATGATCATGATCCAGTAGTTTGTAGAAGCCTTTCAGTAGCAATAAGTTGAAGTGATGGTTTTCTGGATGGTGTTACAAGTTGTTCTCATGGTTGTGAAGGAATTTTGCTCCACTTTTCTTTCTCACATTGCTTCAGGTCATTGAGGTTTCTGCAGCTTTCTAAAGGCTCTCGCCACAACATCTCAATCAGGTCTGGACTTTAACTGGATCATGTCAACACCTTGATTCTTTTCTTTTTCAGTCATTCTTCTGTAGGTCTTCTGCTGTGTTTGAGATCATCATCCTGCATGAGAAAGATTCAGACTAACTTTAGCTATCAGACTGATGGACTCTCATTTGACTAATACTTGGGTATCCAGAGGAGTTCATAGTCCACTCAGTGTTAGTGTTGACAAGGTGTGTTTGCATTGATATGGTAAGTTTGAATCTCCCGTTCCACCTCGTCACCATGAGAATCTCCCGTTCCACCTCGTCACCATGAGAATCTCCCGTTCCACCACATCACCATGAGAATCTCCCGTTCCACCACATCACCATGAGAATCTCCCGTTCCACCACATCACCATGAGAATCTCCCGTTCCACCTCGTCACGATGAGAATCTCCCGTTCCACCTCATCACCATGAGAATCTCCCGTTCCACCTCGTCACCATGAGAATCTCCCGTTCCACCTCGTCACGATGAGAATCTCCCGTTCCACCTCATCACCATGAGAATCTCCCGTTCCACCTCATCACCATGAGAATCTCCCGTTCCACCTCATCACCATGAGAATCTCCCGTTCCACCTCATCACCATGAGAATCTCCCGTTCCACCTCATCACCATGAGAATCTCCCGTTCCACCTCATCACCATGAGAATCTCTCGTTCCACCTCATCACCATGAGAATCTCCCGTTCCACCTCATCACCATGAGAATCTCCCGTTCCACCTCATCACCATGAGAATCTCCCGTTCCACCACATCACCATGAGAATCTCCCGTTCCACCTCATCACCATGAGAATCTCCCGTTCCACCTCATCACCATGAGAATCTCCCGTTCCACCTCATCACCATGAGAATCTCCCGTTCCACCTCATCACCATGAGAATCTCCCGTTCCACCTCATCACCATGAGAATCTCCCGTTCCACCTCATCACCATGAGAATCTCCCGTTCCACCTCATCACCATGAGAATCTCCCGTTCCACCTCATCACCATGAGAATCTCCCGTTCCACCACGTCACCATGAGAATCTCCCGTTCCACCTCGTCACCATGAGAATCTCCCGTTCCACCTCGTCACCATGAGAATCTCCCGTTCCACCTCGTCACCATGAGAATCTCCCGTTCCACCTCGTCACCATGAGAATCTTCCGTTCCACCCCGTCACCATGAGAATCTCCCGTTCCACCTCGTCACCATGAGAATCTCCCGTTCCACCTCGTCACCATGAGAATCTCCCGTTCCACCTCGTCCCCATGAGAATCTCCCGTTCCAACACATCATGAGAATCTCCCGTTCCACCTCGTCCCCATGAGAATCTCCCGTTCCACCTCGTCCCCATGAGAATCTCCCGTTCCACCTCGTCCCCATGAGAATCTCCCGTTCCACCCCGTCACCATGAGAATCTCCCGTTCCACCTCGTCACCATGAGAATCTCCCGTTCCACCTCGTCCCCATGAGAATCTCCCGTTCCAACACATCATGAGAATCTCCCGTTCCACCTCGTCCCCATGAGAATCTCCCGTTCCACCTCGTCCCCATGAGAATCTCCCGTTCCACCCCGTCACCATGAGAATCTCCCGTTCCACCACGTCACCATGAGAATCTCCCGTTCCACCTCGTCACCATGAGAATCTCCCGTTCCACCTCGTCCCCATGAGAATCTCCCGTTCCAACACATCATGAGAATCTCCCGTTCCACCTCATCACCATGAGAATCTCCCGTTCCACCTCATCCCAAAGCTGCTCTGCTGGATGTAGATCTGGTGACTGTGGAGGCCGTTGGAGGACAGTGAACTCATCGTCATGGTGGAGATGATGTGAGCTTTGTGACATGGTGCATCATCCTGCTGGAAGTTTCCATCAGAAGATGCTACACTGTGCTCAGAAAGGGATGCATTAGGTATCAGCAGCATTAGGTAGGCTGCAGTGGTTAAACCATGTCATGGTGGTTCTAAGGGGCCCAAAGTAGGACAAGAAATATCCCCCTAGCACCAGCTACTAGTCTTGCAGCCGATGCTGCTGCATTTACATCCTGATAGTAAGAACGAAAGATGGATCAGGTTCATTATGGTGGAAGTGGCTCTACTGCTGGTATCAAGCAGGGGAGTGGGCACCAGTAGCTTTACTGGTCTTTGGCACTGCAGCACCCGAACCAGGTGGTAAAGCCATCGATCAGGATACTGCAGTGGCCTTTCTGTGTGGAGTTGTGCATGTTCTCTTATGTATTCGTTCTTTCTTTACTCTAGCTTCCTCCCACCAACATGCATGTTGGGTTAATTGATAACATGTTGTTAAGTTGCTTTGGATAAAACTTTTGCCAAATGACTGTAGAGCAGAATACAAAGTTGCTGTCAGGACTTGCTTGAAGTCCATTCTTGGTTTCTCTGAACTTCAGGAAGCAGTCTCAGAGGCAACCATCATGGAGAACACACATAAGAGACAAACGACTGGGCGTGAAGTTGTCAACTTTGTTTATTACACTAAAGAACCAAACAGAATCATTAAAACTGACTGCTTATATCACAAAGCTTAACTGGACCAGGTTCCCAAAGGCAGCTATGTACAAGGAAACATGGAAATCATTGCAGTAAAGTTCATAGACTTTACATAAGTTACATAAGCCCTAACTTCACCAATAATCACACTTGAATAATCCAATCAATGCTTAACCAAACTATAAGAAATTATTCCCCTCAAAATCCCCCTTAACTTCATCTAAACCTTCAGTTCCCTCTCCCCGGAACCACGAAAAGGTGCCCGAACACCTGGGGACATCCTTTTTCCTTTCATCGCTCCTGGGAACAGAAAGGCAAGGCCACTTTATTTGTATTGCACCTTTCATGTACAAGACAATTCAAAGTGCTTTACATGAAACATTAAAAGAATTACAGAAAAAAAAAGCATAAAAGAAAATACAAATAAGATCATAATAAAATCATAAATTATATTAGGATAATTACAAGAAACAGAACAGAAACAATCAGAGGTTAATAAAAACATCCATCTCTGTGAACACCCATCAGCAGCATCTATTAGCTAAACCAAGTACTTCTACTTTATTTTTTACAGGTGAGCAGAATAGGTAAGACTCCATGTTTCTACTAAAATGAACACACACACAACATGAAACAACAAACCTACATGTTTGCTGTCATTAATCCCAATATCCACCGTAGCTGCTGTGACTGTCTATGCATTACGCTGCACAAACAGCACATCTGCTCCATCACCACGTTACAACTCCATACATGTTCAAGTCACCTGACACTCCCAGACTGACCCGCTGGATGTGGTATTTAATCATTAAATTTAATGCATTTTTAAGATTCATATTGGTTTCAGCCAGAGATGGAGGTTATGTCCTGACCTCGTGCTTAATTACATCACTGACCAACTCTCAGAACCACCTGAAGGTTTTATTTAATCAACCAACAACATAATAAAACAATGCTGGTGTTTGTAAACCAGCAAGACGGTGTTTGCTTTAGAAACCGCACAATTTATGTCAAGAGAAATGAGAATTTATTCCACTTTCTCGGTTTAGCAGCAACAGCACGAGGATGTCGGTCCAGGCGCGTTCCAGGCAAATGTCCAGGCTCAGGAGGAATCCATTATATTTTTCTACATAAAGCTGCTTTTATACAGCTGGGATCTCACAGTGGGATTATTTATGACCCAATGGATCGATTTAAAAGGGAAAACAAGCAGGTTTCAGTGCACATCCTTATCATTATTAATTATTTTATTCTTTCAGCATCTCTGTCTCACTTTTGTTTATGTCACGGATAGAAGTCTTGACTTTTTATGAGCATTTCTGGTGTTTAACAGCAGATTTGAGCCAGCCTGCACATGTTGGCATTCGCATCGCAAATCTGAAGGAGGCTCATCGTATGAAACTTTAGAAGATTCGTGACAAGATGTCGGTGAATGAGGACGAGTGTTCATGCAGATGAGAAGGAGAGCAACCCTGAATGATCTGCAAGTTGATAATACAATAACCAGACAGTGTTTTGAGGAAAGAACAGACTCTCATACCAGACCTCCACAGGCCAAGTCCAAAAACCACACATGCCTCCTATGAGAAACATAACTTCACACGCTCCCTTTTTTTTTTTATAAAGTGCTGCATTAACATGAAATATTGCAGTCTGACTTATAGAACTAGCACCAAAACAAGAATACAGTCCAGGTTAAAGGAGGCATGAGCCGTTTAGAGTTTACAGTTGCATTCACCTTCGCTGAGGGACCTCAGGAGGACAAGTGCAGACGCCCCCTTTCTGGTTGGGCAGCTGGCAAGTTGTTTATTGGTGGCTGACCAGACAGGCTGGGGAGTTGTCCCAGAGTGTATCAGCTCCTTCATGCTGCAGATCTCTTTTCTCTGTGATGGACTTTGTGGATTTGATTTCATCCAGATGAAAACAATAGTCTGTCACACACACACACACACACACACACACACACTGTGGCTACACTTTTGCATGAACAGTTACCAGTTGTGATTTCTGAATACAGCGTTACAGAAAAACGGCACTGTCAGTCCCATCTGTGAGTGCGAAAGTCTCTCCTGCTAACGTACTCCACACATCATCGCTTTGACTGGGTTAAAGTCCTTCAGGATATGGCTTGAATTGTCTGTTCTGAGCATGATGAAATGTCCATCCTGTGTGCCACCATCACAGGTTTCCCGCAGAAGAATCACAGAACACTACAAGTCTGGGAGCTGTGCTATCCCAGGTGCTGAAACCTCATCCTCACACTGTCTGTATTAAGTCTTCTAATGAGCTTGTTTGCACCATGTAGAGTTTGATCAGCAGCATTTGCCAAGACATGAAATGTCCCCTGTCGTGTCTGCCTTGCTACCAAGGCCGGGTTAAAAGTACAGAGGGCCCCTGGGCCCAGAGTGTTCCAGGAACCCCATTCCTCACCACAACATTGTAAAAAATGTGAATGAAACACTGTGAAATGACATTTCTAACATCTCTCAGCCAGTGGTACCCATAGTAACACACTGGACACTGTGGTGTAACTATCTGGCTTTTATATTTTTTTTACATCTCTTTTCCTTAAATTTTCACATCATGGATCTGATCGGCTGGTCTCTCAACCCATTCAATCAAATTTTCTCATCCTGAAGATTGGGCAGAGGGGAGCCCACATGTCCTGAGGGGACACTTCCAGCTGGATACGTTCAGGACTCATGGGCCAGATGGAGACCAATGTGTCTGTCCTCTGAGGACGTGGAGGATGTCTACATCTTTGGATTATTGGTGATCAGGATTCTGCTGATTGGTGCTGGTGGAGTTCTGATCTATCTCAAGACCCGTGAGATTTTGGCAACAACTGGCAGGTTGCCTTAATTTTGCAAGGGAATGTGCTGAGCTTGCAGTGCACAGACTCTTGCGTTGACCGGACTTGTTTGTAAACATACCAGTTTAGCCCTGACTGGTCATCTTTTGTCGGTCCCAGAGCTGGTCCGCAGAATCAATAACAACACGGAGAGGATGTCTGTGAGGATCGGTGGAAATTGACTCCCCTATTCGGCTGTTTGGAGCTGCCAGCATGAGACCTGCTATGGACTCAAGGCTGAGGGCAAATTGTTTTCCTCGCCTGGAACCCAAACAACAATCATAACTGGATTCGGCTTCCCAGCGGCCTTGGGCCGGTGCAACCCCCCCTGAGAACGGAAGAAGTGATGTTCATTGACTCTCAATCACCCCCGGTCCCTTCCAACATGAATCACCTCCCTGGACTGTGTGTGTGTCTTGTCAGAGTTTGTGCTTAAGTGTATGAGGTTTTTTTCTGTCTCTCCAGACTGCGCCATCTAGAGGCACAGTCCGGAGTTACATGTCTTTTTTCCCTCAACCCCCGATGATCCTAATGTATCTCTGTTCTTATCTGTTATAAAACTGGCTGCAGGGCCTAAGCTTCAGTTTGGTTTTGTAAACTTGTCATAAATGTTACATGTTTGTATGTCAAACCTTGGACGAGCTGGCTTGAGCCTTGAATTTCCCCTCAGGGATGAATAAAGTATCTTTGATTTTATTTGATTTGATATACATTTTGTTTTATGTCCAAACTGCTGGTGTTTTCCCTACATGGGCCCCTAATGGGCGTGGGCCCCTGGGCCTGTGCCAATAATGTCCATTGGATAATCTGGCCCTGCTCACAACCCACAATATCTGTCCTGTCTTTGTTTTTAGTATGTCTACTTCACTGTCAGTCAGTGGTGCTTCACGCTGTGTGGAGATACTTTGCAGATTTCTGATGTCTGTACTTTGTTGTGCCTGTATCTCATGCTGTGTTGAATGCACCTCTGATGCAACTAAAGTTGCTGCTTTCTTCTTTACCAAACTGGAAAGCAGCGTTTAACTGAGGAATAACTGTTGTGGAAAATGCCTCTGTGCCTCTCCAAATTAAGTCATCTACATGAGAGGCGAGGATTGCTGTCACCAGGCCACGCTGATCTAACACAGCTGGATCTACTTTCCACACTGTGGCCTCTAACTGTTGCATGTGTGTCTGAATCTACTGTACCAGATTAAAGAAGCATCTGTAAACCATAAACACGTTATAGCTTCCACACAGTCCCTTCGCTCTGCGCCATCTGAGGAGGGCAGAGGTAAACGTCGTTTGTCGGCATCTTGCCTTGTAAAACGGCTATTTTGATTCCAGTGGAATTCAGCTGCCACTTGTTTTAACATATGCCAGCCATGCAGAGCAGTATAAGGTAGGAGTACAAGTGAAAATAAAGTAGAAGTCCTACCATGTTTTTGGATCTACCGATGCATTTAGAACAGGTGTCACTAACAGGCTCATCGACCTACAGTGGAGCTGAGCTGATTACATTCAGCTGGTTTAGTGACTGGTTGGAAGGAGCTGCCGGACAGGAGCTCTACTTTCTAATTCTACTTTCTACACCTCTGAGGTTATAATCATCTTCACAGATTCCGTGGCACACGTAGGTGAATCTTTGGGGAGGTCTTTGGTGTCCACCTCCTCACAACCTCTTGCTACTAATCGGGTTTTCGGCACAACACCAGCAGCTGTTTCCTTCAGAGCACACATCCACCTTGCTGAGATGCATCTCTGACCTTCATCTGTGACCCAATGCATCTTTTCTCTTCCAGTTTATGAGCTCTGCAGGTTTAGCAGGCAGAAAAGTGTCGTCTTGCATTACTAATACATCACCCTACTCGTTGGCACATGCCTCCTCATGCTCAGATGGAATCACCTGAACACTGTCCATTGCTCCAAGACTGACCAATCCTGTTGTGCAGCTGGTTCCTCATGCTGGAGGAACTGCAGGATGAACCAGTCTTTGTGTTTTCCAGTCGCTGTTCCTGGATTGCCATCATTTGTGACCACCTGGCCAGTTTTCAGCTTAAGACCTTCATATCTTGCTTGAGCTTGGAGTGTCTGAGACTGATCAAAACTGCCTCCTGCAGTTGGTTCTCATGTCTGTGGGGGTTCATCTTTATTTTTAGCATTTTGAGATTCATTGTTTATTCCTGTTTCTTCATCGTCATCACTTTTAGAGTCACTGAGATATTTTTTCAGCTGTACCCATCTCTTGTTCTGTCTGTATTCTCCTCTTAGGTCGTTTGTCAGTCTAATGTTTCCTATGAATACAACAGCACCATCTTAGCTTATCATGATCACTGGTCCTTTCCAGTCATTACAGTCCACCCTCCTATAGGAGACTTTGTCTCCTGTGTCATACCTGTTGTCAACTGGCTGCAGTTGTTTGTCAAGAGCTCCTTTGATTCTCTTAGAGTATTCAGACTCTGTGAACGCTTTTCTCATTGCATGTAGAGTTGTAATATACTGAGATGCCCAGGAGCTGACAGTGGTTTCCAGGGTTTTATCACTGAGCAGTGAGGGCAGGTGTGGATTCTAGCCAAACACTAGCTGGTAAGAACTATAGCTGTGTGTGCTGTGCATGGAGTTCTTTGCCACAAGTAACAAGTAAAGTGCTGTTTTCCAGTCACAGTTTTAACTTTCAGCAACATTTCACTGAGAGTTTGATTGTGCTTTTCCAAAAGACCATTACTCCACTGGCTGTAGGCTCCAGTATCAAACTTTGCAGCTCATGTGTTTCATTTCTTTGTTATTGAAAACACCTTCATTGACAGTGACAAGCCTGCGCGGAGGACCATGGAGACTGATCCAGCAGTGGATAAACTACCCCACCATCTCTTTTGGTTTCTCTGTGGTGACTGTGCTCCCTGCATCAAAGTGAGTAAAGTCAATCGCATGCAGACATTTGGTTCGAGTTCATACAGGTCAACAGGTCACTGTAAGTCGGCGCCATAAGAAGCAACTGGTTTGGGCTTTAGTTTACTTTAACTGCATTGCTTTCTGTATCCTGAGTGCCCGAGCAGACTAGTAGATTCTGCAGCCTTTCTTCTTTCTAGAAAAACTTTTTAAGCTCATACCAGACCCTCACAGACGTAGTCCTGCGGTAAAACTCGCTCTTGTATCACCTGCAGACTGTAAACTTTAAGGACCACTGTGAGGCTAACCCAACACCTGCTGCCTACAGTATGAACAACAGTCAAACATTAAAGCATTGTGGTGGTAGCATAATGCAAGGGCTATGTTTTTTAATAAGCAGGACCTGGGAAAATAGTCAAATATGAAGCAATGATGGCTGGATGAAGCTAAATGGTTAAGTCTTTAAAAGATCAGTCACTGGAGGAATAATGCAAAAGCAAAGGCAGAAATATTTACAGAAACTGGAAGGCCTGGACAAAAACCAGACTTCATTTGGACAGAGAATCTGTGGTTTTAAAGAAAGATTGATGAACATATTTTGTAATTAATCAGTGTGCGAAATTAGAAACTTCCATCAATACTGACGTTTGTATGGATGGGAACATTTATTTCCTGAGCCCCGAGAACTGCTCCTCAAACCAAGCCCACATGTTCTGCCAGAAAAATAGTTTTGTTGTGCTTCAGATACTTTACAAACCTGCCCTTGTGGTCGTACTTCTAGGAATCTCTACTGTACCATTGTTCTAATTGGGAGAGTTTAGTCTGAGCAAGTTCTGTGCCTTTTTTCCCTTAGAGACACATGTCCCATCACACATCCATAAACAGATGTGACTATGCCACATTTCAAGGCTTGTTATGCTTTGTGAAACATCATTATGTTCGTGTTGTAATGCAAGTTAAATTAAAACCGCAAGCGGTGATACAGGCCCTCGCACCATGGCGCCGCTCGGCATAATGCCACCGCCTCCCCTGGCAACATCCTTCCCATGCCTCTCTCAATCTAAAGTGCAGCCAGACTGCACTTCAGGCCATTTAGGCCTTATGAAGGGTCACTTACTGTCACCAAGGGGCGGGGCTAATTCATAATCTAATTATTGCCATGCACAAATGTGAAGGATATGCCTGGCATCATCTGTAGCAAATTTGGTGCAGGTTGGTTGTTTTTTTGTGGGAGTTATGTCAGTTTTCCTTTTCATTGCATCACATCTGCTTTGCTGCCCCGCCTCTCCTAAAGGCGGGGCAGCAATGCCAGGCTAGCTGTTAGCAATGCAAACTTATAACGTATTTCACCATGTTTTGTGCATACAAACAACTTGAGAATGACTTAATGTGTTGAGTTCATTTAAAGAGACCGACTGACAGTGGTGCTAATAAAGAGTTAAATACAGAACCTATCACTTTCCAAACTGAAAATGTAACTTTGAAGCTCATAACACCAGTTTATCTTTACAACTAGCAACTCCCAACTTCACAGCTGCCCCAGCTAATGTTAGCAAAACAAGCTAGCAACAAATCATGTAGGAAGACAACATTTATGACTAATTTAACAGACACAAACTGAGAGAAATGCTCAACAGTCACAACTGCTGTCATCTTTGACATGAAGGCGGTCCTAGCTTGTTTTACACCCTGAGCGAACACCTTCTTCGACCCCTCCACCTCCCATTGCCTCCCAAGAGAAGAAGCAGCCAAACCCAATCACCAAGCACTCACACACACGTCAGACAAACACAAACACTCTCCATGTATCCCTTTACCCATACACGTATTAGGATGCTTAAACACACCTGAAGAGTTTGGAGAAGTTGGGGGGCGAGGTGGATGGAGGGTTGGTCAGGGGAGAGGAAGCTCCGGATGGGTTCTGGTCCTTGGGGTGCCCAGCCCTGGTGTTGGGTGGTTGGTTTTCCTCTGGGTATGCTGGTCCCGCTTGGTCCTAGTGGGGGCTCTGCTGAAAGGGAAGGGGTGTTCCTGGGGCCTATGGGGTGCTGGTTCCCTATGCGACCCGCACTTCGGCGCCTACCGGGCCTGCTCGCTGTCACCTTGTACTACTCGGTGCTCCAGTCTGGGGGCCTCCTCTGTTCTGGGCTTGGTGGGACGGCAGCTCTCTCTGCTTTGGCTGTCCTGGGCTCTGTGCTTGATGGGCTTGCCGGGCCCGGGGGTCCCGGGCTCCTGCCTGATGCTTCAGGGCCTGGCTGTGGTACCCTTACAAACACACGGTTCACCGTTGCCACATGATCACACAAGGACATTCACAAGTGCATGCCCAAAAAGGCACTCCTCTTTTCATTTGCTTTTTACTGAATGTTTCTGGGGCTGCACGGTAGAATAGTGGAAGGTCGCTGATTTGATCCTCAGCTGGGACGAGATTTGGACAGTGGCCTTTCTGTGTGGAGTTTGCATGTTCTCCCCATGTATGCGGGGGTTGTCTCCGGGTTCCTCCCACTATCCAAAGACATGCATGTTAGTTTAACTGGTTACTCTAAATTGCCCGTAGGTGTGAGCGTGAGTGGTTGTCTCTGTGTGGCCCTGCAATGGACTGGCTAGCTGTCCAGGGCGTACCCTGCCTTTCGCCTAAAGACTGCTGGTATTGGCTCCAGCTTTCCTGCAATCTTTAATCGAACTAATTGGTCAGGATAATGAATGTTTGATACTTATGTGTTGTCAGGTTCCCTGCAGAAATGTTACGTGTTCTTACATATTATTCTATATTCGGTATCCTGTAGTTCCATAGAACTGCAGCAATGTGTGTGTGTGTGTGTGTATACTGTGATTTTGGCAGCTTAGACAAATTCACACTTTAATTTTGCACCTTTTTTTTTTTTTTCCTCTCTCTCTTCCTGCCTTCCCCTCCCCTGTCAGGTTCAGCATTGCTATATCAGGACTAATGATTACTATAAAAATAAAAAGATTCAAATAATCAAGGGCAGCCAGGTATAGGACATGTCTCCCTTGGTAGAGTAAATCCGCCTGGTTAAATACGGCACACAGACTGCCATTCTGTTTGCTTCAATGCTGGACAGGACAGGGTAAAACTATCACAAAGTATAGCTTACTGAATGTTGAAGTACATTTAGTATGCTGTACTTACTAAATGTAGATTAAACCTTTAGTTAATAGATCAAGGAACTTTTTTTTCCCAAATCATTGCATGTTTTCATGTAAACTTGTTCATAGTGGATCTAATAAAATAGATATGACAAAAGTCTTATGGTATGTTTACAATGATTACAGCTCTACATACAGACCATTATGTTGGATTATGAGGCTTGGAAGAAGTTTACTTTCCGAGTAACACATTATTTTATGAAAACACACACTGATACAACATGGCTGATGTAACGTTTGAAACTAATCTGAGGAGACACCAGCAAAAAAGTAAATAAAGCTCGCTAAAGGGTTTAACGATTATGTCTGAGGAAGCCGGGTTGGACCGTAATGTTTTGGAAAATGCTCTTCTGGCTTGAGAAGGATCACTCAGGGAGTATTAAGTAGATTTTATTTTCCTGCTCAGGACTCGGTGATGCCAAGTTTTAAAGGAGATGAAGATGGGGAGCATCATGTAAGATTTTTTAATGTAAAACTATGACTGATTATTTTTTAACCATGCAGATGTGACAGACCGTCCGGCTGCACCGTCTGGAAAAGTAAACACGCACAGCATCAATGCAAGTCCAGGTAGGCCGCTGGGAATAGCTGTAGTTCTGTAAATGTCACTGGATAATTGAGAGCTTTTTAACAATGTCACAAGCTGGGAAGATTATGGTTTTGATTGTGTCTGAAGCCACTGATCCCTTACTGGGTGGTTACTGGCCTGAACGGCAGCATTTTAATGGTTATGCTCCCACAAATAGCTTTTTTTTTTTCCCCTCAAAGACAGCTGCCTTGCATCCAGATGCCAAACATCATAAAATATGTATCTGCAAACCTTTAGTCTGAGAGGGGCTTTCTCTGGCAGAAAAATGACACAAACACATGGTATTATAAAGTATAAAAACAACTTTATTTACAAAAAAAAAAAAAAAAAAAACCCCGACCACTGCCCCCGTCCCACAAACCCCCAAGTTCAGTGATTTCAGTGGAATGCTGTGTCTGTGGTTGGGAATTTACTGGACTGACAGAAACACCACCCAGTCCAAACCTTTCGTATTTTTCCATCCACTCATTTAGTCTGAGTTTACCCGTCGTCTAATGACACAGTCAGACAAACACCACTTAACCTGCGGCCTGAAGCTACAGTTAGCTGGAGGTCAGCTTCAGCTCCGAGTCAGGGAGCGACGTGTACAAATCGCATAGCAACAAGTGTCTTCAGGGTCAGGAGAGAGGTCAACGCCAGATGGGAAAAATGCTCCATTCTCCAATAAACGTTAAAATAACTGAATAAAACAGATTTTTTTTCTTTCAAACAAACATCTTCCTCTCTTCTCACACACCAGAGTTGTTCTCTGACTCAGCAGTTTCACATGCATGTCGACACCTTGCACATGAAGGTTGTGTTGCCCTTTCAGACACTTTCAGATGATTCCAGCTCGGTTTGACAGAAAGAAAAGCGACCCGTACAAATCTGGCTGTGTGCAGCTTTACGTGCAACGACACGATCAGCTGCAACACCTAACACACACATGAAGCTTGTTGTGTCTCCATGCGAGCGCCTCAGCGCTGCTGCATGTGTGGTTTGTTCAGATGACGGCGCAGGGGAGGTGTGAACGACTGAAATTCTGAGTAGCGGCGTCGGTGAACACGCCTGTGTGGCGTTGTTGGTCACACAGCTGCGTGGGAAAGGACTTTGTGAAACGCAGGAGGTTGCGTTAGTGAGAAGGGGTTGCGAAGGAGGCTAATGTCAGACAGTTTCGTGACTTTGCGGCTGCGTTTCTGAGCAGTAACAAGGCTGGATGCATTAAAGAGGAGCTACGGTTAAACAGCTGAATTTGTGCATCTCATGCCTCGTCTCGTCCCTTCTGCTGGCGTGTGACTAGAAGGCGTAGCGAGTGCGGATGTCCTCCAGCTTCTTGGACACCTCTGGTGGCGTCCTGTCCAGCTCCTCTCCGACACTTTTCTGCTTGTGTGGGTCCATGCTGTTAAACTGCTCACACAGATCTCCATCAATCACATTCTGCAACAGAAACAAGCAGAGGAGTAAAATGACAGTTTTCACCTTCTAATCTCTTCTCGATGAGTCCTTGTTATCGTCCTCCCGTCTGAAATGACACGCCATGCTTCCCCGGCTGTCATGTTACTGTATGAGGTATAAAAAAGACAAGTGATCCGTGCCTGAGTGACTAGATGGAGCCGTTTAACAGATCAGTGCAGACCACGCTGTGGGTTTGTGGTCTGGAAAGGCCGTGACAGTGAAAAACTGAGGGATCTAATGCAGTTCTTGTAGTTTATCTTTGGAAAAAGTGCAGTTAGACCGCAGACCCAGACCTCTGGACAGGAAGCAGCATCTGAGTCAGCAGCACCAACAAACTGGTAACAAGCCTGGCTCGTCATCAGGTGCATATCTAGACTACTCTGAAGCTGATGGAGGGGTTCTGATAAAACATCTCCATCCTGGATCAGACGGGCAGCTCCGGCTCTGATAGGCTGACATGCAGGAAATCCCTCCACATTCACCTCGGGCAGACAGAAAACCGACTATGTTCGCTCCGACTTTGTTCTGTTTCCAGTTTTTACGTTTCTTTTTGCATCTTCACATTTAACTCACAATCCCGTTTCCCAGTGTGGGATCCATAACGTACATCTATATCCTGTTTTTACAACGAGGTCAAGGTTTTTCCTTCATTACGGAGGTAGAATCTCTTGGTTGTGCTCAGGACAGTAGACCCGAAGGACCTTCGGACGTTCTTATTGGATTTTTACAGGTAAAAAGTGAAACTATATTTGTCACCATGTGGGACGAAGTCCTGTTCAACATAATAAATGCAAGCAGAAAAGACTGACGATGGTAAGAAGAAAACTCCAACCTTGACTGGGAAGTAGTAGGATCTGAAGCTGAGATGGTCTCTGCCACACAGTGGAGGGAACTCGGAGCGCATGTGCATCTCTAAATGCTGGAAGAAGTCGTGGTCCTGCAGAAACACAGAAGAAGAATGGAAATCTGAAAACCATCATGGAGCTGCAACTTCCCAGTTTAACTGGGATTTCATGTTTCTTCCCGTCTCTCCCAGGATGACAGGAGGTCCTCAGACATTTACACGTACCGTATTTTCACGACCATAAGGCGCACATAAAAGTCTTAGATTTTCTTCAAAATGTGCAGCGCGCCCTTTGTGTGCGTGTTGTTGTTGTTGTTGTTGTAATCAGACTAGTAGAGAACGTTAAAGGGTGAAGCGTGGGCGTTGATCGCATATAAAAGAACAGGTATGTGCGTTATGCAGAACACCTTTTTCTAACAACCCTGAAAATGGCAAAAAGACACGCTTATGAAGCACAGTTTAAACTGAAGGCCATCAACTACGCCAAGCAACGTGGAAATCGAGCAGCCGAGAGAGAATTTAAGATTAATGAATCGATGGTTCGCAAGTGGAGGAAGATGGAAAACGGGCTCCGACAGGTAAAGAAGACGCAGCTGAGTTTCCGTGGACATAAGGCAAGGTGGCCCGAGTTGGAGGAAAGACGCTTGGGCTAACGTGTCTGCTGGCACTGTTGTCCGCGCTTTCGCAAAAGCCGGCATCATTTCCGAGGAGCCACATGGCACGGAAAGTGACTCTGACAGTGAAGAAAGTGAACCTCGCATGTTTGCTGGAGATTTAGCGCAGCTGTTCAGAAACAGAGGATGAGGACTTTGATGGGTTTGACTGATGACGATTACCGGTAAAAAAAATGTGAGTACCAAACTCAGTTTTGGTCCCGGTCTATTTTTAAATACGCACACTTGTGTGCTTGTTTTATCCGTGTGTTTTACCATGCCCGCGCCTATTGATGGTTGATTGATGATTAAAAAATGTTAGTACTTTGTAATCAATACTGAAATAAAGCACAACCAAACTCAGTTTTGCTCTATTTTTAAAATGGCATACTTGTATGCTTGTGTGCATTGAGAATGTTAAAGGGGGGAGTGTGGGCGTGGATTGTACTGGTATATAAAACCCGCGCCCTATGGTCAGGTGCGCCTTGTGTATGTGTTAAATACAGAAAGGGCGCACATAACAGAGACTGCGCCTTCTAGTACGGTGCGCCTTATGGTCGTGAAAATACGGTACACACACTGAAACTGCACGTTTACTGGATGGGCACCACAACACACACCAGGTACTGACAATCTGCACAGCACAAGCAGCTCAACTGGTTGAGTTGTCCAACCACCAGTTAGACCAGCAGGCGGCTGCAGGATCCTGAAGAAAACATCACGCTGGGTGGGCGTAACCTGCGAGGCGTGTCTGTGTGTGTGTGTGTGTGTGTGTGTGTGTGTGCGCGCACAGAGTAAATAGCAGAGCAGAGAGCTTTCAGTCTGCTTTTCGGCCTCTCCACAGCGTCTCCTCTTCACCAGCAGCTAAATGTGTCCCGGTACCACATAATGTTCTGATTGGTTGATACGATCTTTCCATCAAGAGAAAATGGATGTCAGGTTTTTGTTGTTTTTTTGTTTTTTTTATTTCTTTGCTTGTGAATTTTCCTGTAAACACAGAAAAGGTTTTACTGGTGCATCAACACAATCTATAAACCGGTATAATCTGGAGTCGGTAGCGTCAACTTGCTGCTACGTCGTATTACACTAGATCGATGCGCCCGTCGACTGCAGAGCGAGCCGTCGCGTTGGCTTCGATCCGACTGCAGATTGCTGTCTGACCTTTTCAAGTTCCGTTACAATTGGTTGGAAATTTGTCTGCTTGGTGGTATGGCTGCACAACTAATCGGATTTTGATCGTGATCAATTAAACAAACCTGATTGTCAACGATATTTCCATTCAAAACGCAGCTCTGCTGCAGCGTCTCTGATCCCTCAGGTTCTCTACCAGCAGTCTGCCGACCACCAGGGGGCGAACGCCCGGTTAAGGCTTCATTAAGCTGCATAAATACCAAACATGCACACCTTTTACCAGCAGCCAGTTAAGTATCGTTGGATTGGTTGGACATTTGAGGTTCGCATTTTTCCTGTTGCAGGTAAAACGGATTGTTTTGATTTAACAGCTACTCGAAGTGGTAAAAAACAAACATTTTTACAACATGTGGCATTAAAATATGCGAACCCTGCCGTGTGCACAACCCGCCCTGCCGCGGACGAAGTTGCTCGTTGAGTATGAAATGAGCAGCTTCATTGCACAAAAAGCAAACACCGCCGCCCGCATCGATCCCTCCCGGCTTCAGACGAAGCTTCTCGTGGAGGATGTAACGACCTTTAGACTGATGAGAGCAAGTCATGTCGAGGATGGAAAATACATCAAAACACTGGATACGAAATATGAGATCTCTTCCTGTAATTTCTTCTCCAAAGGGGCATGGCCTGTGTCGTATGAAAAATGTCAAGGGAATAATGGGGGAACATTATATCTATACCTGGCAATTCTACATTTTATATAATATATATATATATATATATATATATATATATATATATATATATATATATATATATATATATATATATATATATATATATATATATAAAAATATGTAAAATGTAGAGTTGCCAGTTAGGTTGTTTACAAGTGGTGCAATAAAAATGGATTTTTTTCCAGACAATGAATAATCGTGATTACAATATTGATCAAAATAATCATGATAATTCTTTTGTTCATAATCGTGCAGCTTTATTTGGTGATAGATCAAACGATGACGTGAACATTACCATAACATTACACACACACACACACACACACACACACACACACACACACACACACACACACACAACTAGTAGAGTGCCCGTCTGCCGTGTGTGCTGGTGTCTTACCTCATGGGAGGTGAACGGGACCAGGATCCCGATGCCTCCGGACAGCGTGGTGTAGACCAGAGACTCTGAACCTCCAGGAATCAGCGTGGTTTTCTGGAGCGACAGCACCGTCTCTCCGACGTGGTAGTTCACAATGACCTCAGCCTGCAGAGAAAAGCAACAAGCTTGTCAGTAACAGAAGTTGTCTGATGTGGGGGGGGGGGGGGGTAGCCTGGTGGTTCCAGAGGTCAAATGGCAGCCCACTTCTCTCCAGACCAACGGCAGATGTGGCAATTTTTCACTTCTTATCTGGAATTCTTTGGAATTATGTAAAGATGCCCCGCAGCAACGGGGTAGCAGCGATGGAGTGATAAAAAATAACAGACAGCAACATCGTGAGACTGAGCACGCTGGCGGTTCAAACAGACTCCAGGGTGGCGACATAAATCATTAGGATGAGTAGAGAACACAGCTTCCCTCATCTGCAAAACAACCGCAGCTTTGTGAGACCAACAACTTCGTCTCATGAGACACAAGTTGGGAGGGGGACGTCCCAATAACCCCAAGGTAGCAGGACAAGACATCACGCTGCAGCCACACTGATTACAAGCGTCCCGCCCTGCTGGGTGACACTTATTGACCAGTTGGCCACCAGTTCACCTGCAAACGTCTGATCAGCCAATCACAAAGCAGCAGTTCAACATGCTTACGGAGAATGGCCTGAAAAAAAGTGTCCAGTTGTCTGAACCCAAGACGGGTCAGAGGAGAATCTGCAGACTGGTTGGAGGTGATAGAAAGACAACAGGAAGTCCAGTCAGAACTGGTTCCAACAGAGTTCTGCAGAACATCATCATCTGAGCACACAACCCGTCCAGCCTGGAAGCAGATGGTCTCCAGCAGCAGAAGACCACAGCGGGTTCCCTCCTGTCAGTAAGAACAGGAAACTGAGGCTACAATTCACACAGACTCACCAGAACTGGACAATAGAAGATGGAGAAACGTTGCTGGTCTGATGAGTCTCCAGTTCAGCTCCACATTCACATGGAAGGTGAAGAATCTGCTGGAAACATCATGACAACATGGATCCATCTTATTGTGGATCATCACTTCAGGCGGGCGGCTGGTGGAATGGGGGGGCATTTTCCTGTCCCACTTTGGACCCATTAGGACCAACATGGCATGGTTGAACCCTGATAGCCTACCTGAGTATCGCTCCTGACAATGAGATCCCTCAGAAAAAGCTGGAATTTACAGAAAAGCTAAAACCATGTGAAGGTATTTCCTTCATTTCAAACCCAACAAGATGTGGGGACGGCACAACATAAAACATCAGTGTGTACATGACGTGTGTGTGTTCGCGGTCTGGTCCGATGATGCTGAAGTGTGAAGACTATGATGAAGAGGGCTGTTTAGATACAAGCTGGAGTTGAATCCGTTTAGATGTTGATGGTTCACACTTTATTTTTCATCTTTTTTATGTCATCTTGTTGGGGACCAACAAATCCGGTCCATCTGTAAAGGTTTAGTGCAGTTTCGGCTCATTCTGAGGTCATACAACAAGCCGAACATGCGTCTTCCATCAGTTTGTGATAAGTACAATCAGCCCTGCAGCCATCTGCAGGAGCTGGCTCTGTGCATGGATAACTGCAGCTCATTTTACAGACGGTAAGGCTGCAGAACATGATGGAAAAGTCTCTAAAAAACCATAAGGAAGCAGCATTGTGTTCAGGCAGAGGCTTCTTCAAATTACTGCAAAGGGTCAGGAGGTTCCTTCTGTTATCTTATTTTGGTGAAAGACTGCAGGCGTTCTGGATTCCAGTCCTTGTCTTCGGCCTGTCACTGCATGTCGTCTCACCGCTGTCGACTTTCACAGCCAACTGGGGCTACAGGAATAAAGTTAACCTGTGTGTTCATGGCAGCTCTGGATTTGCAGCAGGGATTTGCTGGGAGAAAAGGCTGATGCTCGTACTACGGATCGTCTTTAACAACAAGATTTTCCTGCTTGTTGTCTCTTACGCGACAAAAATAGTAGAAATAGCTGCAGTTACAAACAGAAATCTAGTCTGAATCAAACCTGAACACTGCAGATCCGGCTCAGGTGTTAGCCTGTTAGCATTTTCTAATAGCAAATCAGCTGCGTTTGAGTTTTGCTTGTTTTCTTCTTCTTTTATGGTCATATATTAAAACAGACATGAAACATTTTCACTAAATCTCAAGAGTTTCACCGTAACGAAGAGAAGTTCAGGAAGAAGACAGATTTATATCTGGCAACGACTACGTTTGCATAAAATCCATCCAGTCGTGGGAACACCTTTAAAACATTCTCCACTTGACTCTTCTGGGCCACATTACACAGAGAAAAACACCCTCCCTGTGCTCTAACCTAACACTAAATCAAACCTAAGAGGTGTGTGTGCACCACACAGATCCGAATGATCCATAAACACAAAAGAAAAACCCATCCAGCTGGGAGGAATTCCTCAGATGTGGAGCCATCTCTGCCAGCTGCCAGAGGCCGAGCAGCTCAACGCACCGCCAATAAGGTGTATCAGGTCTGCTAATTGTTATGGAGCGAAGGGAAGTGGTGACTGAGGTTTATGTGATGTCTGGGCTCTCAAGATGCTCGTCAGAAACCTGCATCCAGACCATAAACCGTATGTGAAAGATGGACGGAGCCTCTCGCGGTTAAAAGTGAAGCCTATGTGGAAGTGCATAAAACTGCAGTTCCCCCTTCATCCACTAGGGGCTGCAAAACAGAGCAAATCCCCATAGACTCCCATGTTAAAAAGACCAATTTCACAGCAGAAATAAACATGTTTACAGCAGGAATAAACATGTTTACAGCAGAAATAAACATGTTTACAGCAGGAATAAACATGTTAACACAGTGTTTCCCAAACTTATTCTGCAGGGCCCCCTCTTCATCGACGACAATAATGTCAAGCCCTCCCTCCCGTCACATGACCCACAGAAACATTCTAAGAAATCTGTCTTTAGTTTTCGTGGCTGTATTGTAGTTAACTATATTTAAAACCATGTCAGTACTATTATCCATTCTTCTGTGAAAGTATGAAACATTTTAAATCAGGAAACTCTGCAAACTACTTCAGGTGAGTGAAGTTTACTATGAGACAATGCTGCTTTAGTAAAACAACTTTGCTATATATGATAGTTGGATAGTTTATGTCAAAAGTAACCTGCAGGCTTTTCTTTGTGTTGAGGATGAAAAGTGGTGCTGTAACTTATTTGGCTTCATACTTCATTATATTAGATGATAATAATTTGGTACATGCAAAAGACTGCATTCTCATTATTACCCACCAGTGATTATTATTACTGGTCAAGCAGGGACAGATGAAATGAAATAAAATGAAAATACTTTATTAATCCCTTTATTAAGTATTTTTATTTCATTTCATCTGTCCCTGCTTGACCAGTAATAATTACTAATAATAATATATAATATGATATATATATATATATATATATATATATACATATATATATATATATATATCATATGATAAGATATGATCCATCATAGTTTGTTCTCTTTTTTTATTGCTTGAAGTCTCTTTTGTACATTTATTGTAATTTCCTGTGAGTACTTTTACAAATTCATCCAATGTAAAAAAAACTCCAAAGTTTTATTTAGCCTTGCTGCGTCCCCCCCTGTGATAACTCTGGGCCCCCCCTGGGGGGCCCACCCCCAGTTTTTTTCTAGTTTGCCTGTTTAAAAGTAATTTAATCTCAAAATTCAGCATATTTAGGGGCGTGTCCTTTTGATTGACAGGTACCCGATCTCCCGCTTCAAGAACGTAGAACAACCGCAGTTTTTAGCCAGTTAACAACGTGACTTAGCTTTAGCCTGCTTACCTCCGTTAGCTGGTTAGCTCCCGTTATCTCACGGTTAGCTCTTAGCTACAGAAAGCTCGGGAGTTCGCTCAATGTCAATCATCCACCATGACGCTCACAGCCCCCCTCCAAGCTCCACAACTTTGCCCATATTTGTATTTTCTGGGCGAGACGACACGCATGCCCCTGCCAAGATGGTGATGGCAGGAACCGCCCACCGAGCTTCAATTCAGCTCTTCAGAAACCTACGGGTGACGTCACAGAGGCTTGTTCATCTTTTTATATACAGTCTATGATCCAGACGAAGCAGGACTTAAAGAGCAAAGTCAGCGGACATATTTGGGGAGGAAGGCCTCTACACGTCATCTCACATGAAAGCATGGAAACTGGGCACCAGGAAGTTGTCTAGAACATTTAACAGCTTCATATTTCACAGTAAATTCAGTTTATTTGTGGACTGTATTTAATTAAGAGTTTTATGTCAGCCGTGTTATCTTTATGTTCACTTGCAGCATTATTTGCCAGTGACTTAACCTCACAGCTATGCACTGTATGACATTTGGAGCAAACACAACGACTCTTTCGTCTGAACAGAGGCCTGAGTCTGCCTTCAGATAAATTAATCAGATAAAAGTGGAATGCATGTAATTTAATGTAAAAGGGATCATCCAGGGCAGCCATGAAAGGATAAGCAAGTTCAACCAGCCTGATGCAAACTGCACACACACACACCTCATTCTGGATGAAGACTGGGCGTTCACACTCGCAACTATAAATAGACGCGGTGCATTTCCAAAGTCGAATGAATCAATGTGTGCGGAGGCAAAAATAGCAGACAATCATGGTCACAAAGGGAACTGGGACCAGCTCATACTGTCTGAACTTGGAGGGACTTTCCCAGTCTGCGTGCTACCTAAACACTTTCTGACCAGGACTGTGAGAGGATGAGTGATGCTGAGTTTGTCCTGTGTGTGCCTGTTGTGTTGCGTTGGTGAGGAGGTTCAGCTTGTGGTTGACGGACGCCGTCGCCGGCTTCATACTGCAGCGCAGCTGCCTGAATCACACAACTCAGACTGAAGGAAGAAGGAATTTAATCATTCTTACTGTTCATAGTGAAATGGCACAAATATAACCAGTACTGCACCAAACAGGTACGGTAATGTACCAGTACATCCATCCATCCAAGCCTTTTGTACTCACATGGACATGTTAAAATCACGTGTTCATGTGAAATTAGATGAAAAACAAACTGCTGGCAGGTCAGAGCAAAAACAGACAAACTGCAGCAATTCTTCCACCAGTAAGAGGATCTCAGGTTTCTATGGAAACACACACAAAACCCAGAATACCAGCTCATCCCATACAGACCAATGGGAGATGGGGCTCTGGACACCTGCTGAACTGCAGGGTACACCGTCTGTCCGTCCATCCATCCATCTATCATTCATCCATCCAATATCCATCCATCCATCCATCCATCTATCATTCATCCATCCAATATCCATTCATCCATCCATCTATCAATCATCCATCCAATATCCATCCATCCATCCATCCATCCATCCATCCATCTATCATTCATCCATCCAATATCCATTCATCCATCCATCTATCATTCATCCATCCAATATCCATCCATCCATCCATCTATCATTCATCCATCCAATATCCATTCATCCATCCATCTATCAATCATCCATCCAATATCCATCCATCCATCCATCTATCATTCATCCATCCAATATCCATTCATCCATCCATCTATCAGTCATCCATCCAATATCCATCCATCCATCCATCATTCATCCATCCAATATCCAATATCCATCCATCCATCTATCATTCATCCATCCAATATCCATTCATCCATCCATCAATCAATCATCCATCAAATATCCATCCATCCATCCATCTATCATTCATCCATCCAATATCCATTCATCCATCCATCTATCATTCATCCATCCAATATCCATCCATCCATCCATCCAATATCCATCCATCCATCTATCATTCATCCATCCAATATCCATTCATCCATCTAGCATTCATCCATCCATCCATCATTCATTCATCCATCCAATATCCATCCATCCGTCCACCAATCAATCCGTCCATCAATCATTCATCCATCCAATATCCATCCATCCATCTATCATTCATTCATCCAATATCCATCCATCCACCAATCCATCCGTCCATCAATCATCCACCCATATATCATTCATCCATCCAATATCCATCCATCCATCTATCATTCATTCATCCATCCAATATCCATCCATCCACCAATCCATCCGTCCATCAATCATCCACCCATATATCATTCATCCATCCAATATCCATCCACCCATCCATCTATCATTCATCCATCCGTCCGTCCACCAATCCATCCGTCCATCCTATCAGTGAAGGTTATTACTAACGCAGAGCTTGTAAAAAACGTTCTCAAACCTCAGGAAGCAGAAATTCATTATTTCTATTTTTAGTGAAGGAATAGTAGATGTTTATGTAAAGAACCTGAGGTGAGAATCACAGCGTAGCACACTGTGTTCATCTTCAGCTCTGTGTTTACCAGCAGGTCTGGCTGTGCGTTCACGTCAATAGCCGCATCCTCCCACCTCTCGGACCCTCCTTCCCTATAAATAGTTGTAGCAAAGCGAGTGGTGGCAGCGCATATCTTCAAAGCAAAATGGTGGAAAATGGAACGAAACGTTGGCCTGAAAACTACCAAGTAACCGGTATGACCTTTAAAAGAAAAGCATCAACAGTTGTTGGTGAAATAGAATAGAAATAACATCGGCCTTGTTTTTCTAAAGCAGAGAACACTGTCAGACCTAAAGGGGCTACAGTTAAACTCGGAGCTAGCGCTTTGCTCCTGTAACATTAACGACATGTTCTACAAAACAGATGGGGCGAGTGAGGGAGAAGGTAGAGGTGGGGCTCATGACACTTGGTTTTGGTCTACAGGCAGTGAAATGATCTTTTTCCCCTTTAAAGATAAAAGTTCAACCTGCCAGAGCTGAACTTAAACAATCCATGTTGAGTCTGACTTCCTCTGCAGAGCTCTAGTTCAGACACTCGTTTCCACGCATTCCCCGGCGCGTACGCTGTGTGAAATACCCGAGCAGCGTGGAATCTACAGTTACGTTTCGGTTTCTCGCCTCCTCCAGGTATCAAAATGGATCAAGAATTAAAAACTCAAAACAGACTTAAAAACTTAAACTCCATGTCAGAGTGAGACGTTGGAAAAGGAGCCTTCTGACAGGACGGACGGACGGACGCTGCTTTTACCTTCTGTGACGCTCCGTTGAGAAGACCTCTGTCCCACAGTGCTTTGTTCCCCGTGGGGTCCTCATCCACATCATCACTGGTGTTAGGTGGCAGACGCACCTGGGAAAACAAACGTTTGACTTACACTCAGTATTTAAGAGCTCTAACGAGGGGATTTGTTTAACGTTTTGGTCGGAGCTGATTAAACACTTGTTCACACACAAAGCAAACACTCTTCACCCCGCACTTACGATGCTGATGTTGCCGAACTTGTCAGCAGAAGCCATGGTGTCGTAGTCCAGCAGACAGGCCGTCGTCACCCAGCGGGGATACGTGTCATCGGCGAAGATGATGAGCTGGTTCTCATTACGTCGGTAACGAACCCAAAACAGACTCTCCTGAACGTCGGACACGATCACACGCTGGCCGATGGTGTGGATGCCAGTCACCAGGGTGGGAATGTGCTGCGAGGAGGAAAACACAAAGTACATAGTTGGAAGATTATTAAGGAGAAATACGACATGATGCAGATGTGCAGCAGATTTAACATGTAAAACACACGCACACGCGGCTGGAAAGATCTGCCAGCGGTCGTCCACATGCAGCACGCATACCCTCCTAATTCCAAAGTCAACAAAACGCATCTTTCTGACAGAAATAAAAACTGAATTTTGTGAAGGCTTCTTAAACACGCTGCAGGCAACTTCCACCTTCCAAACCACCTGCAAAGCCTTTTACCCACACACACATCTGATCAATGTTCAGGCTCCTTCACATGTTTTTACCACCAGTTGTTTGCTTACAACGCTGTAACTGTAAAAATACGTACAAACCCACAACAGATTCATCAAATTTAGCTGGCATACGATCACATCCGGCTGCTGCCACTCAGCTGACAACACAACGCTACAAACACCTTCTGCATGAGTCCATTAAAACTGAAAGAGGAAAAACTAAAGCGTTTAGGATTAATGCAAATTAAACCCAACAGATAAAAGCAACAAACATCTTTGGATTTGGAGGAATGTTTCAAAGTTTCTTTCTCAAGTCAGTAATTATATAATATCTATGAAGCATCATCATCATCATCATCATCATCATCATCAGGATGAGGGAAATTAGGTGTTGGGCATAATGGGAACAAAGGCACCTGCTGGAATAACTGATCAGCTTATGTGAACGTTTCCGGCTGTAAAGGAGATTTGTGGTCATTTCCAGCTGCTGTGAAGTTGCATATAAAAGGTTTGCTGAGACGACAGAGGAAATAACCGACTTTTGCCTGACAAATCAACTGGTTGTGGGCGAGGTGTAGAGTAACTTCTCACTGGGATCAAGTCGGAGTTATGTTAAAGACATTAAAACTCCATTTTCCAGAGATCCTGCTATGTTTTCCTGTTTGAGGAGCAGCTGATGAAAACAGCAGGTTAAAGACACAAACTGGACGAAACGACGCAAAATCCTCAAGTCCAGTTTAATCAGCCCTTTACGAAACATGGCGGGAACAGACTGAAAGCAGATTAGATGGCTGATTCGTGGTGCCAAGCCTCTTTTAGACCTGGAGTTTCAGTAAAGGAGGACCTACGGTCCTCGTCTCACCTTGTTCTCACACTTGCGGAGCAGCTTCTTTTTGCCCAAGTCATAGATTCTCAGCAGCTTCCCGACACCAACTAGGACTCGTCCCTGGAAGGGAGCAATAGCCAGCGGCACGTCCTCCACTGGGGTCTGGAAGAGAGGTGGTTCAGGGAGAGATGAGTTGGTTTGTGGACAACAAAAAGAATCAAAAAATGGTTTGTGAAGTCTCAAAGACCTGAAGCAGCTGAAAGGGGACATTTATTCTCACATTTAGCTGCGTTTCCATGACATTTTTCTGCAACATTAAAGCAATATCTGCAAGTCTCGACAAGCTACAATTACAATTTGAACAGTATTTCGCGCATTAGCCTCAAGTCTCGTAAAATCTCATGAGTAACGAGACTTTTGCGGCTCATGCAAGGTCGTAGCGTTATTTTGCAGGTTTTCTACTTGCTACCGCTTTTTTAAGCTTTTCTTCATCATTTTTTCTTCTTTTTTATAACTCTGTAATTTGTAGTTTGTTCCACACTGCGCCATCTTTACTGGAAATGAACTGGTCACATGACCCCCCATGTCTCACGTAAATGCGAACAAAGTGTTTCCATTACACTTTTGCAATATGCACTACTCACAAAAAGTTAGGGATATTCAGCTTTTGGGTGAAATTTCACAACAAGCCTAAAATGCATTCAAACCTGTACAGGTGAACTTAATGTGATCTTCTCTAAGCTTTTAAATGCACATGTCCAACTGTTAAATGTTTCAATAAATTTTGCACAAGTTGCTGTTCTCTAACAAGGAGCTTAACGGCAAAAATCACGGCAGGTGTGTGATCCTTGAATTGACCAATAAATGTCCTGGTTCAATTAGAGCTGGTGTTTAAACAGTTGTCCTCGTCATGCTGTTCACATTTTGACATCATGAGACCAAGACGACACCTAACAATGGAACAACAGTCCCTTGCCATTGCCATGCTTCAAACAGGACGTTCTCAGACAGAAGTGGCCACTGAGCTTGGAGTGTCACAGAGTGTCATCAGCAGGTTGCAACAGAGATATGGAGAGACTGGAAGAGTCACAGAAAGGCCTAGAAGTGGACGTCCTTTGGCCACATCCCGTGCTGATGACCGCTACATTGTGAACACTGCCCTGAGAAACCGGATGATGAATGCCACTCAACTCCAGGCACGTTTAAGAGAGGTGAGAGGCACCCAAGTGTCACGTCAGACCATTGGAAACCGTTTCCATCAGCGTGGTCTGCGTGCTAGACGACCTGCACGGGTACCGGACCACACCACCAGGCACAGGCATCATCGTCTTGCATGGGCCAGGGAGCATTTACGCTGGACGAGGAACCAGTGGGCCTCAGTGCTGTTCTCTGATGAAAGTCGATTCACACTGAGCAGAAATGATGGCCGGCAACCATGTTGGAGACGTCAGGGAGAGCGCTATGCATCAGCCACTGTTGTCACCAGGCCAGCTTTTGGTGGTGGCGGTGTTACAGTGTGGGCAGGGGAGTCCACTTGGTACAGAACTGCCCTACACTTTGTGAATGGTACAGTGACAAGCCCATACTACCTGAATAACATCATTAATCCAGTGATTGTGCCCCTACATGAACAGCACAGGCCTAATTTCATCTTCATGGACGACAATGCTCCTGCTCATCGAGGCAGCATCATCAGGGAACGGCTGTTGGAGACTGGTGTACCTCAAATGGAATGGCCTGCACTCTCTCCAGACCTGAATCCCATTGAAAACCTGTGGGATCAGCTGAGCCGTCGTGTAGAGGCTCGAGACCCTGCAGCCCAGAACCTCAATGTCCTGAGGGCTGCCCTTCAAGAAGAGTGGGATGCCATGCCTCAGCAGGCAATAAGTTGCCTTGTGAACAGCATGAGACGTCGTTGTCAAGCTGTAATTGATGCTCAAGGGCACATGACGAGATATTGAGACGTTCACATTCTTTGTTGTGGTGTAACTACCATTGTTACCTTTTGTGTTGAATGAATTTTTTGAGATGAGGAAATCAGTAGTGCATCCTTCTACTTAAATGTCTTACTTTTATGATATTATATCACTGTAGCATGAACATATTGCATTTTCCATAAATTTCACCTGAAAGCCAAATATCCCTAACTTTTTGTGAGTAGTGTATTTCTATATGTAAACATCTGGAAAAAACCCCTTATGAGAGCGTAAAAACTTCGCAGCGATATTTAAGACTATTTTTTTTTTAGTCAGTAGGTGTTTCCATTCAAGTTTTTTTTATTGCGATATTTAGTTTTTGCACAGTTCTAGGTGGAATGGAAAAACACCTCCTGCAACAGTTCACAGCTGTAGAGCAATATCACTTTATTTTATTTTGCCGTTTTGCAGCAGTTCTGTACATTTCCTCCACCGAACGTCGCCCTGTTGCAACGCTGGTTGCTTAGTACAAGCTCCCGCTGATCCGCTGCAACATACGCTTCCACCTGCCTGATATCAAATAAACTGCAAGCACGAGCATGTGTCATATTTTACATTCTGGCAAACTGAAGCATTTCAGAGGAAGTCTTGCACGACTCGACACACAGCTGTGAGAAAAAGTGAGAAGCTGAATGTCTGATAAAAACAGGCTTCTGGTTCATGCCTTTCATTTGTGCATATTTCAGGTTAATCCCAGCACAGCCAGACAAGAAAAGTGTTTTAACCAGACAGGATGGTATGTCTGCAGTAAAAGGGCGGTAATGCTCCTCTAGGTGTGTGTGGTGAGGACACACTCTTCCAGACCTGATGGAAAGCTTTTAGACTTCTGACCTTTCAGAAAGACAATCTTCTTCTTTGCTTTTTTTAAAACGTTAAAAACTCTAAAAAAGGATTTAAAGTGACTGCTAGAGTTTCAAACATAATCATCCACACAGACATGCTTGCTCTGATTAGGCTGGTTATCTACCAACGTTTCACCTCTGATTTTATCTCAACTACAAGGATTTTGGAAAAACAGCTTATTTTTCTTCTCTCATTCAACACGAATTAAACATTGCTGAGAAAAGCTGAGAACTTTATCTAAAAATCATTTTCTAGGATAACAGAAACCATGACAACATAGTAAAACAGTCCAACTACATACACTTTCCCACAGTGCTTCACAGGCTGTGACGAGATGCTTTTGTCCCGATTCGATTCTGATTTTTTTGGGTGCTGATTTGATTCAAATGGCGAAAAACAAAAACAAAAAAAATGTATAAATTTTTTTTTTTTTTGCTCGTCATTTTTCATGATTTCAATGAGGAAAAAACCACCCAGTAACCAGACCATCATTCTGCTGCTATAATATCCAAGAAGACAAGTTAAAAGAGCAATAAAAACAATAAAAATGACTAAAATTTTATAATGGATAATTCTTATTTATTTGAAAAAATGCTTCTGATTTTTTTTTTTTTTAAACATAAAAAATTATTTTTAATATTGTGAAGCAAAAAAAATCCTTAAATTTGAATTTTCAATCCGTAGTACTTCATATATTCAGGCCAAAGATCATCCGTATGTGTGTGTGTACTCCTGCATGTCATGTCATGTCAGTGGGAATGTTGTACAGCATGCTGGGCTATTACCAGTAAAATACCAACATTTTGTAACAAGCTGGTTACGTGGTTGGGAAATCCCTGGGCTGTGTGAGAAGACATGGCTGATGCCGATGGCAGAACAGTGACTCATCACTCGTTTCTCCAGTTATCCCACATCAGGTAACAAACCCATGTGGGCTGATTCACCCGGGAGGGTCTCCACCCTGCTTGAGTGTCTGTGGAAATGCCCAAAGAGCAACATGGAGCAGAATTGGCCCCATGTCTGCCGACTTTGAAAGCCTTAAAGGGGTCGCAGACATCTCTGCCTGATCTCAGATGACAGTCAGCAGAATAAAAGTAGTTTTGTCACAACGCTGCACATTTGTTCTGACACGCAGACGGACAAAGGAACGGCAAAATGATGGAGCTAGGGGAAGAAAGGGTAAAAAAAGTGACGAAAAAGCACCTTGTGGACAAACTCGAGCTTCTCCCCTCCGCCAGTAAGCCGATAGGTGTAGATAAAGCCGCCTCCCACTGATCTGGGGTTGAGAATCATGTCTCTGGCGACACCCACCAGGACATACCAGTCGTCTCCCGTGTTGGTGAAACGACACGCTGCAACGCTGAAAGATTTCAAGCAGATTAAATGGAAGGAGATGTGAGATGTTAAAGAAACAATAATTACATAGAAATAATGTTCTGGAAAGTTAAAGCTACAACATAATCTCATTACATTAGCAGAACGAAACGTATTTAAGGCTGAAAGAGGCCTGCAGACCGGTGGAAGGAGAAATTATTTGTTATGTTAGTAACTAAGACGAGAGGCGGGTTGCAGGTTGCCACGGATACCCAGCTTCACTCCTACTTAAAATTTACTGATAAATTAGAGATTAATAATAAAAAACAAAGATGTGTTCATCTTGGCAGAAAAAGCAGTGATGATGCGGCACATTTCAGACCATGTCTCCATAGAAACGACGACAATGCTGCGCCGTGTTGTTCAAATGGCCGTAACTAGACGCACTTTGAGGGTCCAGACCTCGCGATTGGAGGCAAAATTTTCACGTTCGGGTTAATCTTCACATTAGAGCTTCTGAGAGACCATGATCCAGATTGCTCCCAACATATCATCACTTCCTCCTGAATGTGTTTCTGAGATTCCCTGAAAGTCTCATCAAAACACATCTGCAGCTTTTAGAGTTACGTTGCAGAGACACACACACACACACACACCTCCACCTTGGCGGAGGTAAAAACAACAAAGTGACTTTGCAACAGATTTATTGGGCTCATCATGTCTTTTCTCTCGTGGAAACGAGCCAATCAGAATAGAGAGACTCAAAAGCAGGTTCTACTCAGCCACAGTAAACAATTCCAACCCGTAACGTTTAATCCTTTCAGAGCCACGATGGAAACCTGCAGTTTGACTGACAGTGTGTCTCGCTGTGTGGTTGGTTTTGCTCTGAAATACAGTAACATTTAACACACTCACTGGTTTGCACTTTAAATTCACTCAACTGGACACATTTCTCAACCATATCTAACTTGCATGCCAAGCCAGCAGGTTAAATCCTCAGTTTAGTTGTCCTTCACACACCTGAACAACCACCAAATGTCCCACCTTGGTTCTGTAATTGTCTGGTTTTAAATCTAAAATATCATTTACAAAATGCTTTGATGTTGTAAATCTTCAGGATTCCTTTCATGACGACATTCATCACCAAACTTGTTTGCTTATTTCTCAACCCAGAGGTTGATGTGCATCGTAAACTGATGGCGAAGCGCCCTCTGCTGGATGTCCAGGTGAACTACGCCTGACACTTGGAAGCAGCGTTCCCGTCTGCGGCCTGAAGCGCTTCCAGACTGAAGTTCAGCCTTTTTATTAAAGCTTAAACTGATTTCTAACTTTACATAAAAGCAACAAGGAGCACAAATGGTCTTAAGCATCTACAGATGCAAACAGGACTTCTAAAAGCGACCACTGTTTTCACTTAGATGATGGCTATTCCAGCAGAAATGTGGAAATCTGATTTATATACGGAAACACACTCTCCACTGAAACGTTTCCTATAAGTTTACTGGAATCTCTATTAATGAGTTTCAATACATCTACTGGTCAAAATGGTTTCAATTACAAGATAAAGATATGAACAATAAAGAAAAACAGCAGCTACGGACACAACTACAGATGTTTCTGGAACATATACATGAGTTTCAGATGCGTCTCTAAATGTCTCATCGCTGAAACAAACAGCAGGCTCCTTCTTCCTACATGACGACCCTCTACGTCACCACCGTATCCAACACGACCACATTGTTCCCATGCTTCTGCTGCGTTTTCCCAGCTCACCTGAAGGCAGCTTCGTTCTGCTCCAGCTGCACCTGGTCAAGCGTTGAGCCCTGGATGGGGTTGACCAGTCGGACCAGAGAAGCCCACTGCCCAGCTCCGGCTTTAGGGGCGCCGAAGATGGCTTCGGGGAGATTCTCGTTGAGGAATGCAGCCGCCATCTCGGCAGCCAGCTCTCGCTCGTCCTCGCCAGCGGCTTCCACCATCTCCTGCAGAGACGTGCAACAAGCATCCGTGAGAAGGAGAACTTGGTGGAAACTTTTGTGAACGAGGCTTGAACATCTAGTTTTTTTCCATTTGATAACATCTGTGATCAGGTGAAATTAAAAGACAGCCTGTAAAACTTTAAATGTTTTAATGTAAATCATTTCATTGATTGATTTGGTAACGTGATGAGAAATACAACTGCTTTACTAAATAGTGAGAACGAGAGAAAAGTGAACAGGGAAAAAAAGCAACGGCTGCTGTTAAGTGACATTAACAGCAATTTAAAGACATTTTTTCTTTTATGTAAAGATCTATAAATAAAACATGTAAGAACTATGGGACATATTAACCCTTTACACTCTAAGACTTTATTTTTGGTCTGCCTGTCTTTTTAATGTAAAAGTTTTACCCTTTTAACCACAGCCAGCATGCAGGCCAGGGCCCCATTGGTTTATCGGAACCAGGTAAATCAGCTCACTCTTAAGATAATTACAATCAACCAGAGTTTTGCAGATTAAACGCCGATTTATTCTTTATTTTTAGTAAAATAGTAAATGCTGCTGAGCGTTGAGTCGTGTAGAATGATGTTTTTGCAGCTTTTGTCCACTAGATGGAGCGCTGACTCGACCCACACTCCTCACCGCTGCAGTCAGGCAACATTACAGGTGGGCGGAGCTTGCTGACAGGTAGATTCACAACGACCTTGTGAAATGAAAAAGACGCAACATGTTCCCAGTTTCAGTGTGATGACGAGTGTTTTTCATTTACGTTTTCTTTGCTAATGTCGTGCTAACTTATTTTAAGTTGTTACTGCCTGTCTGTAGTATATAGGGCGGCACACTGATACTAAGGCTGTTTCTCAGTTCAGGTTCTGCACACTTCCAAGTGCATGTGGCGCGCCAAGTCCTGTCTCAATTCAAAGGCTCCTTCGAGTCCACCCTTCATAACCACACTTCGTTTGGCTCCAGATCAGCTTAAAACGAAGTATACAAAAGACTTATCCTAAGCGCCCTCTAAGGTACCACCCGGTGTAGGTACCACACCAGCCAGAGCATTTATTTATTTCTTTCTATGTATATACACTAGGGCCCGACCGATATATGGGGGTCCAGGGTGATATCGGCTATCGGTAAAAAAAAATTGCCGATTTTTTTATTGATTTATTTTTGTCATGTTTGTTTCTGAGACTGCCAAGTTAAAATGCAACTGGGCTACTTATCCAGCAGATGGCGCCCATGTCTGCTGGATAAGTAGCGGGGGCGGGGTCATCCTTGCTCATGGCTGCCTACCGTAGAAGCCGAGACAGAGCAAACCGGACGGTGAAACAGATAGCAGCTGAGCCAAGTAAAGTGAAGTCTGCTCACCAGCATTTTATATTTGTCACTGGTAAGTTGAAATGTTAAACAAACACAGTTGTGTTTTCCCTCTACAAACTTGTCATTGCGTGCCTCGTGGCCGCGCTGCAGCAAGGAAAGCGGCTGCTAGTGTTTAGCCTCGTGAACATGTGTGAAAGTTGGTGGCTGCGTGCCATTTACACAACTTCTGAATACTTTGAATTTTTTTCTGGTAGATGGATTTGTCGGCCATTATGTCGGCTATCGGCCTGCTTTCAAGTCTTTATATCGTTATAAAAAAACCCATATCGGTCGGGCCCTAATATACACACATATTTGTCCCAGCAGACAAGCTGGGAGGACAGCGGCATTGTGTCCACAATGAATTTCATTCCAGTCGTCCTCAGATGTATTCGTCCCCTTTTATTAAAGAAAAGGCTGAATTTATTACAATTACTCAGATTACTGGAGACTGAAATAAGGAATAATGACTAAAAAAAGTGCTAAATTATTTGAGTTAAAGAAAAAACAAAAACAAATGTGTCCTGGACAAATTAGAGACTTTTCTGTTGAACAGTGGGACAAAATACCTGTCAACAGGTGCAGAAGTCTGACTGAGAGGAACAGAAAACACCCGACTGGAGCGGAAACATTAAAGGATTTTTTAAACAAATATTAGTTCATGACAAATGTATATTTATTTAGTTTTTAAGAAATCTTTCTATTGAACCAAAATTAGAATATTATTTCATGATTTTCATCAAATTTGTCATTTATTATTACTTTTGTCAGTTCCAGCTCATTTCCCAGGCAGCTGTTTTTCTCAATTCAATTCAACTTTATTTATATAGTGTCAAATCACAGCCATGCCATCTCCAGACGCTTTACAGAGAAAAAAACATGAAAGGGAAAAAATTAAAGCAAATTCATAACAGCCTATATAAGGAAAGCCAACAGATTGAGTTGGACGTCCAACTCAATCTCCCATCCTGAGCAAGCACACTGGCGACAGTGGGAAGGAAAAACTCCCTTTTAACAGGAACTCCTCCTTTAATGGGAGGGTATGAATACATATGAGGACGACTGTAAATGTGTCTAACAAGGATTATTTGTCACTGAAGTTAACGTCGTCTCTGTTAGCAACAGAAACGTCTGTCTGTAAGCTCGCATAGCGCTAGCTGACAGCCTAAAGCCAGTAGATAAGTCAAAATCTGCACCCAGTCACTTTGGTCCTCCAGATTTAGTTTATAAACCTGTCAGTCAGACCTGAGGTGGTTTATAACTTTAAATCCACTCATCATTTGACATGGAGGCCACTCCTTACCTCAGCCATCTGCTGCTTCCGCTGAGCTTTGGTGGCCTCTGTGTAGGCGTTGTGGTCGGTCTCGATCAGGATGAGGTTGTTGGTCTCCGGGTGGATTACAAATTTCCTGGGAGTGTACTGCAGAGGGAAGGCCACCTGGTTGAAGACCGCTCCAAGTTTCTCCAAAGCCAAAATCCTGCCAATCAGAACGTGACAGGAAGGAGGTTGAACAGAGAGGTTAATGGACTTCAGTCTGACAGCTTCTGTCCTGAGACAGGTTTCATGTTTTACCTCAGCGTGTTGGTGGAGATGGCGACGATGCCCTCAGGGCACTGCTCAGAGGCGAAGCCAGAGGCGTACTCCAGGGTCTCATACGAGAGGGGGGTGAGGTGGAAGCGGGACTGGTACGAGTAGCTGAGCCAGGAGCGACTGGACATGGCCAGCACCTGTCAACAGGCGGAAAAGACGTGTTACAGCTGTGTGATGGAAAGTCATTGCCACGGACGTCCTCCTCACAGACAGCGAGTGCTTTGCAGAACCGGGAGACTCGCGCTAAACGGCTGCAGACACATCCAGCATGAACACACACACACACACACACACACACACAGTGGTTATCTGCCTGATCTCACAGCAACAAAGAGGGTGATTAATCGCTTTTAAATCAAAATCACAATTAAATGTTGGAATTGGCAAATGAGGAGGCGTGGGATTCATTTTGGCGCCTGATCCAGGTTCCAGTTTCACAAATCCGCTCGCTCCAGGCATAACGGTGTGTTCACACCAAACTGAACGCTCGCCGCTGGTCACTAAAATGTCACTTTTGTGTCCAACACCCAAGACACTCCTGACACATTTGCCGCTTGTTGGGAGCGAGCGGCGAACGCGGCGGGAAAGAGAGGGAGGAAAGGCGGAGCTTTCCTTCCGGTCAGTCTGAATGATGGTGGTCACTGCCCTACAACAAGAGCCGCATTCAGCAAAGAGGCGCCACCTCTCCAAACAAAGCGTTCCCATGCTACGTTGCCAAATCAGTAACATTCAGCTTTTTAGCAAGGAATGGTTATCCTAAATATTGCATGGAGTAACAGCATTCTCATGCAACAGTATGTGGTGAAAATACAATAACGCCTCCAGAATGTGGGTGTTTCTTTTTTTTTTTTTTTTTTTTTTTTTTTTTTGGGGAATGTGGGTGTTTCTATTTCAATCAGCCAGAACTGGCAACTCTGACAGGGTCAGTTAGGGCTGTTAGGACAGCAGTGTTTCTGCAAGCAGCCTGCAGCTCGTTTGTAGAGAGAACTGCACCGTTGAGGATCATTATGACTTGTTTAGATGCATTTTCAGAAAGCCAGCGACTGCGATGAGAGCCGCATGCGATGAGGAACACTGTCGTAGGGCGTCTCAGCCCCGTGTCTGGGTTCACCAGATAAATCGTAGGCGTTCTCCAGGAGCTGCGAGCTGATCGCTCTGATTGATTGACGCCCTGCATCAAGTGGCCAAAGTTCAGATTTTCCATCTCTAGTGTTTGAGGCACGTCAAGCTTATAAAACTTTATAATTTTTGGCGCGTGGCGCGCATCACGCCACCATGGCAAATGCTGAAAACGTGCCGCGAGAAAGCTTGGCGCCTCCTTGACGCGCCTCCACATAGACTTTACATGTAAACCTGACGCTCTTGACGCGTTTGGTCTGAACACACCATAACTTCTGACATCACATTTAAACCACGGTCCAAACGTTCTTTTTTTACCCAGACACGTCCTCTTCATGAGAAATGCTTCAACTCAGCTTCCAATACATTTACATCAGATTAGTGCTGCATTTCACTCCTCACAGCCAGAGAGGAGGAAGAGGAGGAGGCCATTCCAGCAATTCAACTGAATTCAAATTTATTCATGTAGCATCAAATCACGGCAATGCCATCTCAAGATGCTTTACAGACAGAAAAAAAAAAACCCCAAAACATAATGAAACCCAATTCATAATAGCCAATATAAGGAAACCAGCAGAGAAACTGGGAGAAACATGTGGGTCACTCTTCCTCCTCTTTTCAGACAGAAAGTTTGGCCGGTAAAACATGATCAACTTTGCCTTTTTCATTTAGATATTTCTATTGTTTTGATGTTTGTAGAAGAAAGCAGATTTAATTCCAGACGGTCCATCCAGCTTTGTTTCTTTATTTCCATTTTTCATCCTTGACTGAATAAAATCTTTTAATCCTCACAGATAAAAAAATATAACTTTAGAAAGAGATAATGAAAAAGTTAACTATGTTTCTATTTTGTCTTTTTGTCCATGTTTATTTCTCAAAAAGAAATGTCCCTTACCGCTTCCTGTCCCTGCATCCTGACTCTGAACAGTTTGACCGGACGGGACCCCAAGTAGCGTGTTCTGGTGTCGGACAGGTCGCCGGTCACCGGGTCTAAGACCGTCCTCAGCAGCACACCGTTCTGGAAGAGACCACGAAAACACACATTGATGAACTTCTGGCTGCAGGTAATTGTGCCATCTTCATGCCAGAACAGGGGAGAATTTAAAACAAATAATCCTGAATGAGAAACATCACCTGCAGCCCGATGTTGAGGTAGAGGAAGCCGATGGACCCCTTGTCTCCGAGTTCATCCTGTTTCTCAACCCCCCCCATCTCCACGATGCACAGACTCTCTGGCTGGGCGGGAAGGGCCTGCATGCTCAGCGGCTGCAGACAGTCCTGAATACGACAGACGTTTCCAGGGTTACAGCGATCTCTTCACACATCAGCTTACAGATAGATAGAGGAAGAAGAAAGGTGCTTTTTGGATTCATTATGACCTGAAAGAAACCTTTCTGGTGTTTACACATCTATTAAGTGAGGTTTACAGGCTGAATGAGACTCTGTGTCTCCATGGCGATAAAGACAACAAACACCAAACAAACATGAAGCTCGGTGAGGTTCACATCTGGATAGTCTCCGCTGGCTGATGTGCAAAGCTTGGAGCAGAAGACAGAGGAAGGCTCCAGAGTAAGGGAGTGGAGCAGCAGGTGGAAATGGTCAGGAATCCACTGGGAGCAGGTGGATGTGGGATGAGGAAACAAGCCTGTGCAGGAGGCCTCATGTTGCTTCAAACCTTTCCTCAGGGAGGGCTGCAGCTGATGCTTAAGCACATAAACAGCTCCTGGCCTGAGAAGGCACAAAGCTTTGTTTTGTCTGGGGGGGGAAATCATGCCAAGCATCTTCTCCAGACATGAAACATTCATGTACTGTTTCAAACCGGTTCATGATGTTACCCAGATGTCCAGATAATGTGTACACTGCAGCCATTTGGCTGCAGGATGAGGTGCTTTATCGAGTTTGCATCACGGAGGATCGTGAGGAAAAGGTTAGACGGCATCTATTCCTTTATCAACCAACCGTAAAGAGAGATGTTTATTTATTTGATATGAGAGAAATGAGAGATTTTTTACTGAGATTCAGGATTCAAGGTGTTTCTGCTCGTACCGAAGGGTCCAGGGAGATGATCCGGACCGTGTTGTCAACCAGCCCGACAGCCAGGAAGCGAGAGCGTTGCTCACCAGGTGGGACGTTGGCCAGGCTCATGCAGACAACGTCTGCAGACATCTCCTTTCGCTCCGTGTACTCGTTCAACTGGCCGGACTGGAAACAAAGCAGGGAAACGCTGTTCAACCATCGAAAATAAAAACTACATTTTCTCTCCACACTGACATTATAAAATGTAAAATAAAAATTAAAAAAAAAAAAACGTTTAACTCCCAAAAGTTACACTTAATCAACAGTTCAACCTCCTGTTGCAATTTTATGACTAAGGTAAGGTAGTTAATGTGTTTATACAACACACACACACACAAACACAGACACACACACACACACGCTCTCACCGGGTCCATTTCAAAGTAGACCAGCTCTCCTCCTGTCAGGGCGATGACCACTTGCCTCTGGTTCACAGCACAGCGTACAATTGTTTTCTTACCAGGAGTCTTCCACTCGTTCACACGCTTGTCTGCTCGGATGTGGCGGATACCGTCCGGGTAAACCTGGACGAGGAACGACGGGACAGAACAGGACAAATCTGCAGTAAGGACGACGACAGGATTGAGCAGAAAACCAGTAAAGTAGACCTTCTGGAAGCATTTTTCCTGTTATTTCTGTAACAATGAACCCCTAACCTGCTTGCTAACAGAGAAAACACGATGCAATACTTGTATGTAAACACATGAGGCTTTTTTTTCTCATCAATTTCTAATTCAAGCTGCATGTAAGTCCTGCTCACCTGCACCAGAGCGTCCTCACCAAGCAAAGAACAGGAGAGAGTGGGCGTCGTTCCCAGAAAGCCAGAGTCTGTCACTTCTTCAACAGTCTCTCCGATGGACAGAACCAACGTGGCGTTGACGAAAGACACGATGATGTAGGCATCAAACTCATCTGATAAACGACAGCAGAGAACGGAGCGATGGTGAGATATGCTCAGGTGGTCAACGGTACAACAAGTTAAACATGTAACTGAGTGGCAAAAGACCTGCGGTGTGCACGTACTTCACAGTCACTGGAATCCTAAAATAAGAGTGATTCAGATTTCTGCGTTTTGGGTACGTTTAAACCTGCATGATGGTCAGAAGACTGAAGGATGCTGCACAGGAGGGTTTAGGCCAGAAGAAGAGAAACCAATTCCCTGAATTCATTTACAATTATATGTAAAACATTTAGCACAGTAATAATACAAACACACATACGTGTGTGTGTATAAAATAATGCTAAATTATCAATAAATAAAAACAATATAAATACTGAAATAAATTCATAATATTAAAATAAAGACATAATGGTAAAAGTAAAAAAAAAAAAAAAAATGTAAATAAAAAGAAAAAAAAAAAATCAAAACAAAAAAATACATAAATAAATACATTTTTAAAAAGGCCAGAGGAAATTTGCAGAAAATTTACAACATAACTGTCCAGGCCAGTGGAAGTAAATCAGGGTGGAGAAATAAAACTTCTACTTCAGTAGAAGCTGAATGGCCTCATATTAAATGATAGAAGTTAATAATAAATAATAAATTGATCTTTAAAATGATGTTAATTAAAATATTTATTATTTCTATAGTTTTGTAACAACAGAAAGGATTTAGGTTAAAAGTTATTTTCCAGCAAGCAGCTTTACTGTTGTTCTACTTTTAGATACTGCATGGAGCCAACAGCTGAGGTCCAGGGTGTGTTCTGGATTCCTCTTCAGTGTTTAGTTTGACCCATTTTAGAAATGTTAAACGCTAAACTAGCTTATTATTTAGGAGGTAAACCATTGAGCCTCTTTCTGATTACCTCGTGTAAATATGTTGTACGTTTGGGGGAAACAGTGGCTGAAACATGTTGCGTGTTTTCTCTTCTACAGTCATTCTGCAGATGCTTTTATCCAAAGCGACTTACATAGAGTGAGAACAACACAAGCAAGAAATCAAGCAGCAGAAGACATCTTAGACAACTGCTGCGAGCCCAGTTGGACGCAGGTGTTGCCAGATAGTGCTACAGGCAGAGATTTTATTTGTTCCTTTCCTGCAACATTTCCCTAAAACACAGAAAGAATAAATCTCACAATGTTTGTTGCAAAGAACTGATCCAAGTTCTCCAAGTCCTCTGACTTGAGTTAAACTAAGTGCTGAGTGTTCAGCTTGCTCTTAAAAGTAGACAAGGACTCTGAAGATTGAACATTTTGGCAGGTCGTTCCACCACCGTAACAGAGGAGAAGAGTCTGGCTCGGGATTTGGCCCCACACAGTGGTGGTAACGCTCGGCGCCTGGTGGAGCGTAACTGTGGGGGGGGAGGAGTGTGTCTCTGGATGAAAGAGTGTGTCTCTGGATGAAAGAGTGTGTCTCTGGATGAAAGAGTGTGTCTCTGGATGAAAGAGTGTGTCTCTGGATGAAGGAGTGTGTCTCTGGATGAAGGAGTGTGTCTCTGGATGAAGGAGTGTGTCTCTGGATGAAGGAGTGTGTCTCTGGATGAAGGAGTGTGTCTCTGGATGAAGGAGTGTGTCTCTGGATGAAGGAGTGTGTCTCTGGATGAAGGAGTGTGTCTCTGGATGAAAGAGTGTGTCTCTGGATGAAAGAGTGTGTCTCTGGATGAAAGAGTGTGTCTCTGGATGAAAGAGTGTGTCTCTGGATGAAAGAGTGTGTCTCTGGATGAAAGAGTGTGTCTCTGGATGAAAGAGTGTGTCTCTGGATGAAAGAGTGTGTCTCTGGATGAAAGAGTGTGTCTCTGGATGAAAGAGTGTGTCTCTGGATAAAGGAGTGTGTCTCTGGATAAAGGAGTGTGTCTCTGGATGAAAGAGTGTCTCTGGATGAAAGAGTGTGTCTCTGGATGAAAGAGTGTGTCTCTGGATGAAAGAGTGTGTCTCTGGATGAAAGAGTGTGTCTCTGGATGAAAGAGTGTGTCTCTGGATGAAAGAGTGTGTCTCTGGATGAAAGAGTGTGTCTCTGGATGAAAGAGTGTGTCTCTGGATGAAAGAGTGTGTCTCTGGATGAAAGAGTGTGTCTCTGGATGAAAGAGTGTGTCTCTGGATGAAAGAGTGTGTCTCTGGATGAAAGAGTGTGTCTCTGGATGAAAGAGTGTGTCTCTGGATGAAAGAGTGTGTCTCTGGATGAAAGAGTGTGTCTCTGGATGAAAGAGTGTGTCTCTGGATGAAAGAGTGTGTCTCTGGATGAAGGAGTGAAGGTAGACTGGAGCCGTTTTAGTTTTGTAAACCAGAAGCAAAGCTTTGAATTTGACGCGCTGCGACTGGAAACCAGTGCAGCGTGATTAGCAGCGGAGTGGTTTACCTTCGATGTGTCTGCGAACCGTCCACACAGCGTTGGGGTTACCGGGCAGCTCAGAAACGGCCATCTCTGAAACCTGGCAGGGACGGAGAGAGAAGGAAACGGAAAACACACAAAAGATGATTTCAGAAGTATTAAACTGTCCATAAAACAAAAAAAAAAATCCTCTTTGACAGGAAGGTGATTGTGTGATCTAAATGAAGCAGTAATTACTCTCAGCTGTAGCGAGCTGTTTGTTAAATCTACATCACAACGTGTAGTGAAGCCAGTCATGAATATTTATCTGTCAAGTCTGAAAAGCCTCAAAGCAGCACGTTATCCTGAGCTTAAGAGCATATTCACTCACTCATTACTTTATCACGCCCTCCTGCTCATAAGCACTAACCAGCCAATCACATGGCAGCGTCTCTGTGCATTTAGTTGTGTTGATGTGGTCAAAATAATGTGTTGATGCTGAATTCAGAACAAGAGACTCTTCAGCTTTAACTCAGAGAAGAGACATGAAGTTTCATCATTTCTTCAGCCAGCAAGGTGTGTGTGGGTTGAGTTTAAGTGTGTTTACCTCCAGTCCATGCCGGAGGACCCTGAGAGTAGACCGTGGTCCTCGTCCACAAGCTGCGTAAAGCTGAGGCGTGTCTTCATTTGCCAGATCAGCAATCTAAGGAGCGGACACGGAGACACAACGGGTTAAACCAGACCAAAGACGTTCTGATTAAATCTGCGTCACGGTGAAAGACTCTCACCTGGCAGGACATGATGGGGGACAAGTTCTCTTGCTCGTCCACCAGCACCAGGTTCTTGAGCGGCCGAGGCTGAAAGAAGAAGGTGTCTCCTTCTTCCAGCGGCATTGCCGAGGAGAACTCTGGCTCTTCGTCATCGTCGCCCAAGTGAGCGATTTGGTAAAGGTAACTAAGGGAGACGGAGGTAAAACCACGAGCTTTAGACGGAAAGTTAAAGTGAAGGAGCAGAATGCTTAACGCAAAAAAAACTTACTGATTTCCAAACTCCGAGGCCACAAACAGAAAACCGGTCTTCAGGACACACATTGCCGTGGCAACAGGGATTGTATCAAAGTACTTGAGCCGGATTTCTGTGACCTACAAGACAACACGTTGCTGAGGAACACACAGCTGGCTCTGAAGACCCGTGAAGAATCTGGCTCTACTCACCATTTCTTCATCCGTTTCCAGCGTGACCTTGAAGATGTCTCCCTGCTCCGTCTGGGCCAGGAAGAAGAACATGGACTTGGTCTTGTGGGTGGCTGAGCAGACGAATATCATGCCGCGCTCGGGGTCATCCAGGTCATTCTGTGGGAACGGACGCACAGGAAGCAGAATGGAAAACATTCATATGGAGAACAACAAAAAGAGACCAAAAAGTTGAGTGAGGGGGTTCTACAGCCATCTATCTCCCACAGGAAACAGGAAAAATATTTTCTATTCAGTTTCTATTCAGGTAATGGCAGCATGAATCTTCCCAGTCACGTGTCCCACACCGCCATCCGGCTTGTAGCGGACGCCAGAATCAAGCCGAAGCATGTTTTATGTTGGGACTCACCCTGCGCCGTGGAATGGGACAGCGAATGTCCGGCTGGTCTCCAAAATTCTTGTAAGTGATGTAATTTTCTGAACAGATCAGAACTCCGCTGGGCCCGTCTGAACCACCAGGAACTAGACGGAGGAGGGATACACAAGGCGTGTTTCGTTTTTAACCACAATGGCAGTGAAAGCAGAGAATCAAGCAGCATTTCCTTCATGTCTCCAGTCAAGCTGACCAGAAGCATTTCTGAGTTTGTGTTGAGATCAGAGAGGCTGAATCTTTCTCCATTTTTCATCAAAGAGACATGACACACTCATCACTTCTACGCCACGCTGATGGACGTCCTCAGTCCTCCAACAGTTTGCATTATTTACCGGCAACGCCTGCAGAAGATTTGTAACTTCACAGCAGACTACAGTGAGCTGTCATCCAGCAGTGAAAGCCGACTATATCACAACAGAGCATTAAAAGCGACCCAATGGTCTTCAGCTGCTAAACATATCCCATAATGCAGCGTGCTGAAGAGGGGAAGAAGCGTGGGATGGAGCCTGTTATAGGTGCAGAAGCATGTCGTGTTCACTTGAACAGAAGAATAAAAGCTTTGAGTTAAACTTTCCCTGAAAAAACCTTTTTAAAAACTTGTTTTTAATGATCTTTTTTTTAAAAATGGCACAAAAAGTAAATTTCTTTGCTTTTGTGACATAAAGTTCTAAAGTTTAGCTTTAAAACTTTAATAGGTGAAGTGAAGAAAATGACTGAAGTCATTTCAGATGGAGGGAAAAGAGGCTGAAATTAACACTATTTGATATCAATACATTTGAGCCTAAAGTTAAATTGTAAAACAGCAGTGACGTCTTTCCAGACACTGAAAAAAAGGACCCGAGCGACATCTGAATGCGTTCTTTCATCATGCGACCACGACACGCAGGCGATCCACTGACTGATTTTGACCTCAGCTTACATGTTTGTGGCCAAAGAAAAGGTTAATCCTGCAGATCCAGGCAAGTTTTAGCATGATAACAAGTCAGCTTACAGGACAAAAACATTAGTTATAAAACCCTGAAGAAAAGGTTTTCTTCTCATCTTTACCAAAATCAGACACAAACAACTAGTTAGAGCTTGTGACAGACTAATAGTTGTCAAAATGCCCTTTTCAGCTAAAGCCCTTTACAGGCAGACTGGAGAAGAAACTGAACATCTGTGTCTTTACCTGTGATGAGGAAGTTTCCGTGCTCCTCCAAAGCCTCGCTGTACTTTCGGACCACGTGATTCAAACCAAGATCCAGCTCATAAAACGTCAGCGTCTGTTGTGTGTTTGCAGCAGCTTCTCCTGTTGGGTCATTGTCAGCTTCCTGGAGAGGAAAGTCACACTCATTCTAGGCTGAATCAGAGGAGTTCCGACTTCTCATTGGAAATCCGACGCTACAGCTTCCTCACACACTCAATCTAAAAGTCTGAGGAGCATGAACCAAGGTCTTCGTTGTCCATCACCTTACCTCATAGTCCATTTCCAAGCAGGCAAACATTGGATTCTCAAAGCCAACATCCACTCCCACCACGTGATAGACCAGCGTGTTGGCCTTGTGGGCTTCCAGAGGAGAGGAGATGGTCAGTCTGGCAGCTGCATCTCTGTTCAGAATGTAAACCAGCTTCTGTTTCTCTATTGCTCCTAAAGTGGAAGATAAAACATCCAAATAACATTTATTAATAGAGAGTAGAATGGGACTGAAAACCAGGCTCTGTTAGCTACAAATGAAATTAAATCTCACCAATCATGACGGCTCTGCCTTTAGGGTCGACAGCCAGATACTGTCCAGGGACGATCCGCCGGCAGCCACTCTTACCAAACGTTTCCTGGTGGATCTTTTCAAACATGTTTTTTGATGGATGATACTCCAGGATGACAATACGACCGCTGTCACTTCCCACCACAATGTAATCTGCAATTACAGAGTTAAGAGCTTAACCAGAGAGAAAATCTTCTGGATGAGGTGAAGAAAAGGCTACGCTGTGGTCCAACTACTCTAATCTACCAGCTATCTTTGAGTTTCCATTTGCAACAACAATTCCAATTAATGCACCCAAAGAGCTTATTTCAAATAATAATGAACAAATAAACCAATTTTCCTTTGTTTATTTGTTATAACTATGCTAATGAATAATGCTCATAAATCAGAAGGTACCAGATTAAAGATTCAAGAACTCCTCCTGCAAATCCAATTTAGCATCCATAGATGGAAAAACACACGGCAAGACCAAATGATAAACTATTACAATAGAAATTAACAGTAAGACATTGACACTTTTATACACCTTCATACCACAAGCCCATTTCCAGCAAAATCTAATGAGTCTTTAATGAAAAGCAACAACACTCAATTCACCGCAAGCAAGACAGGTATGGTTTTGATGCATAATCTCTCGACAGACAATGATGCAAACATCAAAATCAATGTAATCATGGTTGCATACCTTTAGTTCCTCCTGTGAGTCTGAAGGCCATCAGAGATCTAACAATGCCAAACACCTCCACTGTGAGAAGAGTGTGCACCTTTCCTGTGTTGGCATCAGGCCGCAATAATTCCAGGATCTTTCCTCTGGAAACGACAATCTCTTGCATTTTGGTTCCTGCAAAACCACAAACATCAGCTGAGTGTGCACAATCTAAAATCTGTTTTTCATTCATCAGGTTGAGATGACTATGATCCAATCAAACAGGAAGGTGGACAATTTAAAGGGATGATGATGGCATGGCTCACCTGAGAAGTTTCCATGGATGGCATGGGAGATGCCAGTGGCACGCTGTAGAGTGATGTTGTAGAGAAACATGGCTCCCTTTTAATGGTTTTCACACAATGTTCTTCTGGGGCAGCCAACAGAGAACTTGGCCCGGCTCAGAACTAGACAAAAAGGGTTGAAAACAAACAGTACACAGGCTGTAAGCACTTTCTAGTCATGGATAAATGTTAGAAATATAACATGATTAACTTCAGTACAATGTGGATGTTTAGGAGGGTCATTACAAAAGGGTAACTATATCAGCAAGCTAGTGCTTTACGGAACAAATACTCCTTTTAAATATGAACAAAGAATGAATAAATAATGTAGTTAGCATTAATGTTTCCATGCCTACATGTTTAATTAACATGAATGTTTCCATGCCTACATATTCAATTACCATGAATGTTTACATGCCTAGATGTTTAATTACCATTAATGTTTACATGCCTAGATGTTTAATTAACATTAATGTTTAATTTAAATTAAAAACTAGTTAAAACTGCAGCGCATTGCTAGCATTCGCTAGCCACTAGCTAGGCTAGGCTAGCATAACATTATGAACATTAACCATTACCAGTTTCTTTCTGGTTAAGATATGTTACTGTGGAGAGTTTTACATAATTATTTAACAATAACCTCGCAACAACAGGCCTACTTTAAGTTTATTTGATAATAAATGAGAAGCTTTTTCATTCAAAGCGCCACTTTTTAATGACGCTTCCACAACTTTCTGATTGTATTAATCAGATATCTGTAATAAACCCCCGGCATATCACGTGCATCTCACTGCAAACATGCGACAGAATTGTAAAACACCATATTTACCAGCGTATTTATTCAGATGATTCTGATTTCAGATGGATTTAATCTCATGAAGACAAAGATTTCTCCGCAACCCGGGAAGCCGACGATGTGCAGCCGTCTGAGAGGTCCTTCGGCAAACACTACGTCATGACGGCAGGTGGCTCAAATAGTGCCTGACAGCAATGACAGGTTGTAATGGCTCATTATGTCCACCTGATGTCACCAAT